>NC_048577.1:63678918-64010168 GCF_013265735.2 Oncorhynchus mykiss
TGAAGGGGTGATCCGACTCTGCTGTGGGCTGCGGAACCCCAACTGCAAGGTGGAAACCCTGAATCTACGCCACAATCATGTGGGAGTTGGCGGTGTCATTGCAATCTGCGAAGTGCTGACTTGTCCCACCTCAAAACTCCTGAACTTGGACCTCAGCTGCAATGACCTTGGGGACCCGGGGGCAAAGTTGCTTGCTTTTGCCCTCCACAAGTGTTGCAAGCTGCAAGCACTGAGGTATGTACATCAGTACCAAATAAGATAATGACATATTTTGAAGGGGTTCACCACTGTGCTGACCACTGTGCTGACCACTGTGCTGACCACTGTGCTGATTGATCTCTGTGCTGATCACTGTGCTGACCTATGGATATAGATGGTTCTTCAATGTTTCTAGTTTTAATGGTGAAAACAAATTTGTATGCTTTCCATAATTATTTTTCCTATTCTCATTTATAGGCTATCTGGCTGTTTGATCACATTACCTGAGGATGTGTCCTCTGTCCTGGCCATAGCTTCGAGGTCAGCATGCTTCCAGATGAAAGAGCTGGATCTGAGCTACAATCCCCTCGGAACCGTTGAATTGGATTTCCCGCTTCAGCTGAAGTGAGTTAGATTGAGTAAAAATACAAACGTGACTCTGAATAAAATATTAATGAGTAGAGCAGTAGAATTAATATTAATATTATATTAATGAGTAGAGCAGTATAATTAATATTAATATTATATTAATGAGTAGAGCTAAACATTGAGAGATTAGAACTTTAACAATTAAACTATTTAATTAAACTAATTCAACCTTGTAGATATGATCCTTGTTACATCCTAGTGTTATTATACTGCATCCCCTGAGTGGTATGAGCATTTCCAGGCTTTCATTAATACCTCTTTATTTTGTGTGTTTTCCAGCATGGACCACGGAGGAGAGAGCAGGAATAAACCGGGTCTGCAGAAATGTGAGTAAATGTCCATTTATCATTCTCACCTTTATGAACACAGTGATTCACATTGATCTCTGTAGAATATTTGGCATATAGGAGGACTATGTACCAATTTATAATAGTGTCAAGTGTGACAGCAAAGCTTGTGTAGCAGGTAACTGAAACTTCTAATCTACAAATTTCAGATGCCATTGAGGTCACACTAGACCTCAGCACAGTAAACGATTTCCTGTCCCTGTCTGAGGGGAACAGGAAGGTGACCCACCAGAGGAAGAAGCAGGACTATCCCTTCACCGAAGAGAGGTTTGATAACTGCAACCAGGTGCTGTGCGAGGAGGGCCTCTGCGGGCGTCATTACCTGGAGGTTGAGTGTCTACACGACGTACATATAGGCATGGCCTACAAGAGATTAGAGAGGAAAGGAGCCGGGGAGAATGTAACGCTGGGACAGAATGCTGTTTCTTGGGCTTTGTACGCCTCAAAGGATAAGTTCCATGCCCAGCATAAAAAAATGATTCACAATTTACGGCTCCCTGAAATCAAATCAAATGAGTCCTATAGAATAGGGGTGTTTCTGGACTGGCCGGCCGGCATCCTGTCCTTCTACAACATCTCCTCGGAGTCTGACAAACTGACCCACCTGTACGCATTCCACACCACATTCACTGAGCCCCTTTATCTTGGGCTTAGACTTCAATCCCCAACATCAACCATTTCTCTCATAGTCAAGTAGCCTACAGTACATCTAAGCATTGTCTTTCAGAAAGTATATGTGCCACTGGGTGGGGAGGGAGAGGCGTTATAGAAAAGTTTGTGGCCATACTTAGGTGCTAAGCTAATGTAGTATACTTGAGAACAGAATGGATCATGGGTTTGCAGTACTGTTATGTTGTATCTCTACTTTATTCCTCTTGTTATATTTTGTGAACAAAGAATGTAAAATAATGTCCTATATACTGTATAGCCGCTTCATTTTAAAAGAATGTCAAAAGCTGGCTAATGATCTAACAATGGAACAAAACTTTGTCTGTGCCTTCAGAAAGTGTTCACACCCCTTGACTTTTTCCACTTTTTGTTGTGTTAAAAAGTAGGATTAAACTGGATTTAATTGTAATTTTTGGTCAATGATAATAAAATAAAACTAATACCAAGGTGGTAGAAATTCAGACCATTTATTACAAATGAAAAATAAAACAGGAATATATCTTGACTATATAAGTATTCACACCACTGAGTCAATACCTGTTAGAAACACCTTTGGCAGCGATTACAGCTGTGAGTCTTTATAGCTGTGAGTCTTTACAGCTGTGAGTCTTTACAGCTGTGAGTCTTTCTGGGTAAGTCGAAGAGATTTACACAGCTGAATTGTACAGTATTTGCCCATTATTCTTTAAATTATTCAAGCTCTGTCAAGTTGGATGTTGATAATTTCTAGACCGCCATTTTCAAGTCTTGCCATATATCTTTAAAAATGATTCAAGTCAAAACTGTTACTAGTACACTCAGGAACATTTAATGTTTTAGGTTATTGTCCTGCTGAAAGGTGAAATCGTCTCCCAGTGTCTGTTTGGAAAGCAGACTGAACCAGGTTTTCTCTAAGAATTTGCCTGTGTTTAGCTGTATTGCATTGGTTTTCATCCTAATAAAAAATCCCTAGTCCTTGCCGATGACAAGCATACCAACATGATGCAGCCACCACCATGCTTGAAAATATGGAGAGTGGTACTCAGTGATGTGCGGTGTTGGATTTTCCCCAAACATGGTGCTTTGTATTCAGGACAAGCAGTTCAGTTCTTTGCCACATTTTTTGCAGTTTTACGTAAGTGCCTTGTTGCAAACAGGATGCATGTTTTGGACTATTTTATTTCTGTACAGGCTTCCTTTCCACTCTGTCATTTAGGTTAGTGTTTAGGGTAACTACAATGTCGTTGATCCATCCTCAGTTCTCTCATATCAAACCATTTAAACTCTGAACTGTTTTAAAATTTCCATAGGCCTCATTGTGAAATCCCTGAGCAGTTTCCTTCCTCTCCGGCAACTGAGTTTGGAAAGACAACTGTATATTTGTAGTGACTAGGTGTATTTATAAAACATCCAAAGCCTAATAACTTCACCATGCCCAAATGGATATTCAGCTTCTGCTTTAAAAAAAAAAAACATTTTACACATCGACCAATCAGTGCCCTTCTTTGTGAGGCATTGAAACATCTCCCTGGTTTTTGTGGTTGAATCTGTGCCCGATTGAGGGACCTTACAGGTGACAAGCTTACCAATATGCTGTGGGATACCCGAGATGGGATAGTCATTCAAAAATCATGTTAACCACTATTATTGAACACAGAATGAGTCCATGCAACTTATTATGTGATTTGTTAAGTACATTTTTACTCCTGAACTAATTTAGGCTTGCCATAACAAAGGGGTTGAACACTTTTTGACTTGACATTTCAGCATTTCATATTTTATTAATTTGGCAAAATGTCTAAAAACGAAATTCCACTTTGACACTATGGGGTATTGTGTGTAGGTCAGTAACACACAATCTCAATTTAATCAAGCTGTATTTAATTCAGGCTGGGGGGGGGGGGGTAATGTAAGTTGTCCGGAGGCGATTTTATGAATTGTTCAGCAGTCTTATGGCTTGGGGGTAGAAGTATCTACAGTAGTAGTTTCTACAGTTGAAGTCGGATGTTTACATACACGTAGGTTGGAGTCATTAAAACTTGTTTTTCAACCACTCCACACATTTCTTGAGGAGAGGGCAACAAGTGGGAACATGGACGAAAATGCACTTGCTGAAATGAGACTCCTTCTCCACATGGATGTAATAAATAGCTGCATTCCGCAGGCTACAATCAACAGCCTGATCAACTCTACGCAAAGGAGATGTGTTACGCTGCAGGAGGCAAATGGTGGTCACAACAGATACTGACTGATTTTCTGATCCACTCCCTGACCTTTTCTTTAAGCTATCTGTGACCAACAGACACATATCGGTCTTCCCAGTCATGTAAAGTCCATTGATTAGAGACTAATGAATTAATTTAAATTCTCTGATTTCCTTATATGAACTGTAACTCAGTCAAATCTTTTAAATTGTTGCATTTTGCATTTAGATTTTAGTTCAGTGTATTAAGAGTCTCATTTCATTAAGTCTCAATTCAGCAAGTGCATTTTCGTCCATGTTCCCACTCGTTGCCGCCTCTCCTCTTCAATGGCTGTGCGAAATTGCTGGATATTGGCGGGAACTGGAACACGCTGTCATACTTGTCGATCCAGGGCATCCCAAACATGCTCAATGGGTGACATTTCTGGTGAGTATGTAAGCCATGGAAAAACTAGGACATTTTCAGGTTCCAGGAATTGTGTACAGTTAGATCCTTGCGACATGGGGCCATACATTATCATGCTGACACATGAGGTGATGGCGGCGGATGAATGGCATGACAATGGGCCTCAGGATCTCATCACGGTATCTCTGTGCATTGACATTGCCATAGATAAAATGCAATTGTGTTCATTGTCCATAGCTTATGCCTGCCCATACCATAACCCCACCGCCACCATGGGGCACTCTGTTCACAACATTGACATAAGCAGCCTGCTCGCCCCAAACGACACCATACACACTGTGCCATCTGCCCAGTACAGTTGAAAACGGGATTCATCCATGAAGAGCACACTTCTCCAGCACACCAGTTGCAATCGAAGGTGAGCATTTGCCCACTGAAGTCGGTCACGACGTCAAACTAGTCAGGTCATGACCCTGGTGAGGAAGACAAGCACGCAGATGAGCTTCCCTGAGACGGTTTCTGACAGTTTGTGCAAAAATTCTTCAGTTGTGCAAACCCAGTTTCATTAGCTGTCCGGGTGGCTGGTCTCAGATGATTCCTCAGGTGAAGAAGCCGGATGTGGTGTTCCTTGTCTGGCGTGGTTAGAAGTGGTCTGCGGTTGTGAGGCCGGTTGGACAGACTGCCAAATTCTCTAAATCGACATTGGAAGCAGCTTATGGTAGAGAAATGAACATTATATTCTCTGGTGGACAGCTCTGGTGGACATTCCTACAATCAGCATGTCAATTGAACACTCCCTCAAAACTTAAGCTGTGGCATTGTGTTGTGACAAAACTGCACATTTTAGTGGCCTTTTAGTGTCCCCAGCACAAGGTGCACCTGTGTAATGACAATGCAGTTTAATCAGCTTCTTCCCCACAACATTATGCTACCACCCTGTGCTTCACGGTCGGGATGGTGTTACGGCTTCTGCTTACAAGCCTCCCCCTTTTTCCTCCAAACATAAAGTTGGTCATTATGGCCAAACAGTTCTATATCTGTTTCATCAGACCTGAGGACATTTCTCCAAAAAGTTCGATCTTTGTCCTCATGTGCAGTTGCAAACTGTAATCTGGCTTTTTTATAGCGGTTTTGGAGCAGTGGCTTCTTCCTTGCTGATGGGCCTTTCAGGTTATGTCGATATAGGACTCATTTTACTGTGGGTATACATACTTTTGTACCTGTTTCCTCCAGCATCTTCACATGGTCCTTTGGTGTTGTTGTTCTGGGATTTATTTGCACTTTTCGCACCAAAGTATGGGGCAGCAGGGTAGTCTAGTGGTTAGAGTGTTGGACTAATAACCAAAAGGTTGCAAGTTCAAATCCCCGTTCAAATCTGTTGTTCTACCCCTGAACAGGCAGTTAACCTATCATTGAAAATAAGAATTTGTTCTTAACTGACTTATCTAGTTAAATAAAGATACACTAAAAAAATATTCATCTCTTGGAGACAGAACGAGTGGTATGATGGCTGCACATAGTGTTTATACTTGTGTACAATTGTTTTTTCAGATGAATGTGGTACCTTCAGGTGTTTGGAAATTGCTCCCAAGGATGGACCAGACTTGTAGAGGTCTCCAATTTTTTTTCTGATTTCTTTTGATTTTCCCATGATGTCAAGCTAAGTTTTGAAGGTAGGCCTTGAAATACATCCACAGGGACACCTCCAAATTACTCAAATGATGTCAATTAGCCTATCAGAAGCTTCTAAAGCCATCATTTTCTGGGATTTTCCAAGCTGTTTAAAGGCACAGTCAATTTAATGTATGTAAACTTCTGACCCACTGAAATTGTGATACAGTGAATTATAAGTGAAATAATCTGTATGTAAATAATCGTTGGAAAATAGTTGTGTCCAAGTAGATGTCTTAACCGACTTGCCAAAACTATAGTTTGCTAACAAAGACATTTGTGGAGTGGTTGAAAAACGAGTTTTAATGACTCGAACCTATGTGTATGTAAACATCCGACTTCAACTGTATATATTGTAATGACCTGACTAGATCATAAAGGAACAATTGTCCAGACAGAGGATTGAGTTTACGAATTGACGGTTTATTAAACCAACTTTACACAGGGTACTGTTTGGCCGTAGCCCACGCCAAATAAATGAAAGATAACCCACAAGCTAATCGTGACCTTCTCTTGTGAAGCCCAGACGTAAGAGAGAGAACAAAGGCTAAACCTGGTCTTAACCTCCAATGTTCCATCTGCCCAACCCCCCCTCCACGACACTCCGCCAACCACCAGGATGCCCGGTATCAGAACATTCCAGGCATTCCCGTGATTGGCAGATAGCAGGTTGATTGGTTTGTCGGACCCCGCGAACACTGGGTACTGGTAAGTACAACACAACAACCTACTAGCCTAACACATAACACACAGCTGTCTGTGCGGGTCTCTACACAGCCCCCCCCCACAAATCCCACTTCTGACACCAATGTAATGAAACAGCAGGGAGCAGGTCTCGAGTCCTCGACCTTTGAGCCCGAGGTCCGGCGCGCTATCGACTGTGCCGCAAAAGCATGCTCGTGCGGCAGGGTCTTTACACTATATATGTATATATATATATATGTGTATGTATATGTATATATGTGTATATATATATATATATATATATATATATGTATATATGTATATATATATATGTATATATATATATATATACACACACACACACTTTTATAATTCTTTATTATATTTTTTAAAAGCCTGCTTTCAACGGGGAACAAATGTATTACTTATTAAATGCACATTTCTGAGAATGAGGGAAGGGAGGGACTGACTTTCATACTCCACCCACAACGAGGAGGCAGTTCTATTGAATCCGAAGGCGACACGTTACCAGAAAGAAACAATCAAACGCATGTCCTTTTCCGTAGAATTATGTAGCCACAGTACGTTTTTATTACTTTAAGCCACTTGATTTGGTATTTAGTCGTGATATTTCGAGACAGTTGAAGAGAAAACAACGCAGACAGACAATCATGTGAATGGACATTTTTTCGTTGAGTGAAACAGCAGCAGAGGCAAACGATTTGAGAAATCATCAAATCTGAAGGTAGGTTGCTAACCCTTTTATGTATGACAATAAAATGACTTTTTGTCGTTAATTTAGGCTACTGTCTGAATTGCATGGGCTGTAAGAATGCAACTACCACTATCCTTGCATTTGACGCGAATGGTGCACTGTTAGTAGCCTACAAGCTACAATAATACTAGACTATTTGTTTATTTAGTCTTGTTTGTGGTAATTAATGTGCGCTAGTGTGAGGATTATGTTTGGTTTCGAGTTAATACTTGATTTATCAATGGATTATTGTTGCTGTCGCCTACGAAACGGTCAAGTGAAATGTCGCAGGGATTGAGCAACTCTTCATTGAAGTGAATCCTTTAGGTCCATCAAATCAAATCTAATTTTATTTGTCACATACACATGGTTAGCAGATGTTAATGCGAGTGTAGCGAAATGCTAGTCGACATTAAAACGTGTACAAGGCTTCTGAGACTCGCTTGAACTGTCCATTAGAGTAGTCCTAAAAGCATAGTTGATTTGGTTCAGAATATGAGGCTACTGCAGGCTACATTCTCCAGTGCACTCCAAGACATTGAGATTCAGCAACTGATCAGAGTTTGCGGCCATTTCAAAAGCCCTGGCTCTCAAATCTTCACTTCCGTCGACACGCCCATTTCTGGTAGGAGGGGGAAATAATAAAAGTGTCTCCTCAATGAACAACTGATATGAAATTACACTTCATTAGGTTTTAAGTAGTTGCTGTAATTACATAAAAATGTTTACATTCCATTAAATCACAGAAGTAATTCATACGTCTCTGCCTATCCAGATAAATGGCATGAGTAATCCAATTTATGCTTTATCTTTAATGTGATTTGATGGTGTGATGCAATTTTGTAGCTTCCAGAGGCACGCAGAGGCCAATTTGAGCATAGTATCACTGTGCAGGCGCCACTCAAATTTTGTAACAATGTGGAGGGCTCGGTATAGCTCCACATTGACATTATTGGTTGATGCCAGATGAGGGGCGTGAGGACCTCTATAAACACAAACTCACTTCCTTGACAACTTCCTTCACAACAGATCTGCAAGGCGAAGCACAAGAAGTATGAATGCCCTGACTTCTGCAGAGGCCATATCACTGTAAATACTGCAAGTCCAATGCAGACATCAGATTGACCAGATTGATCTGAAAATGTGATCGGAGGCTCCTTATGGAGGATGACACAATTGTGGAGCCTCCAAAGGCACGTAGAGGCCAAATTGAGCTCTGTACCGCATTGCTGTGCACCTCTCAAATGTTGTAACAATGCAGAGGGCTCCGTATAGCTCAGCATTGACATGATTGGTTGACAGTAGGTGGGGGCGGGAGATCCTGTATAAACACAAACACACTTTCCTCACAACTTCATTCACAACAGCTCTGCTGCTCCGGGAAGAGCAGGAAGTATGGATGCTGCACTGCCAATGCAGAGGTCGGATTGACCATGCAGAGGCTTTTAACCATGTACCATATGCACAGCAGTGTTCTAGAATATCAGACCGTTGGCTTTCATAGGTCGTCTTTTTTAGGATTCTCAAACCATTTCTCCAACTGTCAACACATTTCAATAGAATAAAGGACTTGCACGCAGAGTTTGTTGGGAATTTTGTTCTGGCATTGCATCCCCTTCTGATGGTGGTCTGTCTGTAGACTCTGAATATGTGGACGCTTTACGTTGTTTCGTCGCCCCATTCATTTTTAATGGAGCGAAGTGAAGCGGGGGGAGGACCGTTGGGCGACGTGAACAGGGTGGGGACCAAAGTTGGGGAAAGCTGAACTCTATGCAAATACTTTGCGATATCGCGGCGCTATTGACCAATTGAAGCTCACTTTAGCATCCAGCAGCTACTGGATTGGCTATTGATAACTAGCAATACCTAGCATGCTTGCTAGCATCCACATTAGGGCGAGGCTGGCAAGGCGAAATACAAGTGCTAGTTAATCAAGACAGTTATGCATACATCTCACGTCAGTGTTACGACCTTACATTTTTCAGTTAAAATGACATCAGAACAAATAATGCTTTGATCTGGCAAAAAAAATGTGTTTGTCACATCAGTCTGTGTTATGATCACCGACCCAACTAATACGGTCATCACCGACCCAACTAATACCGTCATCACCGACCCAACTAATACCGTCATCACCGACCCAACTAATACCGTCATCACCGTCCCAACTAATACCGTCATCACCGTCCAAACTAATACGGTCATCACCGACCCAACTAATACCGTCATCACCGTCCCAACTAATACCGTCATCACTGACCCAACTAATACTGTCATCACTGTCCAAACTAATACCGTCATCACCGACCCAACTAATACGGTCATCACTGACCCAACTAATACGGTCATCACTGACCCAACTAATACGGTCATCACCGACCCAACTAATACGGTCATCACCGACCCAACTAATACGGTCATCACCGACCCAACTAATACGGTCATCACCGACCCAACTAATACGGTCATCACCGACCCAACTAATACCGTCATCACCGACCCAACTAATACTCTCATTGTGGAGGAGTGCTTTAATAGTTGTCGGGCTTTACTGTAGTCTACCACTGACAGTAATATGTTTATGTTCATGGGGGATTGAAAGGTCCTGTGAACCAGACTGTGCATGCACTCTAAATGATTTGTATTTATTGTGTTTGTCTTCAGATGTCAGCAGGAAAGGATATTTGCAAACGGGTCAAAGCAGAGGTCCGGGCCAAACTGAAAATGTTGAAGTCGAAGAAGTTCATACGATTTCGACACCATCTGTGTAGGAAGATGGATGATAAGAGTGTTGAGATGATGGGAGTGAAAGACATTGTGTCAGTACTGATGAAGAAATATGGAGAAAAGGCCTGTCACATTGTGTCCTCACTTCTAAAAGACAGTAAATGTCGGAGTAAACGGAGACGAAGTCAACAAGGTGAGTTTCGGCATTAATACTCAATAACTGAAATGTATGAGTTCACACAGGAGTAAAGGAGGGATTTTGGGCTTAGTCTTGGCTTAGTCTTGATTATAATATTAACCAGTAGCATTTTATTTTCTTCTAATAAAGTTGTAAGCATAATTGTTTAGCATACCACATCCGGTAAACTCCCCTCAGAATAAAGTAAGAATTGGTTTTATGGGTGACCAGAGAGATATACCTGCTGGAGTGCGTGCTACTGGTGGGTGCTGCTATGGTGACCAGCGAGCTGAGATAAGGGGGGACTTTACCTAGCAGGGTCTTGTAGATGACCTGGAGCCAGTGGGTTTGGCGACGAGTATGAAACGAAGGCCAGCCAACGAGAGCGTACAGGTCGCAGTGGTGGGTAGTATATGGGGCTTTGGTGTCAATGGATGGCACTGTGATAGACTGCATCCAATTTATTGAGTAGGGTATTGGAGGCTATTTTGTAAATGAAGTCGTCAAGGATCGGTAGGATGGTCAGTTTTACGAGGGTATGTTTGGCAGCATGAGTGAAGGATGCTTTGTTGCGAAATAGGAAGCCAATTCTAGATTTAACTTTGGATTGGAGATGTTTGATGTGAGTCTGGAAGGAGGAGTTTACAGTCTAACCAGACACCTATGTATTTGTAGTTGTCCACATATTCTAAGACAGAACCGTCCAGAGTAGTGATGTTGGACGGGCGGGCAGGTGCAGGCAGCGATCTTATGGGCTGGTTTCCTGGATTTTGATTGAGCCTACTTAAAACAGTGTTTTCAATGGAGAATTCATAAAACAATCTTAATCTCTCTCTCTCTCTAATCAATGCTAAATGATTCACCAAAGAGATACGTCTTTCCTCCATAGGCTTTGAGAAGAAAGAGAACCAGACAATCTCAATGGATGACCAACAGGTAATTGGGCTTTTTTTGTGTGTTCTTTCCAGCTACGGGGATTCTGAATGTTCCTAAATATGTGTTTGGGACATAGAAAAACACTATCATTGGCACTGCCATTGATGCTTTCACCATTTTGAGTAGTCAACTGGGTGGGGCTTGGTATGTATTAGGAGGGATCACAGAATTCCATTCAGGTCAGCAGGAGGGGTCACAGAATTCCATTCAGGTCAGCAGGAGGAATCAGCCAATTAATTATACTGCTGCGTGAACATTCTGTAACTGTAGATGGCAGTAAATCACCAACCTTGTCTCTGTACCTGTTTAGACTAAACACACTGCAGCACAGTATGCAGCTACACTCTAGCACAGTAGGTGGTGGTATGATCCTATTCAGTTTATTTATGAAGTGTCACTACACTCATAGAAGTAAAGAAAACCCACAATGGCTCTGGCCTTGTTGTCACAGAAGTGGCCATTGCTGAAGATAGAAGATGAGCTGTCTAGTACATCTCTATGGTATGGGGTGACGAGGCTAATATGTTATTGTTTCTTTCCCTGTGATGGATGTGACATCTCTGTCTAAGGCCAACCACGCTGGAGGACCACTCGACGCAATGCCAAGTGGCGCTCGGTGTTCAAACACCGCAACTAATGGAAGCAACGTTAATGCACCAATGCTAACAAGGTGTTCAGTTGGAAAGGACTTGCATTTAAGTTGTACCACAAATATTTATGGTGAGAGAAGGTGTCAGGACTTTTGGGGCAAAACCTGGGTGGATCACTGTTTTATAAATTGTATACATCTTTGTAAGTTGCTCTTCTATCCTAGTTTATAAGTTGTATACATCTTTGTAAGTTGCTCTTCTATCCTAGTTTATAAGTTGTATACATCTTTGTAAGTTGCTCTTCTATCCTAGTTTATAAGTTGTATACATCTTTGTAAGTTGCTCTTCTATCCTAGTTTATAAGTTGTATACATCTTTGTAAGTTGCTCTTCTATCCTAGTTTATAAGTTGTATACATCTTTGTAAGTTGCTCTTCTATCCTAGTTTATAAGTTGTATACATCTTTGTAAGTTGCTCTTCTATCCTAGTTTATAAGTTGTATACATCTTTGTAAGTTGCTCTTCTATCCTAGTTTATAAATTGTATACATCTTTGTAAGTTGCTCTTCTATCCTAGTTTATAAGTTGTATACATCTTTGTAAGTTGCTCTTCTATCCTAGTTTATAAATTGTATACATCTTTGTAAATTGCTCTTCTATCCTAGTTTATTGCAATGTTTATGACATGTATTTTATCTCTAGGCCATGTGCCTGGAGGGGAGATGATTGACCAGCAGGTAATGAAAGGGATTTCTTATAGACAATCTTTAGAAGATTATGGACTGTAGCCAGCATTAACTCTATGTTATTGAAACACTGTATTTGAAATCTAAATGACTGTTTTGCTAATTCCTGTAGGTGCCAGTGTATGACCAGAGCAAGGAGAAACAGAGTAAGTAAAAATCAGTTGTTATCCCAGAGCAGAAAAACAGACTAATTTCACCCAAAATAACACTTTCATATTTATTTATTTTGCTCTTTTTGAAGACATCCTTCACATCAGAGACGAGATCAAAAAACGCCAGAAGATTAAGTCTGAAACCATACTAGAGGGTATTGAAACCCAAAGCACATCAGTCCTTAACAAGGTCTACACAGAGTTGTACATGGTCACCTGTGATTCTACCAGCATCAATAAGGAACACGAGGTGTGGCAGGCCGAGACGGCACACCTCAAAGACTACTCTGAGGCGTCTGTCATAAAATGCCAAGATCTCTTCAAGCCTGCCGAAGACGAAACTATCAGATGTGTGATGACAAAGGGAATCGCTGGCATTGGGAAAACTGTGGCAGCTCAGAAGCTCAACTTGGACTGGGCAAATGGAAAAGAAAATCAAGATCTAGATTTTCTATTCCTCCTATCTTTCCGGGAGCTGAATTTGAGAAAAGGCCCGTGCAGTCTGCATGAACTTCTTCAGCTCTTCTACCCTTTACTTACAGACATAAACGTTAGGAAGATGTATGATGAACATAAGGTTTTGTTCATCCTTGACGGCCTGGATGAGAGCCAACTGCCACTCGAGTTTGATGAAATTGAAAACAGGCTGATATCTGATGTGTCTGAGTCTGCTTCACTGGACGTTTTGCTTACAAACCTCATCACTGGCCGTCTTCTCCCTGGGGCTCTCCTCTGGATAACCTCCCGTCCAGTAGCGGCCAATCAGATCCCCAGAGTTTATTGTCAACGAGTTACAGAGATCAGAGGGTTCAATGATGCTCAAAAGGACGAGTACTTCAGGAAACACATCAGAGATCCAGAGATGGCCAGCCGCATCATCTCAGACATAAAAGCAACCCGGAGCCTCTACATCATGTGCCATGTACCGGTGTTCTGCTAGATGGCAGTAACTGTGCTTCAGGATATACTGAGTAAAGACAGCAAGAGTGGGCCAAAGCCTCGATCTTTACCCACAACCCTCTCTGAAATGTACATGCATTACATTAAGATTCAAACAAGTATCAGTTTCGAGAAGCATGGACCAACACAGGGGAAACAACTTTCTTTGATGTCAAAGACATAATTTTGAAATTGGGAAAGCTAGCGTATCAGAACCTGGACAGTCAAAACGTGCTCTTTACAGAACAGGACTTGACAAACTGTGGCATTAGTGTCATGGAAGCTGCTACATGCCCTGGCCTGTGTACAGAACTTGTTGAATTAGAGCATGGACTGTATCCAAAGAAAGTGTATTGTTTTGTACACTTAAGTGTTCAGGAGTTCTTTGCTGCGCTGTACGCATTTCATGAATTTGAAAATGGTAGGATTGACTCAGTGAAAGCCGTAATCAAAAAGAGGAAAGGGGCCACTTTGTTAGGTTTTCTCAAAGGTGCTCTGGACAGGGCATTAGATAGTAAAAATGGACACCTGGACCTTTTCGCGCGCTTCCTTTTCGGGATCTCTCACGACTCCAGCCGGGCAATCCTTCAAGACATTCTGGGAAAAACAACCAGTGGTTCAGAATGCAACAAAAAGTTAATCGGATATATCAAGATGTTGAAAAGGAAGGACCTCTCTCCAGAGAGATGCATCAACTTGATCCACTGTCTGCTTCAGCTGAAGGACCGCACCATTCTACAGAATGACAACAACAACCAAGTCTCGCCTTCCGACACACAGCCAACTCCATTTCAGTGTTCTCTCCTGGCGTATATGTTCATTATGTCAGAAAAGCCTGACGAGTTTGACTTCAGGAATAACAAAACTTCTGAGGAAGCTTTTCGCAGACTGACTCCTGCTTTGCTGTCTTGCACCAGAGCGTTGTAAGTATCACTCACTATTTGTGTAGCATGTTTACATCGCACAACGTACAGTATAAGTTGAATGGCAATTAAGAACTCAATTTTTTTCACAGACTCAACTTTTGTGACATCACAGCACTGGAGTGTAACACTGTAGCCTCCGTTCTTCAGTCTGAGAATTCCCACCTGACAGTCTTGGACCTGGGACACAACAACCTGGGAGATGAAGGGGTGATCCGACTCTGCTGTGGGCTGCGGAACCCCAACTGCAAGGTGGAAACCCTGAACCTCAGCCACAATCATGTGGGAGTTGGCGGTGTCATGGCAATCTGCGAAGTGCTGACTTGTCCCACCTCAAAACTCCTGAACTTGGACCTCAGCTGCAATGACCTTGGGGACCCGGGGGCAGAGTTGCTTGCTTTTGCCCTCCACAAGTGTTGCAAGCTGCAAGCACTGAGGTATGTACATCAGTACCAAATAAGATAATGACATATTTTGAAGGGGTTCACCACTGTGCTGACCACTGTGCTGACCACTGTGCTGACCACTGTGCTGATTGATCTCTGTGCTGATCACTGTGCTGACCTATGGATATAGATGGTTCTTCAATGTTTCTAGTTTTAATGGTGAAAACAAATTTGTATGCTTTCCATAATTATTTTTCCTATTCTCATTTATAGGCTATCTGGCTGTTTGATCACATTACCTGAGGATGTGTCCTCTGTCCTGGCCATAGCTTTGAGGTCAGCATGCTTCCAGATGAAAGAGCTGGATCTGAGCTACAATCCCCTCGGAACCGTTGAATTGGATTTCCCGCTTCAGCTGAAGTGAGTTAGATTGAGTAAAAATACAAACGTGACTCTGAATAAAATATTAATGAGTAGAGCAGTAGAATTAATATTAATATTATATTAATGAGTAGAGCAGTATAATTAATATTAATATTATATTAATGAGTAGAGCTAAACATTGAGAGATTAGAACTTTAACAATTAAACTATTTAATTAAACTAATTCAACCTTGTAGATATGATCCTTGTTACATCCTAGTGTTATTATACTGCATCCCCTGAGTGGTATGAGCATTTCCAGGCTTTCATTAATACCTCTTTATTTTGTGTGTTTTCCAGCATGGACCACGGAGGAGAGAGCAGGAATAAACCGGGTCTGCAGAAATGTGAGTAAATGTCCATTTATCATTCTCACCTTTATGAACACAGTGATTCACATTGATCTCTGTAGAATATTTGGCATATAGGAGGACTATGTACCAATTTATAATAGTGCCAAGTGTGACAGCAAAGCTTGTGTAGCAGGTAACTGAAACTTCTAATCTACAAATTTCAGATGCCATTGAGGTCACACTAGACCTCAGCACAGTAAACGATTTCCTGTCCCTGTCTGAGGGGAACAGGAAGGTGACCCACCAGAGGAAGAAGCAGGACTATCCCTTCACCGAAGAGAGGTTTGATAACTGCAACCAGGTGCTGTGCGAGAAGGGCCTCTGCGGGCGTCATTACCTGGAGGTTGAGTGTCTACACGACGTACATATAGGCATGGCCTACAAGATATTAGAGAGGAAAGGAGCCGGGGAGAATGTAACGCTGGGACAGAATGCTGTTTCTTGGGCTTTGTACGCCTCAAAGGATAAGTTCCTTGCCCAGCATAAAAAAATTATTCACAATTTACGGCTCCCTGAAATCAAATCAAATGAGTCCTATAGAATAGGGGTGTTTCTGGACTGGCCGGCCGGCATCCTGTCCTTCTACAACATCTCCTCGGAGTCTGACAAACTGACCCACCTGTACGCATTCCACACCACATTCACTGAGCCCCTTTATCTTGGGCTTAGACTTCAATCCCCAACATCAACCATTTCTCTCATAGTCAAGTAGCCTACAGTACATCTAAGCATTGTCTTTCAGAAAGTATATGTGCCACTGGGTGGGGAGGGAGAGGCGTTATAGAAAAGTTTGTGGCCATACTTAGGTGCTAAGCTAATGTAGTATACTTGAGAACAGAATGGATCATGGGTTTGCAGTACTGTTATGTTGTATCTCTACTTTATTCCTCTTGTTATATTTTGTGAACAAAGAATGTAAAATAATGTCCTATATACTGTATAGCCGCTTCATTTTAAAAGAATGTCAAAAGCTGGCTAATGATCTAACAATGGAACAAAACTTTGTCTGTGCCTTCAGAAAGTGTTCACACCCCTTGACTTTTTCCACTTTTTGTTGTGTTAAAAAGTAGGATTAAACTGGATTTAATTGTAATTTTTGGTCAATGATAATAAAATAAAACTAATACCAAGGTGGTAGAAATTCAGACCATTTATTACAAATGAAAAATAAAACAGGAATATATCTTGACTATATAAGTATTCACACCACTGAGTCAATACCTGTTAGAAACACCTTTGGCAGCGATTACAGCTGTGAGTCTTTACAGCTGTGAGTCTTTACAGCTGTGAGTCTTTACAGCTGTGAGTCTTTACAGCTGTGAGTCTTTACAGCTGTGAGTCTTTACAGCTGTGAGTCTTTCTGGGTAAGTCGAAGAGATTTACACAGCTGAATTGTACAGTATTTGCCCATTATTCTTTAAATTATTCAAGCTCTGTCAAGTTGGATGTTGATAATTTCTAGACCGCCATTTTCAAGTCTTGCCATATATCTTTAAAAATGATTCAAGTCAAAACTGTTACTAGTACACTCAGGAACATTTAATGTTTTAGGTTATTGTCCTGCTGAAAGGTGAAATCGTCTCCCAGTGTCTGTTTGGAAAGCAGACTGAACCAGGTTTTCTCTAAGAATTTGCCTGTGTTTAGCTGTATTGCATTGGTTTTCATCCTAATAAAAAATCCCTAGTCCTTGCCGATGACAAGCATACCAACATGATGCAGCCACCACCATGCTTGAAAATATGGAGAGTGGTACTCAGTGATGTGCGGTGTTGGATTTTCCCCAAACATGGTGCTTTGTATTCAGGACAAGCAGTTCAGTTCTTTGCCACATTTTTTGCAGTTTTACGTAAGTGCCTTGTTGCAAACAGGATGCATGTTTTGGACTATTTTATTTCTGTACAGGCTTCCTTTCCACTCTGTCATTTAGGTTAGTGTTTAGGGTAACTACAATGTCGTTGATCCATCCTCAGTTCTCTCATATCAAACCATTTAAACTCTGAACTGTTTTAAAATTTCCATAGGCCTCATTGTGAAATCCCTGAGCAGTTTCCTTCCTCTCCGGCAACTGAGTTTGGAAAGACAACTGTATATTTGTAGTGACTAGGTGTATTTATAAAACATCCAAAGCCTAATAACTTCACCATGCCCAAATGGATATTCAGCTTCTGCTTTAAAAAAAACAAACATTTTACACATCGACCAATCAGTGCCCTTCTTTGTGAGGCATTGAAACATCTCCCTGGTTTTTGTGGTTGAATCTGTGCCCGATTGAGGGACCTTACAGGTGACAAGCTTACCAATATGCTGTGGGATACCTGAGATGGGATAGTCATTCAAAAATCATGTTAACCACTATTATTGAACACAGAATGAGTCCATGCAACTTATTATGTGATTTGTTAAGTACATTTTTACTCCTGAACTAATTTAGGCTTGCCATAACAAAGGGGTTGAACACTTTTTGACTTGACATTTCAGCATTTCATATTTTATTAATTTGGCAAAATGTCTAAAAACGAAATTCCACTTTGACACTATGGGGTATTGTGTGTAGGTCAGTAACACACAATCTCAATTTAATCAGGCTGTATTTAATTCAGGCTGGGGAGGGGGGGGGGGTAATGTAAGTTGTCCGGTGGCGATTTTATGAATTGTTCAGCAGTCTTATGGCTTGGGGGTAGAAGTATCTACAGTAGTAGTTTCTACAGTTGAAGTCGGATGTTTACATACACGTAGGTTGGAGTCATTAAAACTTGTTTTTCAACCACTCCACACATTTCTTGAGGAGAGGGCAACGAGTGGGAACATGGATGAAAATGCACTTGCTGAAATGAGACTCCTCCTCCACATGGATGTAATAAATAGCTGCATTCCGCAGGCTACAATCAACAGCCTGATCAACTCTACGCAAAGGAGATGTGTTACGCTGCAGGAGGCAAATGGTGGTCACAACAGATACTGACTGATTTTCTGATCCACTCCCTGACCTTTTCTTTAAGCTATCTGTGACCAACAGACACATATCGGTCTTCCCAGTCATGTAAAGTCCATTGATTAGAGACTAATGAATTAATTTAAATTCTCTGATTTCCTTATATGAACTGTAACTCAGTCAAATCTTTTAAATTGTTGCATTTTGCATTTAGATTTTAGTTCAGTGTATTACGAGTCTCATTTCATTAAGAGTCTCAATTCAGCAAGTGCATTTTCGTCCATGTTCCCACTCGTTGCCGCCTCCCCTCTTCAATGGCTGTGCGAAATTGCTGGATATTGGCGGGAACTGGAACACGCTGTCATACTTGTCGATCCAGGGCATCCCAAACATGCTCAATGGGTGACATTTCTGGTGAGTATGTAAGCCATGGAAAAACTAGGACATTTTCAGCTTCCAGGAATTGTGTACAGTTAGATCCTTGCGACATGGGGCCATACATTATCGTTCTGAAACATGAGGTGATGGCGGCGGATGAATGGCATGACAATGGGCCTCAGGATCTCATCACGGTATCTCTGTGCATTGACATTGCCATAGATAAAATGCAATTGTGTTCATTGTCCATAGTTTATGCCTGCCCATACCATAACCCCACCGCCACCATGGGGCACTCTGTTCACAACATTGACATAAGCAGCCTGCTCGCCCCAAACGACACCATACACACTGTGCCATCTGCCCAGTACAGTTGAAAACGGGATTCATCCATGAAGAGCACACTTCTCCAGCACACCAGTTGCAATCGAAGGTGAGCATTTGCCCACTGAAGTCGGTCACGACGTCAAACTAGTCAGGTCATGACCCTGGTGAGGAAGACAAGCACGCAGATGAGCTTCCCTGAGACGGTTTCTGACAGTTTGTGCAAAAATTCTTCAGTTGTGCAAACCCAGTTTCATTAGCTGTCCGGGTGGCTGGTCTCAGATGATTCCTCAGGTGAAGAAGCCGGATGTGGTGTTCCTTGTCTGGCGTGGTTAGAAGTGGTCTGCGGTTGTGAGGCCGGTTGGACAGACTGCCAAATTCTCTAAATCGACATTGGAAGCAGCTTATGGTAGAGAAATGAACATTATATTCTCTGGTGGACAGCTCTGGTGGACATTCCTACAGTCAGCATGTCAATTGCACACTCCCTCAAAACTTAAGCTGTGGCATTGTGTTGTGACAAAACTGCACATTTTAGTGGCCTTTTAGTGTCCCCAGCACAAGGTGCACCTGTGTAATGACAATGCAGTTTAATCAGCTTCTTGATATGCCACACCTGTCAGGTGGATGGATTATCGTGGCAAAGGAGAAATGCTGACTAACAGGGATGTAAACAAATGTGCACAAGATTGGACTGAAATAAGCTTTTTGTGCATATGGAAAATGTCTATTATTTCAGCTCATGAAACATGGGACCAGGACTTTGTTTTTATTTTTGTTCAGTGTAGTCTCCTCAAATAAATGTACAGTGGATTGAACTTAACCAATGTCTTATTGAGAATTTGAATGTGCTCTCTAGCAACTTCATATGTGCAAGGCTTCTTGGGGGCCCAATGAACATACTAAGAAAACCAAACATGACTAGGTTATAATGACCTAAATACGAGAAACACTATCTCTGTGTTTACAACAAAACATCTGCAAAAAAAATTAACAAAAATATGTGGAGACTTTTTGTTGTTTATTAATTCTGGCATGCACTGCTGTCAATTACAAAGGAATGGGAGTTACATTTCAAGTTGCTTCCATGTCTTATCTTGTGCCAACACTAGATGGTGTAGAGATCTTTGATTGGAACAGTATTCAAAACAAAACCTCAAAATGCATGACAAAATAAGACAGTACAATTCATGAAAATAAAACCAATATTTAAAAATGATAAATTAATTAATCTATAAACAAAACAAAAAAACATTAAAATTGTCTTCTGTCAATTCCAATGACGATATCATATTCTAGTAATACACACATCAACAAAAATGATGCATGTAACAGTGCAGGGACTGGTTCAACTGGCTTCCGCCAAAGAATCGACCGGCATGAGGAATATGTTGGAAATTCCAACCAGCCATGCTTGCACCAAACCAATGCTTTAACATGCATGAGAGGGAGTGAACAAGTGCACACCTCCGGGAACCAAAACGCCGCCTTAAGCTCTCATATAGAGGGGACATTGTGACTTTGTGGGGGGGTTATAACTCCCCCTTTTCATCTTTGCCATTCTTATCCCCCTTCACCTGGGCATTCAGGGTCCGTTTAACCCCCAGGTTTGGGCTTGGTTTTGTGCCATCCTCCTTGGTGACCTCTGACCCGGGACAGGGCTGCATGGACTGAACGATGTGTTGTAGTGTCCAGTGTTCCTCCTGCAGCGTGTGGTCGTCAAGGGTAAACTGACCCTGTTTGGTCCGGATCAGCTTCCTCACGTGGGCACACGACGAGAGCGCTTTTCCCAGGTCGTCCACCAAGCTTCTGATATAAAATCCACCACCGCATTCAACATCAAGAGTGAAGAGGGGGGGGGTGAAGTCCTGCAGCGACAGGTTATACACTGTGACCGGCCGTGCAGGTTTGGCTTCCACCTCGTGGCCTTGCTTCAGCAGGACAGAAAGACGCTTGCCATCCTTCTTCAGTGCAGAGTACAGTGGAGGAACCTGCATGATGTCCCCAGTGAACTGCTTCAACTTCTCCTCAAAGGCTTCCCTGGTAATGTGATCATAGAGCTTCTCATGAACCACCTTGCCTGTGGCGTCAAGGGTGTCTGTTGCTTTCCCCAACTCTCCAACAGCCAGGTATTTCTTTGAACCAGCAAGCATAGTACTAAGCATCTTTGTTCCATTTCCAATCCCAACAACGAGCACACCAGAGGCTGCGCTGTCCAGAGTTCCGCCATGCCCCATTTTCAGAGCTTGCTTCTTCCTTTTTCTGGGATTAGGATCTTTCACACCGGCCTCTTTGAGGAGTGTCTCTTTTAATGAGTTTAAAACATCAGCAGACGTAGGTCCTTCCTTTTTATAAATGGCAAAAAGTCCATTTAAAGATTGTAGTTTTGATAAAGAATGTTTAGGCACAGCTACGCCAGTTACTGAACCAGCCATGCTTGCTTTCCAAAACAATGAGGCGCGACTTGATGACGTAAGTTTAACTGAAAACACTTCCGTTTACAAATGCGTCATCATCGATGACTACCAGAAATGTATCAAAACATTAGCTAGTTAGCTGGTTACGCACTAGCGTGTCCTCCCACCTAAAATAATACTACAGACTACTCTGTCAAATAATATACATTGATTATACACATGTTTGGATACCTGTGCTTTTCGTTATAGTTAGGCAGTTCGCTAGCTAGCTAACGTTATATTCCAAAAATATTCAATTGTCTGCGTTGGAAGAGGTAGACAGACGAGCTGTGTGGGAGGAGGCCATAACCAGGACGAGAGCGAAGTCGGAGAGGCCGCTTGTTACCTGAGGGGAGGGCATCGAAACGGTAACAGACTAGCTAGCGTTATGCTTGCAGCTATTTGGAAGCTTGCCAGTTAGCCAGAGTTGACTATTTTTCCTGTATCTTTACTTCAGTGCAACTGTCAAATCAAACGATGTAGCAAGCTAGCCCCTGTTGTTTTATCCAAACATTGTGCTAGTTAACTACAAATTAGCTACAGTCACTGTTTGTAGTAGTAGACCGGCAACACCCCTCAATCACTGTTTACAGTAGAGTAGACCGGCAACACCCCTCAATCACTGTTTACAGTAGAGTAGACTGGCAACACCCCTCAATCACTGTTTACAGTAGAGTAGACCGGCAACACCCCTCAATCACTGTTTACAGTAGAGTAGACCGGCAACACACCTCAATCACTTTTTGTACTAGTAGACTGGCAACACCCCTGAATGACTACACCCCTAAATGACTACAGACCCGTAGCACTCACGTCCATAGCCATCAAGTGCTTTGAAAGGCTGGTAATGGCTCACATCAACACCAGTATCACCATTATCCCAGAAACCCTAGACCCACTCCAATTTGCATACCGCCCAAACAGATCCACAGATGATGCAATCTCTATTGCACTCCACACTGTCCTTTCCCACCTGGACAAAAGGAACAACTATGTGAGAATGCTGTTCATTGACTACAGCTCAGTGTTCAACACCATAGTTCCCTCAAAGCTCATCATTAAGCTAAGGAATCTGAGACTAAACACCTCCCTCTGCAACTGGATCATGGACTTCCTGACGGGCCGCCCCCCAGGCGGTGAGGGTAGGTAGCAACACATCTGCCACGCTGCAGCTGCCCAGGGGTGCGTGCTCAGTCCCCTCCTGTACTCCCTGATCACCCATGACTGCATGGCCAGGCACGACTCCAACACCATCCTTAAGTTTGCTGATGACAAGAGTGGTAGGCCTGATCAACGACAAGACAGCCTATAGGGAGGAGGTCAGAGACCTGGCCGGGTGGTGCCAGAATAACAACCTATCCCTCAACGTAACCAAGACTAAGGAGATGATTGTGGACTACAGGAAAAGGAGCACTGAGCACGTCCCCATTCTCATCGACGGGGCTGTAGTGGAGCAGGTTGAGAGCTTCAAGTTCCTTGGTGTCCACATCAACAACAAACTAGAATGGTCCAAACACTCCAAGACAGTTGTGAAGACAGTACGACAAAGCCTATTCCCCCTCAGGAAACTGAAAAGATTTGGCATGGGTCCTGAGATCCTCAAAAGGTTCTACAGCTGCAACATCGAGAACATCCTGACCGGTTGCATCACTGCCTGGTATGGCAATTGCTCGGCCTCCGACCGCAAGGCACTACAGAGGGTAGTGCATACGGCCCAGTGCATCACTGGGGCAAAGCTGCCTGCCATCCAGGACCTCTAGAGGAGGAAGAGGAAGGCCCTAAAAATTGTCAAAGACCCCAGCCACCCCAGTCATAGACTGTTCTCTCTACTACCGCATGGCAAGCGGTACCGGAGTGCCAAGTCTAGGACAAAAAGGCTTCTCAACAGATTTTACCCCCAAGCCATAAAACTCCTAAACAGGTAACCAAATGGTTACCCGGACTATTTGCATCGTGTGCCCCCCCGCAACTCCTCTTTTACGCTGCTGCTACTCTCTGTTGATCATATGTGCATAGTCACTTTAACTATACAGTACGTTCATGTACATACTACCTCAATTGGCCCGACCAACCAGTGCTCTCGCTCATTGGCTAACCGGGCTATCTGCATTGTGTCCCACCACCCGCCAACCCCTCTTTTTACGCTACTGCTACTCATCATATATGCACAGTCACTTTAACCATACCTACATGTACATACTACCTCAATAACCCTGACTAACTGGTGTCTATATTTCTTTATTTACCTACACACACACACACACCTTTTTTTCGCACTATTGGTTAGAGCCTATAAGTAAGCATTTCGCTGTAAGGTCTACCTACACCTGTTGTATTCGGCACATGTGACAAATAAACTTTGATTTGATTTGATCACTATTTATAGTAGTAGACCAGCAACACCCCTCAAATGAAACTCCTCCCATCTGCTTCCCTCACCCATACTATTGATGTATTGGAACTTGTGCATTCTCCCCCTAGCCAGCCGCAGCCCGGCCTGAGACACGGGTAGCAGGATAGGGAAGCAGAGCGGAGAGGCCGCCGCCACAGCGGGGCCGGCGGACAAAATGGCGGGCAGCCCTGAGAAGAGTGTCTCAGCGCAGGAGTGGAAGGAGCAGGGCAACCGCCTCTTCCTCAGCCGCAAGTACCAGGAGTCGGCCGCCTGCTACAGCAAAGCCATCGTAAGGACAAGGCCTCGGGAGAAGGGGAGAGAGTGTGGAGTGTGTGTGGGTGGAACTGAGGTAGTGTCCCAAATTGTAACTTTGCATGATGAGTAACCTCACTCCGAGACATAGAAAGTCAGCTATCGCTTGTAGCGAAGAGTGTGTGTGCGTGTGCAAGCGTGGCATACTTAGGAATGGGATAAGGGTGTGAGGAAGGGGGATAGAAATAGTGAATCATGTGTTTGTCCCCAGAAGCGAAACCCCTCAGTGTCTGTGTACTACACCAACCGGGCACTGTGCCACGTGAAGCTGCAGCAACACGACAAGGCCCTGGCCGACTGCAAGCAGGCGCTGGAGCTGGACCCCCAGTCAGTCAAGGCCCTCTTCTTCCTGGGTCAGTGTCACCTGGAGATGGAGAATTACGACGAAGCCATCGGCAACCTGCAGAGAGGTGGGCTGGGGACCAAGGTGGCAATCAAGGGTCCAGACACAGAGGGAGTGCATCTCACTAGTCGAAATAGGCCTCCTATCCCGTAGTCCCCCTGTCCCATAGGCCTCATGTCTTCTCTCCTTCATCTGTACTCATTTTAAAGAACTGGACAAGTGTCAAAAGAAATTCCCAATATACATCTACCAGCTAGTGTTAACCAGTCTTTGGATTTCAGATCGGTGTCGATTAAGGAGAGGAAATTAAGAGGTAGCTACTAGACTGTTGAGACGAGGAGAGGAAGCTACTAGACTATTTAGATGAGGAGAGGAAGCTACTAGACTATTGAGATGAGGAGAGGAAGCTACTAGACTATAGATTTTTTTGTTTTGAATTTTACCCCTTTTTCCCCCCAATTTCGTGGTATCCATTTGTTTAGTAGCTACTATCTTGTCTCATCACTACAACTCACGGGCGAGACGAAGGTTGAAAGTCATGCTTTCTCCGATACACAACCCAACCAAGCCGCACTGCTTCCAACCCGGAAGCCAGCCAGCAATGTGCCAGCAATGTGTCGGAGGAAACACCGTGCACCTGGCAACCTTGGCCCGGCCCGCCACAGGAGTCGCTGGTGCGTGATGAGACAAGGATTTCCCTACCGGCCAAACCCTCCCTAACCCGGCCAATTGTGCGTCGCCCCACCTCCTGACCTCCTGGTCGCGGCAGACAGAGCCTAGGCGCGAACCCAGAGTCTCTGGTGACACAGCTTGCGCTGCTGTACAGCGCCCTTAACCACTGCGCCACCCGGGATGCCGCTACTAGACTATTGAGATGAGGAGAGGAAGCTACTAGACTATTGAGATGAGAGGAAGCTACTAGACTATTGAGATGAGGAAGCTACTAGACTATTGAGATGAGGAAGCTACTAGACTATTGAGATGAGGAGAGGAAGCTACTAGACTATTGAGATGAGGAGAGGAAGCTACTAGACTATTGAGATGAGGAAGCTACTAGACTATTGCGATGAGATAGCTACTAGACTATTGAGGTGAGGAGAGGAAGACTATCAAGATGCACCCATCCCGGACACACTCCCATTCAGGAGTCTAGATACACACATCAAAATATATTTATAAGTTACTTGCCTAAGTCCTAATAAAAAAAGTATTGACAGGACATTGGATTAAGTCAGCTCATTTATAATGCAAAGCTTAATTTTCACTATTATATCATTAATAATAATAGCTTTCCTTCATTTGGCCCTCAGCATATAACCTGGCGAAAGAGCAACGGTTGAACTTTGGCGACGACATTCCCAGTGCCCTCCGGATAGCCAAGAAGAAGCGCTGGAACAGCATCGAGGAGAAGCGCATTAACCAGGAGAACGAGCTGCATGCCTATCTCACCAAACTCATCCTGGCAGAGAAGGAGAGGTGAGAGATTCTTTGATTCTGTGCTCACCTATAGTTTGTTTCCGGCTGTGTGTTCTATATATGTTGTGTATCAGTGGACGGCTCATAGCAGTGGCTGGAGTGGAGTCTAGTGGCTGGAATGGAGTCTAATGGAATGGTATCCAGCATGTTTGATGCCATTCCAATCACACCGTTCCAGCTATTATTCCAGCTATTATTATGACCCGTCCTCCCCTCAGCAGCCTCCACTGTTGTGTGTGTGTATAATGTGTGAGCTAAGGTTCTCCTCTTGTAGGACAATAGAGACTCATCTGAATCTGTTCCAGCCACGTGATGGGAACACTGTAGGGTTTGGGAGGGGGATTTACAGAGCATGAATTGACTTTGTGAATCAGAGAATAGCCATTTTGATTTAGTTTGATTTAGTTTTTCCACAACACTCAAGTTGAAATGAAACAACCATAAACGTGTTGTTTAACAATCAATTGCCATTAGTCAGTGGGAAACCACTGCATTCTCCCAGCCTTGTTGGTAGAACGTCTCTAACAGTAGGGGGCATTAATATAATAATAATATATGCCATTTGGCAGACCCTTTCAACCAAAGCAGCCATGCGGGCATATACTTTTCATGCCCGGTGGTCCCGGGAATCAAACCCACTATCCTGATGTTGCAAGCACCATGCTCTAGATTACTGTTAATTAACTGTGTGCTTGGCGTCACTCTGGGAAAGTTTTTTTTAAAATATATTTTTAAAATAAAAAATGTTTAAAAATTCACCAACTGTGGTTGGTGTGTAAAACCAGTTAGTCCATCCATTTATAGGCCTACAATCCATCCTATCCATTTATATTGCAGTAAGTTAAGCCTTGGTTGGCTGAAGTGGTTGGTTGGCTGATGACTTTGGTCCTATCCTCAGGGAACTGGATGACAGCAGAGAGGACCAAGACGCCAAGTCGGAGGAATGCAGAAGCCGACACGACCTCACTAAGTTCCCCTCCAAACACGTGAGTCCTAAACCAAGTGTACGAACATCCAGCTAACGTCCAAAGACGCAGGGTATAAACAAATAACAATAGGAAAAATAAGCACTTACCCACATTCTGTTTAGAATGCTCTCGTAGCCTAGGTTACGAGAAATGGTTAAACAACTAAAGGGTTTTCATTGGCTAAACCAAAGACATGTTAACACAACCTTACTAATCAAGATCTGTTTTTTTTTCCCTCCCTATATATATATAAAAATTATTTTTACTTTTTACAGGACAAATCTGAGTGGGCACGTGCCTCTGTGTCCCCTATGGGCACGTGCCTCTGTGTCCCCTATGGGCGTGATGCCCCTGTGTCCCCTATGGGCGTGATGCCCCTGTGTCCCCTATGGGCGTGATGCCCCTGTGTCCCCTATGGGCGTGATGCCCCTGTGTCCCCTATGGGCGTGATGCCCCTGTGTCCCCTATGGGCGTGATGCCCCTGTGTCCCCTATGGGCGTGATGCCCCTGTGTCCCCTATGGGCGTGATGCCCCTGTGTCCCCTATGGGCGTGATGCCCCTGTGTCCCCTATGGGCGTGATGCCTCTGTGTCTCCTATGGGCGTGATGCCCCTGTGTCTCCTATGGGCGTGATGCCCCTGTGTCCCCTATGGGCGTGATGCCCCTGTGTCTCCTATGGGCGTGATGCCTCTGTGTCCCCTATGGGCGTGATGCCTCTGTGTCCCCTATGGGCGTGATGCCTCTGTGTCCCCTATGGGCGTGATGCCTCTGTGTCCCCTATGGGTACGTGCCTCTGTGTCCCCTATGGGCGTGATGCCCCTGTGTCCCCTATGGGCGTGATGCCCCTGTGTCCCCTATGGGCGTGATGCCTCTGTGTCTCCTATGGGCATGATGCCCCTTTGTCCCCTATGGGCATGATGCCCCTTTGTCCCCTATGGGCATGATGCCCCTGTGTCCCCTATGGGCATGATGCCTCTGTGTCTCCTATGGGCGTGATGCCTCTGTGTCCCCTATGGGCGTGATGCCTCTGTGTCCCCTATGGGCACTTGCCCCTGTGTCCCCTATGGGCACGTGCCCCTGTGTCCCCTATGGGCGTGATGCCTCTGTGTCCCCTATGGGCGTGATGCCTCTGTGTCCCCTATGGGTACGTGCCCCTGTGTCCCCTATGGGCGTGATGCCTCTGTGTCCCCTATGGGCGTGATGCCTCTGTGTCCCCTATGGGCGTGATGCCTCTGTGTCCCCTATGGGCGTGATGCCTCTGTGTCCCCTATGGGCGTGATGCCTCTGTGTCCCCTATGGGCGTGATGCCTCTGTGTCCCCTATGGGCACGTGCCCCTGTGTCCCCTATGGGCGTGATGCCTCTGTGTCCCCTATGGGCGTGATGCCTCTGTGTCCCCTATGGGCGTGATGCCTCTGTGTCCCCTATGGGCGTGATGCCTCTGTGTCCCCTATGGGCGTGATGCCTCTGTGTCCCCTATGGGCACGTGCCCCTGTGTCCCCTATGGGCACGTGCCCCTGTGTCCCCTATGGGCGTGATGCCTCTGTGTCCCCTATGGGCGTGATGCCTCTGTGTCCCCTATGGGCGTGATGCCTCTGTGTCCCCTATGGGCACGTTCCCCTATGGGCACGTGCCCCTGTGTCCCCTATGGGCGTGATGCCCCTGTGTCCCCTATGGGCGTGATGCCCCTGTGTCCCCTATGGGCGTGATGCCCCTGTGTCCCCTATGGGCATGTGCCCCTGTGTCCCCTATGGGCATGATGCCTCTGTGTCCCCTATGGGCATGATGCCCCTGTGTCCCCTATGGGCACGTGCCCCTGTGTCCCCTATGGGCATGATGCCTCTGTGTCCCCTATGGGCATGATGCCCCTGTGTCCCCTATGGGCATGATGCCCCTGTGTCCCCTATGGGCATGATGCCCCTGTGTCCCCTATGGGCATGATGCCCCTGTGTCCCCTATGGGCATGATGCCCCTGTGTCCCCTATGGGCATGATGCCCCTGTGTCCCCTATGGGCACGTGCCCCTGTGTCCCCTATGGGCACGTGCCCCTGTGTCCCCTATGGGCATGATGCCCCTGTGTCCCCTATGGGCATGATGCCCCTGTGTCCCCTATGGGCATGATGCCCCTGTGTCCCCTATGGGCATGATGCCCCTGTGTCCCCTATGGGCATGATGCCCCTGTGTCCCCTATGGGCATGATGCCCCTGTGTCCCCTATGGGCATGATGCCCCTGTGTCCCCTATGGGCACGTTACCCTGTGTCCCCTATGGGCACGATGCCTCTGTGTCCCCTATGGGTACGTGCCCCTGTGTCCCCTATGGGCGTGATGCCTCTGCAACAGAACATGTTTTAAACCTGTTTAAATCGGGTTTGGTCTTAATCTAGCTTATTGCATGTATGTGTGTCTTTCGGAGGAGTTGGGATAAAGCGGAAGTAAGATTTTGGTTGGACCTTGTGTACAATTGATGAATAAAGTCATGTTAATTTAGGTGTCACATTTCTCTACAGGACAAGCACCTGTCAGACATGGAGGAGCTCTTCTCTCAACTGGATGAGAAGAGGAAGGTGAGTGCTCTACTGCTTCCTGCTGGATACAGGATCAGAGGGAAAATCTCTGTTGCATTTCTTTGATTCTTCCTCTCCCCTTTCCTCACCTCTGTCTGAACACCTATTGGATGAGAAGGTCAGAGGTCCCTCCCCTCTAACCTTCCCATCCAATGGTTTTTGAGAAGGAGGAGAGTAAAAGGGAGATGTAAATACAAGTTTCATCTAGTCTTCTGATTGGCTGGGTGAAAATGATTCCAAATTGCTTCCACCTGTCCAATCCTCTCAGATTTAGAGGAGCGGCTAGTCTGCTGTGGAGTAGGGGTTAGGGGTTTGGAACTCATCACTAGCCCATACATAATCAATGGTTTGTGTTTGATGGCTATCACTCTGGCCATACTAGAAACAACTCTCTATTCCTAAACCCTTAAACAATCTGAACCCAAACCCTTCATTAATAACAAATACCAGGTCCGAATGTACAAGACACTAAAATATGTTACTACAGTATACATCTGTTCTAACATGGCTATTTAGTGATAACCTATGTTTGTTTAACAGAAGAGGGAGATCCCAGACTACCTGTGTGGAAAGATCAGCTTTGAGTTGATGAGGGAGCCCTGCATTACACCCAGTGGGATCACTTACGACCGCAAAGACATCGAGGAGCACCTACAGGTAAGGATTAGTCTCATCAAACCTGACCCTGACCTCATCAAACCTGACCTCATCAAACCTGACCCTTAACCTCATCAAACCTGACCCTGACCTCATCAAACCTGACCTCATCAAACCTGACCCTGACCTCATCAAACCTGACCTCATCAAACCTGACCTCATCAAACCTGACCCTAGGCAACAGCAGTGACTGGGTCAGGTTTGAAAGATGGGCTCTTACGGCATACTTGATAAGGTGGAGAAAAAAATTCTGGGGTGGGTCCTCTTCAGACAGACAACTCTCCCAGCAAATCACGAGGCAGACATGCCAAAACGTCATGATTTGAAACCAAAATTTGAAGGCAAAACCTTTGCAATGGTTTTAGTGGAGGTAGTTGATGCAAACTAGACACTTGCGAAATGCACTCATTAAAAATAACCTAAGTGATTGCCATCTTGCTAGCTACTATTTAGTATTGTATTCAAGCGGATAAAGTAGTGATCAGGTATTGATGTAGGCAGTGAAGTAGTTCCTCTATGCCAAACTGACGTTCTGTTACGTACAGACATGTTAAACTGGAACAACCTGGATGTTGCCTCCCACAACCCATGTAAAAGAATAGTTACACATCATTTTTGTGGTAGTATTATTAAGTATTAAGCAGGGGTGAATGTAAGGCGGTATGGTCCGGTACGGTGTCCCTGCAAAATCTATAGTGGGGGTATGTTGTTCCGGTAAAACATGACCCTATCTCAACAATAATTAAAACAAGTCAAGAACTGTATGCTATTACACCACTATCATTACAGCATGTCAGAGACATGAGACATGAAAATGCGATGTGGTTGGACGAAGACATTTTGCCAAAGTAGAGATGAGTGGCCGACACCGAGACACGCACGGTCAGCAGTGGACACATACATTCTGTCCTAATGACAAAGAGAGAATGTCATCAGACTTTCTGCGGCTTTATGGCACAGATGCTTCTTTCCATTCACCACTGTTTGGAGGCTGGAACTGAAATATACTGTGAGTGGATGAACGCAGGCTGGAACTGAAATATACTGTGAGTGGATGAACGCAGGCTGGTAGCCTATTAGTAAAGCAGCCCTTTTCAAGTGATGGCTTGACAATCAGATGAAAACATCATAACTGTTTGTGTTTATGCCACAATAAAAGGTCATACATGTTAAATGACACATCTTTACGACTAGGCCAACAGAGATGCTATTGAATTAATAGGGATTCAAATCAAATCACATTTGTCACATCCACCAAAACAACAGATGTAGACCTTACAGTGAAATGCTTACTTACAAGGTCTTAACAAACAATGCAGTTCTAAGAAAATACCACACAAAAAAGTAAGAGATAAGAATAACAAATAATTGAAGAGCAGCAGTAAATAACAATTTTTTATTTTGTTTATTTTTTGTTTCACCTTTATTTAACCAGGTAGGCCAGTTGAGAACATGTTCTCATTTACAACTGTGACCTGGCCAAGATAAAGCATAGCAGTGTAAACAGACAACAACACAGAGTTACACATGGAATAGTGGGGCTATATACAGGGGGTACCGGTACAGAGTCAATGTGCGGGGGCACCGGTGTCGAGGTAATTGAGGTAATATGTACATGTATGTAGAGTTATTAAAGTGACGATGCATAGATGGTAACAGAGTAGCAGCAGCGTAGAAGACGAGAGGGGTGTAATTCTCTGATCAGGCTCATACATTCTGTTGGTCAGGAGGTTCTGTACCAGGAAGAAATGAAATGTACTTTCAGCCCTGCTATTAAGGGTGTTATGTCTCCCATAGGATCCTAACTGTCTTTGTTCTTATGTTTGCAGCGAGTGGGCCATTTTGACCCGGTGACACGCAGCCCTCTGACTCAAGACCAGCTGATTCCTAATCTGGCCATGAAAGAGGTCATCGATGCTTTCATCATGGAGAATGGATGGGTGGAGGACTACTGAAGGAGGGAGGGAGAGAGGGAAAGGGGTAGTTGGAATCATTCCAAAAGAAGAACCAGACATAAAAAGACGACAACAAACCAAACAAGTATGATCTGCACTTTAAAGCTGAGGCCACACCACAGACTGACATACCTTCACTAGGACTGAGACCACACCACAGACTTACATACCTTCACTAGGACTGAGACCACACCACAGACTGACATACCTTCACTAGGACTGAGACTACACCACAGACTGACATACCTTCACTAGGACTGAGACTACACCACAGACTGACATACCTTCACTAGGACTGAGACTACACCACAGACTGACATACCTTCACTAGGACTGAGACTACACCACAGACTGACATACCTTCACCAGGACTGAGACTACACCACAGACTGACGTACCTTCACCAGGACTGAGACTACACCACAGACTGACATACCTTCACCAGGACTGAGACTACACCACAGACTGACATACCTTCACTAGGACTGAGACTACACCACAGACTGACATACCTTCACTAGGACTGAGACTACACCACAGACTGACATACCTTCACTAGGACTGAGACTACACCACAGACTGACATACCTTCACTAGGACTGAGACTACACCACAGACTGACATACCTTCACTAGGACTGAGACTACACCACAGACTGACATACCTTCACTAGGACTGAGACTACACCACAGACTGACATACCTTCACTAGGACTGAGACTACACCACAGACTGACATACCTTCACTAGGACTGAGACTACACCACAGACTGACATACCTTCACTAGGACTGAGACTACACCACAGACTGACATACCTTCACTAGGACTGAGACTACACCACAGACTGACATACCTTCACTAGGACTGAGACTACACCACAGACTGACATACCTTCACTAGGACTGAGACTACACCACAGACTGACATACCTTCACTAGGACTGAGACTACACCACAGACTGACATACCTTCACTAGGACTGAGACTACACCACAGACTGACATACCTTCACTAGGACTGAGACTACACCACAGACTGACATACCTTCACTAGGACTGAGGCCACACCACAGACTGACATACCTTCACTAGGACTGAGACTACACCACAGACTTACATACCTTCACTAGGACTGAGACTACACCACAGACTGACATACCTTCACTAGGACTGAGACTACACCACAGACTGACATACCTTCACTAGGACTGAGACTACACCACAGACTGACATACCTTCACTAGGACTGAGACTACACCACAGACTGACATACCTTCACCAGGACTGAGACTACACCACAGACTGACATACCTTCACTAGGACTGAGACTACACCACAGACTGATACTAGGACTGCCATTAAATCTCATGTTGATCTAAACAATCTCTTTCTGTTTCCATCCTTGTCCCCCCATTTATTTTATTGTGTGTCTCAGCTGCTCATACTAGTCAGACCCAACAATCAGGACACGCTAGCAAACATTGCACCGAATCAGAGCACATCATCCAACAACAGGACCCAATCAGAATATAGTACCCAACACCTTTGGCCAATCTCTTGAACGTTACTCTCAGAACAACCAATCATATTGCAGACTCCTAAACCCAATCACATCCTAGACCTCGAGTCTACAAGTGCAGCGATTGACCAATCAGGGCTAAATGTACTCTACTTGTGGTGATGCTCCACAACTTGTCTTCTATTTTAAAATCTCCTTTTCTACGGGGAAGAGGACTGTCTGAGGCACCGCCATGTTTTCGCCACTCTCCATTGTAGTCCTCTTGAGTGGCTTGTAGATGGTCCAATGTAGTGCTCTTGAGTGATGGGCCAATTTTAAACCCAACCTGATCTCTTACCACCACAATGCAGCACTTCTCTATATCCTCTTGGAGGGCTGAAAAGACTGTATAAGCAGTTGTATAATATAGAGAGAAACCCAAGCCCTCATCTTCAGTGTTTTGCAGTGTGCAGGGAAGCACTATGTGTAATCAATATGATGGAAGGGTCCGGGAAGAGCATTCAAGGCTTTGTAAAAAGGGTTGTTTTTTGACCAAGGACGTCTCTAATTTTGGCGAGCTGAGTTTCCACCATTTTGTTGCCTCTCATCTGGCTCATACAGAGCTGAGCGTTAATGAATGGGGAAGTGCGTAGCAGTAGGGGTCAGGGTTGGGGTCAATTCTATTTAAATTCCAGTCAATTAAACCCAATTCCACATCTTCTTTAAAAAGATTGGTTTAAAATTGTGTGAGTCACAGGTGTGTTTTTGACGGCTGTGTTTAATTGTAATGTGTTTTCTCTGGTTTTACATGTCACTGAATGTTTGCAGGTGGTGGGTGTCCTGTCTTGTGCCTCAAGTGGAGTTTGAAGTAGAATATGGAAGTCAGTCATCTGATTGGCTTTGAGAAGGGCTGTCTTCTCCTCCGTATAACTTACTGCTCGGGGTCTCTTTTGTTTTAATGATTCCATGCTTAGAGCCTTAGTCCAATGGCTGCAAAGCATGGTTGGGGTCGATTACATTTTTCAAGTGTCGATTTTAGAATGCAAATTCATAAATTAAAATATCCTGATTTTTAAAAAAAAGTAATTTTCAATTCGACCCCTCAACCCTGCTGCAAACAGATCGTTTCCTCTTCTCATTTCAGAAATCATATGACCCTGTTTGACTTACCAACTGAAAAGGATTGAATGTGAAATGAACCTGTATATTCCTACCCTCTGCTGGATATGAGGATGCACAGTTATGTTGTGTTAGTCAGTCGTGAGTATCAATATTATGTGTACATGTAGGGGTGTGTTTATGTGGGATAGGGGTGTGGACATACTCCTCTCCCCCTAGGCCCCGATTCCTCCTAAGAGGGGGGTGGGAACTTGGGTACAGTCCAGTTTCTCTGGAGCCTCATTGGAACTGTGAATGTTCTTTATTTCACTGTTGTGCTGTTGTCTACAAGTGTTCCAATAAAGGCTACAACTTAGAGGCTGCAGTGTTTACATTGATAATCAAGATACAAATGTCCATCTTATTTTCAAGTACTTTATTTTCTTTCAAAATAAATGTCAAATATATTAGCTGCATTTGACCTAGTTGGCCCGGTACCATGGAACCGATGGGGAAAAGTCCCAGAAGTGGAAACGGCAGGAAAACCAGTGTGTGACTTCCAGGGAATACAGTCAGAACAAGCCACACTCATCTCCTATTGGTCAGTAGACGTTCCAATAGTCTTTGACCGCTTTGTTTCTTTGTCTCTGAACAGATGGACCAATGATCTACATAGTAGTTATGACGACAACAGAAATACAGCTTTTGATAACTTTTTGGGCAGTTTTCAGTTGCCAGGAGTGGTGTGGTGCCATTTCAGTTGACATGATACTTTTGAAAAGTGCATCCTTCCTGCTCCCCCTCACTAATCAGGAACCACTGTGTGTGTGTGTGTGTGTGAACTGTGCTATCTGAGGGGGGGGGGGGGGGTTGAGAACTGTGCAAGAAATCTATGATTTCCTCAGAGGGGAAAAAGGAATGATGCATGTTGAAAGTATTCTAACAGGGCTTTGGTCACGGGTCAGGGGTCAGCCCAGGAAGGTGGATATGAAGACACTGGTGTCCAGATTGAGCGTGGCGTGCCACCAGCGGTCAGGGAAATACAGCACCTATCAGCAACAACACAAAGTCAGTGACAAGTCATTAATACTTGATATTATTATCTTCCTGCTTTGCCTTGGTAAGGCAAGAAATAATCTGAATGCAGCCTATCATTCCAATTCAGTGAAAACAATGGCTCAAAAGTAATGTTTGCCTCAAACGTAGTGACCCCATGGTTGTTTTAAGTGTTTAAAATATTCCATAGTTGAAATGTCAAAAATAAATATGGCCTCAAATGCCCCAAAAGTACATTTAGCTCATGTTAGTGACCCATGGTTGATCAATGTGTTTAACATTTCATGGTGGAAATTCCTCCAAATGATGACCCCTCTGATTGTTATCCTCATTCTATGTTAGAAAATGCATACAACATTATTTTAGCTGATGTTAGTGACCTGTGTAGATGGAGGGAAGGGTGACAGTTAAAGTATTCCGATATTCAACCACAGTCTAATCTATTATGGCTGCGTTGGCACAGGCAGACCAATTCTGATCTTTTGACCAATTATTGTAAAAAGAGCTGATCTGATTGGTCAAAAGATTAATTAGTAGAAGGAAGGAGAGATCTGAATTGGGCTGTGAACACAGCCTTAATGGTAGTTTTCTGACCTCTCCTGGCCGGATGGTGCACTCTATGGGCTTCTCCTCAAGCAGGTAAGGATATGTGTCTTTGACCCAGGACAGGGTGGTGTAGTTGGGGTGGAAATGGGGCGCCTTGTCCGGGGGGTACAGGAACCAGCGCTGTGGTGGTTGGAGAATGAAAATGTATCTCATACTGTTGTGTTTAACAGACGTGCATCAATTACAACAAGGTAGTGTAGCGTGCTAAGGCTAACAGCATCAATGACAAGGTAATGTAGCGTGCTAAGGCTAACAGCATCAATGACAAGGTAGTGTAATGTGCTAAGGCTAACAGCATCGATTACAACAAGGTAGTGTAGATGTTGAGGTTGACCCTGGATTCAGGCTTACACCAGCCTACCTACTGGTGCTGGACCAATGTTAACATTAACCAGGTGTCATTAGGGAGGCTGGGACAGCTTTAGCCATGTGTCATTAGGGAGGCTGGGACAGCTGTCACCAGGTGTCATTAGGGAGGCTGGGACAGCTTTAGCCATGTGTCATTAGGGAGGCTGGGACAGCTGTCACCATGTGTCATTAGGGAGGCTGGGACAGCTGTAACCAGGTGTCATTAGGGAGGCTGTAACCAGATGTCATTAGGGAGGCTGGGACAGCTGTCACCAGGTGTCATTAGGGAGGCTGGGACAGCTTTAGCCATGTGTCATTAGGGAGGCTGGGACAGCTGTCACCATGTGTCATTAGGGAGGCTGGGACAGCTGTAACCAGGTGTCATTAGGGAGGCTGGGACAGCTGTAACCAGGTGTCATTAGGGACAGCTGTAACCAGGTGTCATTAGGGACAGCTGTAACCAGGTGTCATTAGGGACAGCTGTAACCAGGTGTCATTAGGGACAGCTGTAACCTGGTGTCATTGGGGAGGCTGGGACAGCTGCAACCTGGTGTCATTAGGGAGGCTGGGACAGCTGTAACCAGGTGTCATTAGGGATGCTGGGACAGCTGTAACCAGGTGTCATTAGGGACGCTGGGACAGCTGTAACCAGGTGTCATTAGGGAGGCTGGGACAGCTGTAACCAGGTGTCATTAGGGAGGCTGGGACAGCTGTAACCAGGTGTCATTAGGGAGGCTGGGACAGCTGTAACCAGGTGTCATTAGGGAGGCTGGGACAGCTGTAACCAGGTGTCATTGGGGAGGCTGGGACAGCTGTAACCAGGTGACATTAGGGAGGCTGGGACAGCTGTGGCCAGGTGTCATTAGGGAGGCTGGGACAGCTGTAACCAGGTGTCATTAGGGAGGCTGTAACCAGGTGTCATTAGGGAGGCTGGGACAGCTGTAACCAGGTGTCATTAGGGAGGCTGGGACAGCTGTAACCAGATGTCATTAGGGAGGCTGGGACAGCTGTAACCAGATGTCATTAGGGAGGCTGGGACAGCTGTAACCAGGTGTCATTAGGGAGGCCGGGACAGCTGTAACCAGGTGTCATTAGGGAGGCTGGGACAGCTGTAACCAGGTGACATTAGGGAGGCTGGGACAGCTGTAACCAGATGTCATTAGGGAGGCTGGGACAGCTGTAACCAGGTGTCATTAGGGAGGCTGGGACAGCTGTAACCAGGTGTCATTAGGGAGGCTGGGACAGCTGTAACCAGGTGTCATTGGGGAGGCTGTAACCAGGTGTCATTAGGGAGGCTGGGACAGCTGTAACCAGGTGTCATTAGGGAGGCTGGGACAGCTGTAACCAGGTGTCATTAGGGAGGCTGGGACAGCTGTAACCAGGTGTCATTAGGGAGGCTGGGACAGCTGTAACCAGGTGTCATTAGGGAGGCTGGGACAGCTGTAACCAGGTGCCATTAGGGAGGCTGGGACAGCTGTAACCAGGTGTCATTAGGGAGGCTGGGACAGCTGTAACCAGGTGTCATTAGGGAGGCTGGGACAGCTGTAACCAGGTGTCATTAGGGAGGCTGGGACAGCTGTAACCAGGTGTCATTAGGGAGGCTGGGACAGCTGTAACCAGGTGTCATTAGGGAGGCTGGGACAGCTGTAACCAGGTGTCATTAGGGAGGCTGGGACAGCTGTAACCAGGTGTCATTAGGGAGGCTGTAACCAGGTGTCATTAGGGAGGCTGTAACCAGGTGTCATTAGGGAGGCTGGGACAGCTGTAACCAGGTGTCATTAGGGAGGCTGGGACAGCTGTAACCAGGTGTCATTAGGGAGGCTGGGACAGCTGTAACCAGGTGTCATTAGGGAGGCTGGGACAGCTGTAACCAGGTGTCATTAGGGAGGCTGGGACAGCTGTAACCAGGTGTCATTAGGGAGGCTGGGACAGCTGTAACCAGGTGCCATTAGGGAGGCTGGGACAGCTGTAACCAGGTGTCATTAGGGAGGCTGGGACAGCTGTAACCAGGTGTCATTAGGGAGGCTGGGACAGCTGTAACCAGGTGTCATTAGGGAGGCTGGGACAGCTGTAACCAGGTGTCATTAGGGAGGCTGGGACAGCTGTAACCAGGTGTCATTAGGGAGGCTGGGACAGCTGTAACCAGGTGTCATTAGGGAGGCTGGGACAGCTGTAACCAGGTGTCATTAGGGAGGCTGGGACAGCTGTAACCAGGTGTCATTAGGGAGGCTGTAACCAGGTGTCATTAGGGAGGCTGTAACCAGGTGTCATTAGGGAGGCTGTAACCAGGTGTCATTAGGGAGGCTGGGACAGCTGTAACCAGGTGTCATTAGGGAGGCTGGGACAGCTGTAACCAGGTGTCATTAGGGAGGCTGGGACAGCTGTAACCAGGTGTCATTAGGGAGGCTGGGACAGCTGTAACCAGGTGTCATTAGGGAGGCTGTAACCAGGTGTCATTAGGGAGGCTGGGACAGCTGTAACCAGGTGTCATTAGGGAGGCTGGGACAGCTGTAACCAGGTGTCATTAGGGAGGCTGGGACAGCTGTAACCAGGTGTCATTAGGGACAGCTTTAACCAGGTGTCATTAGGGACAGCTGTAACCAGGTGTCATTAGGGACAGCTGTAACCAGGTGTCATTAGGGACAGCTGTAACCAGGTGTCATTAGGGACAGCTGTAACCAGGTGTCATTAGGGACAGCTGTAACCAGGTGTCATTAGGGACAGCTGTAACCAGGTGTCATTAGGGAGGCTGGGACAGCTGTAACCAGGTGTCATTAGGGAGGCTGTAACCAGATGTCATTAGGGAGGCTGGGACAGCTGTAACCAGGTGACATTAGGGAGGCTGGGACAGCTGTAACCAGGTGTTATTAGGGAGGCTGGGACAGCTGTAACCAGGTGTCATTAGGGAGGCTGGGACAGCTGTAACCAGGTGTCATTAGGGAGGCTGTAACCAGGTGTCATTAGGGAGGCTGGGACAGCTGTAACCAGGTGTCATTAGGGAGGCTGGGACAGCTGTAACCAGGTGTCATTAGGGACAGCTGTAACCAGGTGTCATTAGGGACAGCTGTAACCAGGTGTCATTAGGGACAGCTGTAACCAGGTGTCATTAGGGACAGCTGTAACCAGGTGTCATTAGGGACAGCTGTAACCAGGTGTCATTAGGGACAGCTGTAACCAGGTGTCATTAGGGACAGCTGTAACCAGGTGTCATTAGGGACAGCTGTAACCAGGTGTCATTAGGGACAGCTGTAACCAGGTGTCATTAGGGACAGCTGTAACCAGGTGTCATTAGGGACAGCTGTAACCAGGTGTCATTAGGGACAGCTGTAACCAGGTGTCATTAGGGACAGCTGTAACCAGGTGTCATTAGGGAGGCTGTAACCAGATGTCATTAGGGAGGCTGGGACAGCTGTAACCAGGTGACATTAGGGAGGCTGGGACAGCTGTAACCAGGTGTCATTAGGGAGGCTGGGACAGCTGTAACCAGGTGTCATTAGGGAGGCTGGGACAGCTGTAACCAGGTGTCATTAGGGAGGCTGGGACAGCTGTATTTGAAACATGCTCATTTTGTTTGTCGTTTCCCCATTTATTCCTCTTTCTTCAAGGCCCTATTGTTGTTTTATTGATGTAAAGTGTGTTATGACTCATGTGAAATGCACTTTAAATAAATCTGACTTGATTTTAAGATATTCTTGGGAGAAATGATGAAGCATAAGGTGGACCATGATTTGATAGGCGACAGTTAATGTGTTGTTTACCTTCCTGCCATAGATGACCTCAGAGTAGCCAGGTCCATGCCAATGGAAGGGTACACCGGTTCCCGGGCCTGGTTGGGTGGGTAGATAAAGGCACAGGAGGTAAGCTTCAACAGAGGATGACAGCCTGTTGTTTACAGTCACCACAGTAACTGGCTGTATGTATCACACACACTAAGATGCATCTGTGAGAAGAGGACATCAGTGTGCATGGAGGTTTGTTCAGCTCTCTGCCAACCTGACAGCTGCAGGTGGCAGTTAATGCATCAGAGTTTAGCCTCTTGCTTCGTACTCTGTGTCCGGTACAAGTCGTCCCTGCTACTGATTGGTAACGCCATATGCAGCTGTACGACATGATTCTGATATCCCTGGTATAGTGTAATCCACAATATATTAATAATAATAATAATATTATACACTGTGTACAAACATGAGGAACACCTGCTCTTTCCATGACGAACTGACCAGGTGAAAGCTATGATCCCTTATTGACGTCACTTGGTAAATCCACTTCAAATCTGTGTAGATGAAGGGAAGGAGACCGGTTAAAGAAGGATTTTTAAGCCTCGAGACGTGGATTGTGTATGTGTGCCATTCAGAGGATATTTAAGTGCCTTTTGAATGGGGTATGGTAGTAGGTGCCAGGTGCGCCGGTTTGTGTCAAGAGCTGTAACACTGCTGGGTTTTTCACGCTCAACAGTTTCCGGTGTGTATCAAGAATGGTCCACCACTCAAAGGACATCCAGCCAACTGGACACAATCGTGGGAAGCTGTGCTAACAGCCATACAGATCCACTGACCTGCGATCCCGAAGCTGTAGGCCCCCGTGGTGTGAGGCAGCATGTAGCGTGGTGCCTTGTAGTTCTCAAACAGAGAGTGCCACTCCGTGAAGTTGTTGTCCCCAAAGAAATACAGAGTGTCTGTCAAAGAGAGACCGGGTGAGATACAGGATGTCTGGCTGTGGGAACTTTTCATTGCTTCTGTTAATGCTTTGACTTTTCAGCGTGATCACATAACATGCTGTATTATATTACGGATCATGGTTTGTCTGTTGAGCTCATGTACTGTACAACGACCATTAGGTGTTCCAGACAGAAAACTCACCACTGCCCAGTGTGTCCATAGACTGAGGCCTCAGCAGCAAGTCCACAAACTCCTCAAACCGGACATCCACTAAATGATAATGAAGAGGCAAAGTAAGGTACTACAAATAGAGAACACTGAATACCTTCTAGGATGACTACATTGTGTGTGTGTGTGTACCTTTCCTGTAAGAGTAGGTGTTGGCAGTACTGAGCCTCACCATCCTCTCTCCATACTGCTGCAGCAGGCTCGACTTGGAGCACAAGAACTGGAATTTCTGAAAACAAAACAATGACATTCACCAGAGCCCATTGCTATACTGATAGGCCTTACTATGAGACAAGTTGATTTCTGTAATTGCTTTTTTGATTCACACGTACCGTATTGTCAGAGAAACCTTTCAGGATGACTGGTTTGGAGTAGGCATATCTGGGAATAAAACGAGGTGTTACACACACTGGTGCAAAACTAGATAGAAAAGAGGTGTTTCCAAGGTATGGGTGCAGAACACACACAGTGTAATGATTTACAGAGACCACAAACACACCCAGGCTGAACACATGAAATAGACTACAGTACGTACTGTTGGATAAACTGGCGATGTGATAACGAAGCTTTGTCCCAGATGTCAATGTTGCAAGGACCCTCATCAGTCAAACTGTATTCTGGATTTGACGACCTGCATGCGAGGGGAAAATGCTTTTTGGGCTACGAATACTAGTATTATTGAATGCTTGTAAGAGTTAGATAGATTAAAAGTTCAAATCTGTGGAAAAAAAATAAGAATAGAATTAGCCGTCATTTATAGATGGTCAAAGACGTAACTTATCCTAAAATAACCACTCACCAGCCTCCGTCATTCTCCGACACCAGTGCATCTAAAGCCGATCTCCAAAACAATAGGAGAAACACTTGTATTCCGAGTTTATATTCCATATGGAAATAGCTTTACAGTGCTTCGCAAGTACGCCTCATGTCCGTATACCTTTATGGCGTTACGTATTTCTAATAGAAAGGCTTTAGATTGCTCCTGCCGGTTGTGCCAATGCCCATTGGCTATTGATTTCCTTCTTCCTGAAGTGTAGTGTTCATATGGACCAATCACAGTTGACCAACGAGCTGTCTATGGAGGGATCTACAAGAAGTACAATTAGTATTGTTTTTGGCTAGACGGGATGCAGCTAATGTCCGAAGTGATCTTTCGTAGCATGTTAGGAGAATTTACAGCAGATTAGGTCATTAAATAACCAGGTAAAGAGAATTAGGTTGAGGTTAGGAAATGGGCTAGGGTTTGCTAATATTCTTCCCTGACGCCACTGTAACATGCACATGTTGACGTTACTTTGACATTAGCTGCATACCTTCCAGCAATGACCATTTGAATTGCACAAATGTAATACATTGTATACGGTACATTTAATTTGTATTTTTGTTTCAAATTTCAACTGATGAAAGGGCATACATTTTCTCCACAACTCTTTCTAATTGTCCTTCACGGACTTTGACAATATTTATTTTGGCAGAATTATATACAAAAAATAGCCAGGTATAACGTTTGCTTGGTATAGTATATTTCTGTTTGTATACCACAGTTCACCTTTTGATGAATACATGTAAACTCAGCACAAAAAAAGAAATGTCCTCTCACTGTCAACTGCATATATTTCCAGCAAACTGAACATGTGTAAATATTTGTATGAACATAACAAGATTCAACATCTGAGACATAAACTGAACAAGTTCCACAGACATGTGACTAACAAACGGAATAATGTGTCCTTGAACAAGGGGGGGGGGGGGGGGGGTCAAAACCAAAAGTAACAGTCAGTATCTGATGTGGCCACCAGCTGCACTAAGTACTGCAGTGCGATCTCCTCATCATGGAGTGCACCTGATTAGCCAGTTCTTGCTGTGAGGCGTTGTCCAACTCTTCCACCAAGGCACCTGCAAGTGTGCTGTCAGTGTGCTGTCTACAGTATAGCTTCCTTCACTGTCCCTGTAACATACTGGGCTAGAAATAGTGATCCTCTGCTCCTAAACACACGTGACCGTCCTCCTTGACAACGTACGAACCGATTGAACTATAGAACAAATATCTAATTTGATATGTCCATTGGCGACATTTCAAGCTAGCTGTGGAGTTGGCGACATTTCAAGCTAGCTGTGGAGTTGCCGACATTTCGAGCTAGCTGTGGAGTTGGTGACATTTCGAGCTAGCTGTGGAGTTGGCGACATTTCAAGCTAGCTGTGGAGTTGGCTTACGGCACCTTTTTAACTCTGTTGCATATGCTCACATGGTGTCTTAACGTTGTTATGTGGATGACACTCAACTCTTTTTTTCCCCCTTCCTCCCCTCTGACACCCATGTGGTGACGCGTATCTCGGCTGGGTTTCTGGCCCACCTACCACTTCAAGCTCAGTCTTGACAAGGCGAGGAGAGAGCTGCTCTTCCTCCCGAGGAAGGCCTGCCCACTCCAAGACCTCTTAATCACAGTTGACAACTCCGATTCTATGTACTGTATATACCAGTGGAGGCTACTGAAGGGAGGAGGCTCATAATAATGGCTGAAATGGAGTGAATGGAATGGTATCAAACATGAGCTAGATACCATTCCATTCACTCCATTCCAGCCATTATACGCCACTCCAGCCATTATTATGAGCTGTCCTCCCCTCAAGAAATACCGTTTTACATTTGTTCCAAAAGCCAGTGAAAACTAGACTTGGTAGTGCAAGACTATGATTGGGTTGACACATTTCAGACCCGTTCTTATTCCTTAAAGTTGGAATCCTTATTGATGAAACTGCCACGCCCGTTTGGGATATTACAACAAAGAAGTTACTGCAAACAACAAACACTGTTATTTTTCCCCTTGGGCATCATTGCACCAGTGGTAGAATAGCAACATATGTAATGTCCCCAAAACAATACCATGATGCACAACACTCCCCAGCTCTGCTTTGTCAATAAAACTAAAACAATAACAACATTTGTGGGGTGGACAGTGGCACTATTTCCTCTACTGCAGATTTCCATCTTTAAAAGTGAACAAAGGGGCTTTCACCTATACAGTCAGTTCCATTCAGAGCCTTCTTAAATGACGGGAGGATTGCTGATAGTTTTAAAAGGGGCCATGCATTTGTCTGTACGCCTGTTTGCAGTTCCATAGCCATGTTCAGTAGTTGAAAAATATGTTTTTATGTGAATGTGAAATAGGGAAGTCGATATGCCTGAACTAGATGTAAGTTTTCCATTGCAAAATGTTTTGCTTTAGTGTGCCCATATTGAACACATCCCAGCAAGGGATTAGATCTTCGGCAGGAACATAAACAAATAAAGATCAATATTTATATCCATCATTGTGAAACAAAAGGTTGTGATGCAGTTATGCCCTCAGAAACCCGTGTTATGATGCTGGTTCTTTGTTGCCACTGACAACTAAAACAACCAAAGCGTTGTCATCATACAACTGGAGGTGTGAATATTCTTCTTCGTTGAGGTTTAAAGGCGGTTTACATCCATATTATATTGCATTACAGCCACCAAATACACTATATATACAAAAGTATGTGGACACTCCTTCAAATTAATGGATTCTGCCATTGCAGCCACACCTGTTGCTGACAGGTGTATACAATTGAGCACACAGCCATGCAATCTCCATAGACAAACATTGGCCATAGACTAGCCTTACTGATGATCTCAGTGACTTTCAACGTGGCACCATCATAGGATGCCACCTTTCCAACAAGTCAGTTCATCAAATTTCTGCCCTGCTAGAGCTGCCTCAGTCAACTGTAAGTGCTGCTATTGTGAAGTGGAAACATCTAGGAGCTACAACGACTCATCCCCTGGCCACACAAGCTCACAGAACAGAGTGCTTTACGGTTGCAACACTCACTACTGAGTTCCAAACTGCCTCTGGAAGCAACGTCAGCACAATAACTGTTCGTCGGGAGCTTACTAAAATGGGTCTCCATGGCCGAGCAGCCGCACACAAGCCTAAGATCACCATGCGCAATGCCAAGCGTCGGCTGGAGTCATGTAAAGATTGTCGCCATTGGACTCTGGAGCAGTGGAAACGTGTTCTCCTGAGTTATAAATCAAGCTTCACCATCTGGCAGTCCGACGGACTAATATGGGTTTGGCGCATTCCTGGAGAACGCTACCTGCACCAATGCATAGTGCCAACTGTAAAATTTAGTCGAGCAGGAATAATGGTCTGGGGCTGTTTTTCATGGTTCGGGCTAGGCCCCTTAGTTCCAGTGAACGGAAATCTTAATACAACAGCATACAATGACATTCTAGACAATTTTGTTCTTCCAACTGTGTGGCAACAGTTTGGGGAAGGCCCTTCCTGTTTCAGCACGACAATTCCCCCATTCACAAAGCAAGGTCCAGACAGAAAAGTTTGTTTTAAAGATCGGTGTGGAGGAACTTGAATGGCCTGCACAGAGCCCTGACCTCAACTCCATCAAAATGCTTTGGGATGAATTGGAACACCGACTGCAAGTTTTTTTTATTTTACCAGGCAAGTCAGTTAAGAACAAATTCTTATTTTCAATGACGGCCTAGGAACAGTGGGTTAACTGGCCTAGGAACAGTGGGTTAACTGGCCTAGGAACAGTGGGTTAACTGGTCTAGGAACAGTGGGTTAACTGGTCTAGGAACAGTGGGTTAACTGGTCTAGGAACAGTGGGTTAACTGGTCTAGGAACAGTGGGTTAACTGGTCTAGGAACAGTGGGTTAACTGGTCTAGGAACAGTGGGTTAACTGGCCTAGGAACAGTGGGTTAACTGGTCTAGGAACAGTGGGTTAACTGGTCTAGGAACAGTGGGTTAACTGGTCTAGGAACAGTGGGTTAACTGGTCTAGGAACAGTGGGTTAACTGGTCTAGGAACAGTGGGTTAACTGGTCTAGGAACAGTGGGTTAACTGGTCTAGGAACAGTGGGTTAACTGGTCTAGGAACAGTGGGTTAACTGGCCTAGGAACAGTGGGTTAACTAGTCTAGGAACAGTGGGTTAACTGGTCTAGGAACAGTGGGTTAACTGGTCTAGGAACAGTGGGTTAACTGGCCTAGGAACAGTGGGTTAAGTGCCTGTTCAGGGGCAGAACGACAGATTTGTACCTTGTCAGCTCGGGGGTTCGAACTTGCAACCTTTCGGTTACTAGTTCAACACTCTAACCACTCTAACCCCTGCCGCCCCTGAGTCAGGCCTAATCGCCCAACATCAGTGCCCAACCTCACTAATGCTCTTGTGGCTGAATGGAAGTCCCCACAGCTATGTTCCAACATCTAGTGGAAAACATTCCCAGAGAGTGGGAAGGCTTTCCAACTCCCCATCGATGCCCATGATTTTGGAATGAGATGTTCGACAAGCAGGTGTCCACATACTTTTGGTCATGTAGTGTATATAGGGTTAGATGACAGTACAATTTCATAAATAGTTGAATTAACAAATGTGAAATGCAAACTGTTAAAGTTCCTCCCTGTCTCTGGCCGTACTCTAGTACAGTAGGTGGCGGTAATGCAACATGATATTGGATGCAAACTGTTAAAGTTCCTCCCTGTCTCTGGCCGTACTCTAGTACAGTAGGTGGCGGTAATGCAACATGATATTGGATGCAAACTGTTAAAGTTCCTCCCTGTCTCTGGCCGTACTCTAGTACAGTAGGTGGCGGTAATGCAACATGATATTGGATGCAAACTGTTAAAGTTCCTCCCTGTCTCTGGCCGTACTCTAGTACAGTAGGTGGCGGTAATGCAACATGATATTGGATGCAAACTGTTAAAGTTCCTCCCTGTCTCTGGCCGTACTCTAGTACAGTAGGTGGCGGTAATGCAACATGATATTGGATGCAAACTGCTGATAAACTCCACAGAAGTAGAAGAAGATGACAGAAAACTGTGGAAAAACAGCAATTTGGAAGCTACACGAAGAAGTGGTCTGGAAAATGAGTTATGTTTTCGGGATACAAAGGCAGGCAACTTTTTCTGAATTTCTTAATATAAATGTAGCCATGAACAAAGTAGGCTAGGCCTAGCATACTGTTCAAATCCATGAATTTACAGGACCTGTATCCTATACTGGAAGAACAAAAATGCTAGTTGCGTAGTTCGTCCTGGTAAGGAAGTGAAACTAAAAACGGTTTACAAGCCAGGCCCTATTACAATATATTCCATTACGTATTGCAGAGACTTGCTCCCTTTGCGGAAAACACATTTCTGTCTTGATATTCCGTTGGAATGTACAATTAATTTCGGATGCATTGTTAAATAGTAATGATATATGGGGTAGGCAAAGTTTATCCTTATATCCGATTTTAGGGAAGTTACGAAAGTATCTGCGTCACGTCCATAAACAAAACCAGAGTTCTGCCAGCAGCACTAACGATCACTTGTATGGTAATTAGGAAACCTCACATTTCAAAACATTGCTGTGTACATAAGTCATTCAAGTGATATTTAATTTAAATCAATGGCCACTTTTATTCTGCCAACAAGAAAATGTAATAAGTAATTGATGAAAACAAACAAAAACAGGTTTTTGTTAAACATTACATTGGGCGCTATGGAAGGGGTGGAGTGGAAATTGCTACATAGTCCCCCTCCAAAACAACGTGATCGACGACCTCTTTTCGGTCTTATGTTCAAACATTTTAAATTGGATAAAAGTACAGCAAGAGTGCTGCTCTTTGTTTACGTCCATTTAGCTTCGTTCACACCCTCTTCAGCCTTAGACCCACCCATCTCTTAAAGAATTGTGAACACGTGACTGTGGCCTAAAGCAGTGAGGTAGTGCTTAAAAAACAAAAGATTATAAGATTAGAATACTTTATTAACTTGAAGTGCTAAAGGTAGTAACCTACAATTATTTTAAAAATGTAAACACACAAAGGCTTAAGTAGAAACACTATCAAAACGTAGGCCTACATCATGAGATCCTTTGTGTGACTGGTTCAGGTCAGGCTAAAATCAAATCTAATTGTATTTGTCACATGCCCCCCGAATACAATAGCTGTAGACTTGACTGTGAAATGCTTACTTACGAGCCCTTTCCCTACAATGCAGAGTTGAAAAAATATATATATATAAAAATTAGCGAACTAAAAATAGGAAAATAGTAATGCCTCTTTAGTGACTGAAGAATGGTCGCCTTGACCTTTTTGAGCACCACCACGTGCTAACGGACAGGGACTCAAATCTACTTGTTGGTACACATGCCACTGTGGCAGGTAGATAAAAAGCAATCTACCAGCCATTAAGATTTTTTTTACCACCCAAAATGTTTTTTTCTGCAAAAATTACACCAACAAAACAATTGATGAGCATGCTTTGTAATGTATCTAAAACAACAAATGTGTTACTAGTAAGAAGTAATGTGGTATATTGTTTACAGTGGCGATTTTAGCATGTCAATCTTGGTGTGGCAACAACAACAAAAAGTGATATGCATGCCAGCAAAGCCACAGCAACTCCCGGCACACACAACCTCCGCTCCAGGCCGGCGGCTGGGAGAGAGTCAAATGTACATTCTAATAGGTCTATTTCCCCAACATTGGAATCATATTCTAATGTTATACATTTCCATAACCTAAATAATTACATATGCGATGCATAGATAAACAATGATATGGCTGAAACCTGGACATAAACTATTTGACCTTGCTTTTAATAGCCTACCGCCAAAATCCGACCATAAAAAAAGCAAAGATTTCCTGATATGTCATTGAAACCATTTCTTCAACTGTCCAAAGGCCGTAAGGCGCAATCCTATTGTTGCATCTTCTGATACTCCCTCTTTCTACGTTTTTACCATTAGGCTTTATATCCATCTCTGTGGCATTATAAAAACCACTCGCATCAGGTGCACGTTTGAGAATGGTGTTCTCCCGTAGTAGCATTCTGAAACATTCGCTCATGGCCGAGACAAGTGAAAACATTGCTGCGCTAATGTGAATTATTCATAGTTTATCAACTTTTAAGCTAAATGTTGTGGTATGTTTCATCAGCCTCGTCTTTGTGTTTAAACATTTTAGTATGGAATCACTGTTGTATGCATTATATATTTCTGGCCTAACGTCCCGCAACTGTCCTAACGTCTGTTTTGAACAATCCCAGACATATTTTGTTATCGTCCTCGGGATGACGAGACGCTCCTGAGTTCGAGCAATATAGAATTGTGTAGTATACATAGTATACATCCCTTGATTGATTTAAAAACACAATACAACCACATGTGGATACAATGCATTTAGAAATGTGTTGAGAATAACACAAGTTAATTCAAACAGCTAAGCCACATTAAAAATACACACATTAAAAATATTGTAGTCTAAATAAATGTGTATATACTGTAGTGTTTTTGTGGACATGACTAGTATACTGTAGTAACACCTGTCGACTAGGGTTAGCTAAAATGGCACAACAAACCAGACTATGCCTACTGTTTGATAAGGGGAAGGCCTCAACCAGGACATAAGACACACAGGTTTGTGACAGGCCACCTATTGAGTTGGGTCAACAGTTCTGAGCAATGCACGGACCAGACACAACACCTTAGCAAAAATATGTGTTATTACAATTGTAACATCTAAACGTTAGGTTCTAGGCCCATTAAAGGGAAACAGTACAGAAGCTGATATAAAGAACTAGCTAAGTTTATTACAGTGACAAACAATACTGCACTGCTGATGGTAAAGAAAGAACAGTTAACCACTGCATTTACATAAACCATAGAAAGAACAGTTAACCACTGCATTTACATAAACCATAGAAAGAACAGTTAACCACTGCATTTACTTAAACCATAGAAAGAACAGTTAACCACTGCATTTACACAAACCATAGAAAGAACAGTTAACCACTGCATTTACACAAACCATAGAAAGAACAGTTAACCACTGCATTTACATAAACCATAGAAAGAACAGTTAACCACTGCATTTACATAAACCATAGAAAGAACAGTTAACCACTGCACTTACATAAACCATAGAAAGAACAGTTAACCACTGCATTTACATAAACCATAGAAAGAACAGTTAACCACTGCACTTACATAAACCATAGAAAGAACAGTTAACCACTGCACTTGCATAAACCATAGAAAGAACAGTTAACCACTGCATTTACATAAACCATAGAAAGAACAGTTAACCACTGCATTTACATAAACCATAGAAAGAACAGTTAACCACTGCATTTACATAAACCATAGAAAGAACAGTTAACCACTGCACTTACATAAACCATAGAAAGAACAGTTAACCACTGCATTTACATAAACCATAGAAAGAACAGTTAACCACTGCATTTACATAAACCATAGAAAGAACAGTTAACCACTGCATTTACATAAACCATAGAAAGAACAGTTAACCACTGCATTTACATAAACCATAGAAAGAACAGTTAACCACTGCATTTACATAAACCATAGAAAGAACAGTTAACCACTGCATTTACATAAACCATAGAAAGAACAGTTAACCCCTGCATTTACATAAACCATAGAAATAACAGTTAACCACTGCACTTACATAAACCATAGAAAGAACAGTTAACCACTGCATTTACATAAACCATAGAAATAACAGTTAACCACTGCATTTACATAAACCATAGAAAGAACAGTTAACCACTGCATTTACATAAACCATAGAGAGAACAGTTAACCACTGCATTTACATAAACCATAGAAAGAACAGTTAACCACTGCACTTACATAAACCATAGAAAGAACAGTTAACCACTGCATTTACATAAACCATAGAAATAACAGTTAACCACTGCACTTACATAAACCATAGAAAGAACAGTTAACCACTGCATTTACATAAACCATAGAGAGAACAGTTAACCACTGCACTTACATGAACCATAGAGAGAACAGTTAACCACTGCACTTACATAAACCATAGAAAGAACAGTTAACCACTGCACTTACATAAACCATAGAAAGAACAGTTAACCACTGCATTTACATAAACCATAGAAAGAACAGTTAACCACTGCACTTACATAAACCATAGAAAGAACAGTTAACCACTGCACTTACATAAACCATAGAAAGAACAGTTAACCACTGCACTTACATAAACCATAGAAAGAACAGTTAACCACTGCACTTACATAAACCATAGAGAGAACAGTTAACCACTGCATTTACATAAACCATAGAAAGAACAGTTAACCACTGCACTTACATAAACCATAGAAAGAACAGTTAACCACTGCATTTACATAAACCATAGAAAGAACAGTTAACCACTGCACTTACATAAACCATAGAAAGAACAGTTAACCACTGCATTTACATAAACCATAGAAAGAACAGTTAACCACTGCACTTACATAAACCATATATATTTTAGAAACACATGACTTCACTTAAAGACAGTCAGTCACCTTAATGGAGGGCGCTGCCAATAAAATGCCTGGACCTCAAACCAGCAATCTCTCTCTCGCTCTCTCGCTCTCTCTCTCTCAGTATTTAGACCATAGTATGACAGTATATTTTTATATGGGTAACGCCTTGAAAATCAGCGATTACAAGGACTTTGAGTATTGGCAAACTGTTATCTGGGGATGGGTCTATATTAAAGAACATGATTTACTAATCCCACATTGTATTATCCATACATTTGGTTTATCTAAATCCAAAGTGTCACTTGTTATTAGTCAATTGAAATGAAGGGAAATAACATTGTGAGCAAAATTATTTATCAGTTAACTTGATAGATGACTGTAGATTTGACGATTTGAGCATTTGTGGCCTCGATTTAAAAAGAAAATCCTAATTTACCAAAAATGCCTCATTGATGTTACCATATACAGTGGGGCAAAAAAGTATTTAGTCAGCCACCAATTGTGCAAGTTCTCCCACTTAAAAAGATGAGAGGCCTGTAATTTTCATCATAGGTACACTTCAACTATGACAGACAAAATGAGGAAAAAAATCCAGAAAATCACATTTTAGGATTTTTTATGAATTTATTTGCAAATTATGGTGGAAAATAAGTATTTGGTCAATAACAAAAGGTTACCTCAATACTTTGTTATATACCCTTTGGCAATGACAGAGGTCAAACGTTTTCTGTAAGTCTTCACAAGGTTTTCACACACTGTTGCTGGTATTTTGGCCCATTCCTCCATGCAGATCTGCTCTAGAGCAGTGATGTTTTGGGGCTGTTGCTGGGCAACACGGACTTTCAACTCCCTCCAAAGATTTTCTATGGGGTTGAGATCTGGAGACTGGCTAGGCCACTCCAGGACCTTGAAATGCTTCTTACGAAGCCACTCCTTCGTTGCCCGGGCGGTGTGTTTGGGATCATTGTCATGCTGAAAGACCCAGCCACGTTTCATCTTCAATGCCCTTGCTGATGGAAGGAGGTTTTCACTCAAAATCTCACAATACATGGCCCCATTCATTCTTTCCTTTACACGGATCAGTCGTCCTGGTCCCTTGGCAGAAAAACAGCCCCAAAGCATGATGTTTCCACCCCCATGCTTAACAGTAGGTATGGTGTTCTTTGGATGCAACTCAGCATTCTTTGTCCTCCAAACACGATGAGTTGAGTTTTTACCAAAAAGTTATATTTTGGTTTCATCTGACCATATGACATTCTCCCAATCTTCTTCTGGATCATCCAAATGCTCTCTAGCAAACTTCAGACGGGCCTGGACATGTACTGGCTTAAGCAGGGGGACACGTCTGGCACTGCAGGATTTGAGTCCCTGGCGGCGTAGTGTGTTACTGATGGTAGGCTTTGTTACTTTGGTCCCAGCTCTCTGCAGGTCATTCACTAGGTCCCCCCGTGTGGTTCTGGGATTTTTGCTCACCGTTCTTGTGATCATTTTGACCCCACGGGGTGAGATCTTGCGTGGAGCCCCAGATCGAGGGAGATTATCAGTGGTCTTGTATGTCTTCCATTTCCTAATAATTGCTCCCACAGTTGATTTCTTCAAACCAAGCTGCTTACCAATTGCAGATTCAGTCTTCCCAGCCTGGTGCAGGTCTACAATTTTGTTTCTGGTGTCCTTAGACAGCTCTTTGGTCTTGGCCATAGTGGAGTTTGGAGTGTGACTGTTTGAGGTTGTGGACAGGTGTCTTTTATACTGATAACAAGTTCAAACAGGTGCAGGTAATACAGGTAACGAGTGGAGGACAGAGGAGCCTCTTAAATAAGAAGTTACAGGTCTGTGAGAGCCAGAAATCTTGCTTGTTTGTAGGTGACCAAATACTTATTTTCCACCATAATTTGCAAATAAATTCATTAAAAATCCTACAATGTGATTTTCTAGATTATTTTTTCTCATTTTGTCTGTCATGGTTGAAGTGTACCTATGATGAAAATTACAGGCCTCTCTCATCTTTTTAAGTAGGAGAACTTGCACAATTGGTGGCTGACTAAATACTTTTTTGCCCCACTGTAAATATAATGAATTATATTTCTATGGGTGTTACCATCATTGGTTTTATACTCCCACTGGTGGCACAATGTTATCATAGTGGTACAATATCATTTAAAGCCATATTAGTTGGTTTACAATGGGAAGATGTGCTCAAATACGTCTTGAAAAATTCAGTACATTTTTTCCAGAATGCCATGCCCAAATGCCACCGGAGACCATACTGCCAAGTGGTTGGAGGATTTTAACATTCCATTTTCTGTTTTTGAATGGTGTGAGCGTACCCTAACAACAGAATGGTGTGAGCATAAACCCTCATTAAAAACATTCACATCATTGACATTTATAGCAAGCATGTTTGAGATGGTTTGTTGTGGGGGGTTATAAGTGTTTTTTCGAGTATAGGACGAGTCAACAACATTACTTGGGTATGAGTCAACAACATTACTTGGGTATGAGTTAACAACATTACTTGGGTATGAGTTAACAACATTACTTGGGTATGAGTTAACAATATTACTTGGGTATGAGTTAACAACATTACTTGGGTATGAGTTAACAACATTACTTGGGTATGAGTTAACAACATTACTTGGGTATGAGTTAACAACATTACTTGGGTATGAGTTAACAACATTACTTGGGTATGAGTTAACAACATTATTTGGTTATGAGTTAGCAGAATATGAACTTTTAAAAGTGAGATTTTCACTGGACAGTTAATTTAACCACTTCTCTGCTGTGTGTCAAATAAAGTGCTTTGTGTGTTCACAGATCAGCACATCCTGATCAGAGGTCTGTCATGAATTCCCCCGAGGAGAGGCACATTGTAGGACCCCTTGTACACAGTTCATTTGAAAGGATAATTTGACTCACCTGTGTTTATTGTCATCGTCAACCAACATTGTTAATAAACATTACATGACATTCTTAATTGAGATTACATTAGGCTGCTACCACTCCTGCAGTGCTAGCCACAGTATCCTTTTCAGATCTTAAGACGTTAAGACTATTTTCAGAGCAGATCAGAATCCCACTTGTGATTGGTGGATTATGTTTGTCTCCTAACATTGCTTTATTAAACTTGGAATATACTTCATGCTCGGGAGGAAGAAATTCCCCAACTATCCACATGCATGCTATGTATCTCTGGTTTTCAATGCTCACAACTCTCAAATCAACCACACACTTCTAACACATCATGTTTCTGTTCTATTAATTGATAGTGGTATCTACCCTGTATATAATCTGAACGTTTCAGAACTCTATGACCTCAATGTTAAAATAGGGACTTTTTTTCTCCATTTCCTGCTTTCAGTTTAGTTGTGTTTTACTTGAGAAAGGATGCAAGCTGGGTTACACCAGTCTCAGCAGTTGTTTTCTGTTTAGCTTAAAAGTAATCTACCATTAGGCTGCAAGTGTTGTAAAGGGTGTTGTTTTTTAAAAGTCCAGTGTACAAGGGGTCAAAATGAGTCTCTCTGGGGAGAATGAGGCTGGCCGTCCCTCTAGTATCTGTGAAGAGACTGAAGAGGAAGCCACTGCTTCTAGAATGAGTCCCTCAGGGAGTGAGGGAGAAATGTCCCTTAAAAGGAGTTTTCCTACAGAACAGGACACTGACAGGGAACATAAGAGGTAAGATCATCAAATATGTAATTGTAAAGGAGTTGAGAGTTTGTAACAACTATCGAACAAGCCAGTATTGTTGTGATTTGTCTTTATTTCATACAATAGATCAAGTGAATCAGACATTTTGTTGGATACATTTACTATATCACAAATCTATTCCTAGCTGTTATGTGAATTAAGACTGATGACAATTATAAAGTAACCGTAGAAAAAACAGTTAAACATTTTTATAAGTGCGCGCACTCCATGTTGTAAATTAATATCCTGCTCTAAACAGGATCAAGACAGACAGACCAGTCTCGCCTGCACCTAGTGGTGTCTCCATGAAGAGTGACCGGTCGATGGGACTTCCTATTCTCTTCAGTGATGGAGAATTATCCGCTGGGAAAAGGTGAACTGAGACATAACATGGTGTTTGATGATGCCACTTCCTTTTATTTACAATCTTCTGTATAGATGAAGACTGATATTATTGCTCTCTGTGCTCATTTTTACCCAACAGTATCTCTGAGGAGAATGACCAGTCAATGGATTACCAACCCAGAGTCCCTACTGATGACAGAGTGTAAGTTATAACAGTTTACACAGCATCCTACCTGTTTTCTAGTTTATTTCACCATACATGTGTCTGATCACATCTAGTATCTTTACTCTGTGCATTTCCAGATAATTTCCTCCAGTTCATCATTCAGGACGCCTCATTTAGCTTCTTATAGGATTGGAATTGTTTACAGGACATCATTCAGTCTGACTTTATACTAGAAATGTAGATTAAATAATAATATGATGACTATAATAGTGAGACTGGACCTAATGTTAAGTGTAACTATCAGGAGATGCAGAGGGCATTGTCTCTCAGTAATTGCACCATATTTTGTGGCTTCATTTTCACTTAGCCGAGCTAACTCTAGGATGTCAAACCATGTACTGTTTCATCATTAATCACATTCAGGTTAGAGTTCATATTTTATATATTTTTTGACCCAAACAAATATAATTCAATTCAACAATTAACATCTTTTTTTCCACACATAGGTACAACACTGTTTCCACTAAGACAGAAATCCAGGTGAAAATGAAATCCTACTTGAAGAATAGGGCAGATTCTTTATTTGAAGGCTTTGAGGATCAAGCCAAAAAAACACCTCTTAACAACATCTACACAGAGCTCTACATCACACAAGGTGGAAGTGGAGAGGTCAATTATGAACATGAGGTAAGACAGATTGAGACAGCATGCAGGTTTCCAGTAGAACAAGAGACATCAATCCAACTCAATGACATCTTCAAACCCTTACCTGGACAAGACAAGCTTATCAGAACAGTGCTGACAAGGGGAGTTGCTGGCATTGGAAAAACAGTGTCTGTGCTGAAGTTCATGTTGGACTGGGCTGAAGGAAAAGCAAATCAAGACATCCAGATCATCTTTCCACTTCCTTTTCGGGATCTGAACTTGATGAGAGATACAAATCAAAGTCTGATGGAACTACTACATCACTCCTTTATAGAAACAAAAGTATCAGAAATCTCAGAAAACAAAAATATTGTGTTTGTTTTTGATGGTCTGGATGAATGTCGCCTTCCTCTGGACTTCCAGAATAATAAGATCTGCTGTGATGTCACAGAGTCAACTTCAGTGGATGTTCTGCTGACAAACCTCATCGAAGGGAATCTGCTTCCCTCTGCTCACATTTGGATAACCACCCGACCTGCAGCAGCCAATCAGATCCCTCCTGAGTGTGTTGACCAGGTGACAGAGGTACGAGGGTTCAATGACCTACAGAAGGAGGAATACTTCAGGAAGAGAATCTCTGAGGAGGACTTGGCCAGCAGAATCATCTCACACATAAAGACGTCAAGGAGCCTCCACATCATGTGCCACATTCCCGTCTTCTGTTGGATTTCAGCCACTGTCCTAGAGAGACTATTGGTTGAAGCAGAGAGTCAAGAGATCCCCAAGAATCTTACTCAAATGTACGCTCACCTCATGATCTTCCATTCAAAACAGAGGAGTCAGAAGTATCCTGTAGAGCATGCCAATGATTCTCACTGGGATAAAGAGATGATTCTGGCACTGGGAAAGCTGGCTTTTCAACAGCTAGAAAAAGGCCATCTGATATTCTATGAGGAAGACCTGAGAGAGTGTGACATTGACATCAAGGACGCGTCTGTGTACTCTGGAGTGTGCACTCAGATCTTCAGAGAAGAGTCTGGGCTTAACCAGATGAAGGTGTACTGCTTTGTACATCTGAGTATCCAGGAGTTTCTGGCTGCACTATATGTGTTCCTCATGTTCACTAACAACAACAACAATCTGATGGCTAAAGAGAGATCCCTCCGCAACAAAAACAGTCTATATGAAGATGCAGTGGACAAGGCCTTGCAGTTTGAAAATGGCCATCTGGACCTTTTCCTTCGCTTCCTTCTAGGCCTTTCACATGAGTCCAATCAGCATCTCCTACAAGGCCTACTGACACCAACAGGAAGCAGATCACAGAGCAACAAGGAAACAGTCAAGTACATCAAGGAGAAGATCAGGAAGAACCTCCCCCTGGAGAGGTGTATCAATCTGTTCCACTGTCTGAATGAACTGAATGATCATTCTCTAGTGGAGGATATCCAAAGCTACCTGAGATCAGGAAGTCTCTCAAAATCTAAACTCTCATCTGGACAGTGGTCAGCTCTGGTCTTCATGTTGCTGACCTCCGAGAAGCTGGGTGTGTTTGACCTGAAGAAATACATCAGATCAGATGCTGCTCTTCTCAAACTTCTCCCAGTTGTCAGATCCTCTAGAACAGCCCAGTAAGTGCTTAGTCAAATTATATTCCAGACAGCATGCATAATAATGTAATAATAATAATGAACATCAGTTTGAATGACTAGTTAGGCTGATAATTCAGTCCCAAACGGGGCATTTATTTGTGGGCACCTGGGTATCTTAAGATGCAGCTATGTTTTCCACAGGCTGAACGAATGTAAACTCACCAAGAAAAGCTTTGAGGCACTGGCTTCTGTTCTCAAATCAAACTCATGCTGTCTGAGAGTGCTGGACATGAGTGGAAATAATCTCCAGGATTCAGGAGTGAAGCTGCTCTCTGCTGGACTGGAGGATCCACACTGTAAACTGGAGACATTGAAGTGAGTGACTTTGTGACTGTCTCCACTGCAAAGTGAAGTGGATGTTGGAGATATGAAGATGTATATTCTTCATGTAAATGTAGTTATGGATTTGTGTGGATTACTTAGCTGCATCATCACTGTAAACTGGAGAAACTGAAATGTGTGACTGTCAGATATTATTATGAAGCTGTAAATTACAACTTAATGTTGTCTAAAGGTTTCCATACAATCGGCAACAGATTTTCATGTGAATATAAAAAAATCAGTACACATAAAATATGCAAATTTTCCCATAAAATTGACTTGTTGCAGATAAGTCTGTGTGTAATGGTTTCCATGACATTTTCAACTGTAGGCCTGCTGATGGTTTTGTAACTAAAAATGTTGCTTTATATAGTGAATGTGCCCATTCTGGTATTGGCACTTGTCTTGTGCTCTAGCCAACAGCTGGCAGATACAGTGCAGGTATATAGTCTGTATGATGACATTATTATGGACAAAAGAGAGACAGCAGCTAAGCATTGATCATAATATCACCAGAATAGGACCCTGGATATTTATTGGAAAGCAGCATCAAGCTCATCTTTCACCATCCTGTGAAATTCATCATAACGTATTTCACCTGTCGACTAAAACTGCGTGCTTTCCTGAGTCGTAGTGGGAGGACCACACAACATGTGACTCCAAACGTCCCTCGATATTATTATTATATCAATATTTGCTTTTAAAAGCGTTTCCACTGACATTTCTCTGATAATACATTTTACAGACACACAAAGATCCCACCTTATCTAGTTTATTTCATTTGGAAAGGTAACTGACAGATTTGCTATTTCCATTAGGCCTGTCATTAAATTTTTTACCGGACAGGTACTTTACAGACAGAAAAGGTTTGGATGGAAACCTGGTTAATGTAGTTATATATTTGTGTGGGTTACTAAGCCGCATTATCTCTCCAGGTTGAATGATTGCAACCTAACTGAGAAATCCTGTGAGGTGCTGGCTTCAACTCTCAGCTCAAACACCTCAAGTTTGAGAGAGCTAGACCTGGGAGGAAATGAACTCCAGGATTCAGGAGTGAGATTCATCTGTGCTGGACTTGAGAATCCACAATGTAAATTGGAGACACTGAGGTAAGGCTAACCCTCATGGAGTTCAACTTACATTTCACTGGTCCTGGATTTAATCCAAGGCAGTGCACTGGACAGCTGACAATGCTACATTCAAAGGTAATTGATGCTTGAGTGAAGATGCGCTACATTTAGAGTGAATGAGATTTCCACAAACATTGGGAAAATTTCATCAGCATTGTCGGCTGTCCAGTGCACTGCTCAAAAGTTGGATTAAATTCCGGCCTTTCCTCTGATGTCATAATTTGGCCTTTGTCTCTGTCATAATTGTAGACAATTTATCAGTTTTTATAATTGATTGTATTATTTTCTTTAGATACAAAACTGACATTTTCTGGAATATTTTATAATTTGTAACTTTTATGCCTCACTTTCCACAGACTGGCAGGCTGCAGCATCACAGAGGAAGGCTGTGCTTCTCTGGCTTCAGCTCTGAGGTCAAACCCCTCCCACCTGAAGGAGCTGGACCTGAGTGGAAATACTCCAGGAGACTGCTCTCTTCTGTACAAGAGGATCCCCTCTATACACTGGATACACTGAGGTGAGTTTTACTGATCAGGTTCATGAGCACACTGATAAAGTGTACAATAAGCCATTGTAGACATCCAGACACTTTGTCATATTCATTGATGCAAACCGGTTTTGCAACAAAAACTAGTTTCTAAGTTCAGGTCTGTTTTTGTTCCGTGTTCTTCTCTTTGATGTCTAGTGAATACGACCTCTATATGTCTAAGCTGCTGTATGAGGACTTAGATCCACTTCCCTTCTTTCCTTCCCAGGTTAAATGATTGACAGCTCACTGAGATGCTAAGAAGCACTGGACTCCACTCCAAGTCCTGATTGAACTGTAAATAGATGTAAATGTGGTTTGATGTGTTTTCTGTTTCTGTTGCGTGTCAGCGGAGTGTGTGTTCTGTTAGCTTAGTAAAAAGTAGGGCTGCGCGATATGGCCAAAATATTATCACGGTATTAAAAATAATAATAATAATGACTGTATGAGACAGTATTTTATGTTTTTAAATAATTATGCTTTATGAGTAGTGTGTGACAACATATATTCTAGGTGATTTCAATGGGTCTTTCTCCATTATGATTTTTTTTATACTGTTCAATTCAACTTCAACCCTAAAAAAGTCATAATTTTCATCAATTTCTGCATTTGAGATCATTTCCACAGTCATTGTGACAGGGTAGGAACTAATGTGTTGATGGGTGTTTCCTAGGGGACCCTATAATCTTTACTTCATGTAGCTAACATATTCTTGCTTTGTGTTTACCTCTTTAATTTAGAAGACTGTTGTGCAAACAACATGCTAATTTAGGTCTACACTATCACTGGTATTATCAGGATGTATAGCTAATTACGCTTGCTCTTACTCAGTACATTTATTAGCTAGCTAGCGATTAGCGTCTAACTATCTGTTTGCATATGTAAGAAACACAAGCTAATTGTGTAATTATAGAACGCTAGTAGATTAATATTAAGAAGCAAAGTGACAACTGCATCGTTGTCATCAACAGTTGTGCATTGATGTATGTTGCATTGACCATGCAGAATGAACTCAAGTGTCTCGTGGTTGAGGAACATCAAATGCTCTCCTTGAGTGACAGGGGGCGTGGCTAGGTCGGTGTGGAAAGCGACATAGGGCGAGTGGAGAGAGATGACTCCAGTAGAGAAGTAAACTATAAAAATGGACGTTACACACTGCGTATCACATTTAACAAACCAAACATTCAAATACCGGTATAGAAGGTAAAGTAAAAACCAAACTGGTCCATGCATCAATACTGGTATATCGCAAAAAACGGTATACAGCCCAGCCCTAGTAAAAAGCCCTCCTTTTATAATGACATCATGTCTATACATATTGACTGTAGTTCAGTGTCTCTACTAGTGTCACTATAGTAAACTTCTTAATCTCAACAACCTTATTGTATTACTAGTAACGCTACATTTTACCAGACTGATATCTTTATATCCCAGAGTATTAGAAGTCTCTGGATTGTCTTGATTATGTGTTGTACACTGCTTTGAGGATTTTATTTATTTATTGTAGCATCTTGAGTTTTTGAAAAGCGTGTTACAAATCAAATGTATTTTTTATTATCGTAATGTAGAATTACTTACATTGCATGTACCCCTGTGTTAATCTCAGTATAATCTATCAGTGTATGTAACCCTGTGTTAATCTATGATAAACTGTATTATATATTCAAAATGAATAATAAAACTGAATAATGGCCAAATGAATATTTCATTTTAATAGTAAAAATGTTATTCCTATTGCTGTGTGACATTGTGTACATCTGTGATTAACTCATTGAATGACTTGGTCTCCACAGCTATGAATGTTCATACTCACAGTAATGAATAGGTCTACCTGCGTGGACTCAAGGTCTTTAAGGTGTTCTCTGCTGGGGGGGGGGGGTGGGGGGGGGGGGGCTGCGTCATTTGTCTGGGGCAAATCTACTTTTCTGTATGTGAAAATGAGATTTGATATCTTCTTCTTTGAAGACTAGGATTGGGTATTTCAGCCCCATTCTTATTCCTTATGTGCATCCATCCCTCCTCCATTCCTTGAATCACTGATTGGACAGGTCAACAAAAGGGCTCCTTGGCTTTCACTTCTACAGTCAATTCAAATGAGTGATTAGGCTACTTAAATGAAGGGAGAATGGATGATGGCACTTTTACAATAATTTGAATGGTGTGTGTGCATTTCATAGCTCATTGCATAGTTCAGTAATTGGGAAATGTTTTGTAATGTGAAATGGGGAAGTAGCCTAGATATGACTTCCTGAACAGACGTTCAGTTTCTGTTGCAAATTGTTTATTTTGAAAGCAAGTTTGAGGTGGTTATGCCCTCTGAAAGCAGTTTTAAATCCTGATGGCTGGTAGTGACTTGAATCTTTGTGCTGACAGATGTTTGGAATAAATAAATACGTCATGGGTGTTGTCCTATAGCAGAAGGGCAACGCAAACAGTTTGGGAAGCACTTTTAATACTGTTGCAGCCCCAAAATAACAGAAAACATCAAGTTGTATTACTCTAAAGAACTTATGAGTCTTCAGATCTGCTGGCGATCAAGGAAATAGGACATCATCTGATGTCTCCTTTCTGCTTGTTTGCTCCTTTGAGATGACAGTTTCCTTGGAGAGGTTCATGGAACCAGTGATCTGTCCAATGAGCACTAGATGTGTTTTTCATCTGAAAAATAAGACAAATAACAATATATAATTATTAACATTCAGTCATCGTCAATCTATTCTAGCCAATACATTTAAGTAATATTAACACACTTTCAATAACACACACACATACTACACACAACCTGCACTTATTGAAATGCATGCATGAACCCCCCCCCCCCCCCCCCCCCCCCCCCCCACACACACACCGCAAACACACACAAAAAGTACACTCACACACACTTTTGTTGGTATTGTAAATGGGTCATGTTTGACATAACTTTATAGATGGCCATTTCATGCATTTACGGAACCTGTCTTTAGGACAAATAGGACAAAGATAAGCACCCACCACACACACACAGGTCCCATAAGTTACCGCAAATGTTTCATGGGCTACACATTCCCCACTTCTCTCTCTCGTGCCCACGCACACACAATCAATTACGGAACGATGTTTGGGTCTTTACGTGTCAAAAAAGATACACGTCAAATAACACTATGTGACGTGTCAAATAAGGCTGTTGACCAATCAGGACCTGAATATGACTGCACGTTACATACTAATTTAACGCGTTCATACATTTTTTACATGGTTATTACACATTGATTACACTCACTCGTATTTCATAGGTCACAACGATTTGTCTATGTATGCTATGATGATGGTAAAGTTGTCTCGCGCACCTACAGTGCTGGTCATAAAAGTCATGGTCATGGATGCAAACAATGTTCTTCCCCAAAAACATAGCTATTGTTTGCTAGCTAACTATATAACTAGGTGTCATCATCTAAAATAACCCTAATTTATGAAACAGTTCTTATTTGATTAATGGTCGGACCCATCTATGTGAAATTAGCCACAATAAGAATTAGCCACAATAGTGGACTTAGCGGTTAGCCTTCAAAATAAAAGTATGTCATTGACAGTGCTACAAATTAATACAAATAGTAGAATTATGCCATAATTGAATAGATCATAATAAATGAGGTTGGAATGTTGTTATAGAAAATCAACAAAAGACAATTTGTTAATTTGACAAACATTTTGAAATCACACTGGATTTATTATACAGTAGAATTGCATTGGGGTCATACTTATTTCACTGTACAGCCTTACCTATGGGTTGTGGATCAATGACATGGGGGTATCAAGTCTACTCAGTGACACCCAGAGAACATTAGTGTCGTAGCTCTTAATGCCGGCACTCCGAAACAACTGTGAATTGAGACACATTTATTGTCAACCTATATGTATTGAACAGTATTCCAGAGGAAAAACAATACTGTGTGGATGTTTTGGAGTCTGATAACTGTGAGGTGGGAAAAAATATATTGGGTATTGAGTAGACTGACCCCAATTAATTGATCCCCAATCCTTAGGTAAAGCTGTACAGTGCAATATGAATGTCAATAAACACAATAGGCTGACTGGGGAGGTGATTTCACACAGGCACAGTCCCGTGATAAGAGCTACAACGCTAATATTTTGTAACGACGTTCGTCTGTAGGAGGAGAAGCGGACCAAAAAGCAGCGTGGTGGTTATTCATGTTCTTTAATGGAAAACTGAACGATACATGAAATAACTCAAATCTACAAAACAACAAACGGAACGTGAAAACCTATACAGCCTATCCTGTGACAACAAACACAGAGACAGGAACAGTCACCCACCAACACACAGTGAAACCCAGGCTACCTAAGTATGATTCTCAATCAGAGACAACTAATGACACCTGCCTCTGATTGAGAACCATACTAGGCCGAAAACATAGAAATGCCCCAAAACATAGAAAAACAAACATAGACTGCCCACCCAACTCACGCCCTGACCATACTAAATAAATACAAAACAACAGAAATAGAGGTCAGAACGTGACAGTACCCCCCCCCAAAGGTGCGGACTCCGGCCGCAAAACCTTGACCTATAGGGGAGGGTCTGGGTGGGCGTCTGTCCGCGGTGGCGGCTCTGGCGCGGGGCGCGGACCCCACTTCACCATTGTCTTAGTCCGCCTTATTGTCCGCCTCCCTGGCTTACTCACCATGGCCACCCCTCTCAATGACCCCACTGGACAGAGGGGCTGCTCGGGACAGAGGGGCAGCTCGGGACAGAGGTGAAGCAGCTGCTCGGGACAGAGGGACAACTGCTCGGGACAGAGGGGCAGCAGCTCGGGACAGAGGGGCGATAGCAGCTCGGGACAGAGGGGCGGCCCCTGGCTGACTGACGGCACTGGCGGCCCCTGGCTTACTGGCGGCCCCTGGCTGACTGGCGGCACTGGCGGCCCCTGGCTTACTGGCGGCCCCTGGCTTACTGGCGGCACTGGCGGCCCCTGGCTGACTGGCGGCACTGGCGGCCCCTGGCTGACTGGCGGCACTGGCGGCCCCTGGCTGACTGGCGGCACTGGCGGCCCCTGGCTGACTGGCGGCCCCTGGCTGACTGGCGGCACTGGCGGCCCCTGGCTGACTGGCGGCACTGGCGGCTCCTGGCAGACGGGCGGCACTGGCGGCTCCTGGCAGACGGGCGGCACTGGCGGCTCCTGGCAGACGGGCGGCGCTGGGCAGACGGGCGGCGCTGGCGGCGCTGGGCAGACGGACGGCGCTGGCGCCGCTGGGCAGACGGGCGGCGTTGGCGGCGCTGGGCAGACGGGAGGCTCAGCTGGCGCTGGGCAGACGGGAAGCTCCGGCAGCGCTGGACTGAGTAGCTCTCGTAGCGCCGAACAGGCGGGAGACTCCGGCAGCGCCGGAGAAGAGGAAGGCCCTGGTAGCGCCGGAGAGGCGGGAGGCTCCGGCAGCGGCGCCGGACAGGCGGGAGGCTCCGGCAGCGGCGCCGGACAGGCGGGAGGCTCCGGCAGAGGCGCCGGACAGGCGGGAGGCTCCGGCAGCGGCGCCGGACAGGCGGGAGGCTCCGGCAGCGGCGCCGGACAGGCGGGAGGCTCCGACAGCGCTGGAGAGGAAGGAGCCCCTGTAAGGATGGGCCGGAGAGACAGCCTGGTACGGGGGGCTGCCACCGGAGGGCTGGTGCGTGGAGGTGGTGATGGATAGACCGGGCCGTGAAGGCGTACTGGAGATCTTGAGAGCAGGGCTGGCACCAACCGCCCTGGCTGGATCTTCACCCTAGCCCGGCAGATGTGGGGAGCTGGGATGTAGCGCACCGGGCTAAGCACGCGTACTGGGGACACCGTGCGCACAACTGCATAACACGGTGCCTGACCAGCACCATGCCCGCCACAGTTAGCACTGCTAGGAGCACTGTAGTGCTGAGATGGCACAGGACGTGCAAGGCTAGGGAGATGCACAGGAGGCCTGGTGCGTGAGGCTGGCACAGTCTTCACCAGACCCCTCGCACGCACCTCAGGATGAGTATGGATAGCTGACCCCGGTGCCATTAAATCCCTGACACGCTCCGTCGGGCGAATGTCGTGCCTCATGCACCAAACCAGCAAATCCCTCATATCTCTCTCCTCCAATTTCCCCATTAACTCCTTCACAGTCTCTGCTTCGCTCACCTCCAACACCAGCTCTGGATCTGAGCTCCTCCTTGGCTCCTCACGATAAACGGGGGGAGTTGGCTCAGGTCTGACTCCTGACTCTGCCACACTCCCCCTGTGCCCCCCCCCAAGAAATTTTTGGGGCTGACTCTCGGGCTTCCGTCCGCGCCGCCGTGCTTGCTTCGCCAACCTCATTCTCCTGTAACCTTCCGCGCACTGTTCCATCGAATCCCAGGCGGGCTCCGGCACTCTCCCTGGGTCGACCGCCCACCTGTCTATCTCCTCCCAAGTTGTGTAGTCCAGATTCTGCTCCCATGTCCCAAAATCCTGATCTCGCTGTTGCTGTTCCTGCTGCTGCTGCTGCTGTTGCTGTTGCCCGTTACCACGCCGCTTGGTCCTGTTTGGGTGGGTGATTTTGTAACGACGTTCGTCTGTAGGAGGAGAAGCGGACCAAAAAGCAGCGTGGTGGTTATTCATGTTCTTTAATGGAAAACTGAACGATACATGAAATAACTCAAATCTACAAAACAACAAACGGAACGTGAAAACCTATACAGCCTATCCTGTGACAACAAACACAGAGACAGGAACAGTCACCCACCAACACACAGTGAAACCCAGGCTACCTAAGTATGATTCTCAATCAGAGACAACTAATGACACCTGCCTCTGATTGAGAACCATACTAGGCCGAAAACATAGAAATGCCCCAAAACATAGAAAAACAAACATAGACTGCCCACCCAACTCACGCCCTGACCATACTAAATAAATACAAAACAACAGAAATAGAGGTCAGAACGTGACATATTTGCATAAACTCTTCACAGTTGTGTTCTGTGGGTGTCACTGAGTAGACTGACACCCCATTTAATTGCTACACATTCCAACCTGGTTTAACATGATCTAGTCTAAATATGGCATGATTCCACCAACTGTAACCTTCTGCATCACTTTCAAATAGGTACTTTACTTTTGAAGGCAAATGGCAAATTCCACTATTGTGCCTAATCCTTATTGTGGCTAGCTTCACAACACGACACGGTCAGTCGAGCCCAGTGTTGCCAATTTAGCGACTTAGGCGCTATATTTTGCGAGTATTCAAACCCCTCTAGCGACACATTTTCAAAAAAGCGACTAGTGACAAATCTGGCGACTTTTTCTGGTATTGGAGACTTTTGGAGACTCTGGCGTGAAAGCACGTATCGTTCTTACTCTTCTCAACGAGCAGCGGGTGCTGCCGTGGGCCCCACCCAAGTCCCCAAGCACTCACAGGCGGCCCAGTCCTCGCACAGCAGTCCCTCCCAGCTGTAGTCAGAGCAGGAGATGTTCACCCATCCGCGTCCAGACTGCAAATGAATCGCGCATGCGGGAAGCCGCCGCTGGCTGATCCCGCACTGGCTTACATTAAAAACCTGAATTAGGGACTAGTTACCATAATTTTCTCACATTGCCATTGACAGTTTTTTCTATTGTCTCTTTTTGGTTCATATAGATTGTTAATGTAGATGGTATACAACAACAAAAAAATGCTATGGTTAAAATGTTTTGTTTTACTATGACTTTTAGGCTCCTAAGTGGACCATAAGGCTAAAAACCAAACCAAATTAAGAAAACTAAAATAGAAAATAATAATAATAATAAATACTTTTTTTAAAGTAATTAACTCCACCATAGTGTCTCTTTTGGGTCACTTTTGCCTGTCCCAAGCCCGGATAAAGGAGGAGGGTTGGAATTGTGATATAAAAAAAAGCAAGAATCGACAGAAGAAAGTTCATTTGTAGTTCTAAACATATTTAGGGTGTTTTTTACTCACTTTTTGTCTCTCCCACGACGTTATTCGCCTCTCCTACAGCGTCCATCACAATTACATGCACATGGCCGATTATACAAATTAGGTGATTATGTCATTTAGCGACTTCTGGCGACTTTTAGGACAGCCAGTAGCTACTTTCCTTACTGAGGAGTTAGCAACACTGCCTCATTTGCCAGAAGAAGCTAGCTGGCTGCTTATAACGTTAGCTTTGGGCAACAGGGTTAAGTAGCTGGCTAGCTATGTATTTCCATGAACTGAAGTTCAATTACAGTAGGCGAACAACAAGTGTTTACCAAGCTAATACTTGCTCACAATGATTCCTAAATCATTGCTAAGAATAATGAAAATAATGGTCATTATTTTCAGTCTGGTTGTATTGGTGCTGGTGTAACGGATGTGAAACGGCTAGCTAGTTAGCGGTGGTGCGCGCTAAATAGCGGTTCAATCGGTGACGTCACTTGCTCTGAGACCTTGAAGTAGTGGTTCCCCTTGCTTTTGATGTGTGCAGAGGGTTCCTGGTTCGCGCCCGGGTATGGGCGAAGGGACGGTCTAAAGTTATACTGTTACACTAGCAAGGTACCAAGCTAAAGCTAGCTAGCTACCCCAGAAGTTGAAGTCGAGCAAATAATGCTTTATTACCAACGCGGCATTGTAAACACATCGTTCGTGGCCGGTGTTTGCAGACTTTTTTGTACAGCTTTGACAATGCTACTGTTGTAATAACATATTAAAACATGTAATGACGCAGTCACTGACTGTTGTCTGCCTGGGCTTAACCATGTAATTTTGGCTTGTACTCTGTGTTATACCCTCCCCTTCTCTCTGTTTCTCAATATACTAACTGCACGGGAAACCCCCACCAGGGTGGCGGAATAAGATAAAACACACTGACAACCCATAAATATACACTGCTCAAAACCCTTTGGGATGGGCTCCAAAGACAAAGAACTCTGTCGAGAACCAATGGGATACTGACGCCAGGCTGGAGAGGACTGTCTATCACCTACGAACAACCAACCAGGAGCCAGAACTACCAGAATCTACCTACGTCATTTCAATGTATAAATGAACTGCCCAAATATGTTGTACCTCCTCTTTTTCCGAAAGCTCCCTAAGGGTTGGACGAATAGGAGCCGTGCTGCACGTTTGCCAGATATCATTATGTTTGAATAAACGGCCTCTAATATACCGTATTCGCCTTGTCCAGAGTCTCATCTTGGTCTTGTTTCTCCAATAACTAATCATTAACAAATTGGTAGCAGAGGATGGTTGAAACCCATGAATTCGGTCCATAGATTTGATGAGAGAAAAGACAAGTTGACGACAGATTCTAGAAGGACGGGCGACCTGTCTACAGGAGCCATCGGGGATTCAACTCGCCTCAGGAAACTGACCAAAGAGCTCGACACTATAAAGGTAAGCAGAACCTGTTTAATCGAATTCTGCATATTATAGTATAATCAGTATCCAAATTATGGTCAGAAGTACTGAGTGCGTGAGTATGAATTGCCGTTAAATTTATGAACATTTTTCCGATAACCAAAGGCATTTGCATAATGATATCTGTGTAAATATATTGTTCAAATCTGATTCAAATAGTCCAGCAACAGTTAATATGTAAATTTACTGGGTGTCATGGTGAGGAATTGGAGGACAGAATGTGATATGATGTGATATATTGTTTAAAATCTAATCCATATAGGCTGGCAATAGTTGATATCTAAATCGACTAGGTGTTACGGTGAAGGATTTGATAACAGAATTTGATGGAATGTGATGCACTGTTTTAATCGGGTCCAAATAGTCTGGCAATTTTCGATGTGGCAATCGTTTAGGTGTTACGGTGAGGGATTCGATAACTCAGTGAAATGAAATATTGTTTAAAATAACAGAATTTGATGGAATGTGATGCACTGTTTTAATCGGGTCCAAATAGTCTGGCAATTTTCGATGTGGCAATCGTTTAGGTGTTACGGTGAGGGATTCGATAACTCAGTGAAATGAAATATGATGAAATGTTTTGTTAATTGATCGAGACGTATATTTAAGACTGGAACCAGTGGAGTAGGCATCCCACTAGGTGCATCAGTTAATAAGCTAAATAATTGGACTAGGAGTGAAGGAATTAAACCTGATCTCTCCAGATTAATGTCACTGATTCACCGTTCCATGAGACCGAGGGATACTGACCACCGGCTCTAAATTTGACCGCCGAGTCAAAAGTTGGGGCGGGGATGTGCGGCCGCCGTGCCGAGTAGCGAATTGATTTCTGTTCTCTTTGTGCTGTTGGGGTTGCCTAGAATTAATTTGACAAATATTATAGAAGGCATCTGAATGCATTGACATTGACCCAAAAGTAGGCGTTTGGGACACTAACATTTCGCCAGGCAGTAGAAATGTGTGAACCTGTAAAATTACTCCAGTAAAATACCCTAGACGCATAATTATCTCGCGAATATCCCTTTTCGATATTTTAGTACAGTAATTCTACAAAACTCTGTGTGCACGAGGGTGAGACACAAGAGATAAGTCTGTGTTGGCACCAGGGATACATCGCTGGTTTCGACCAAGTGACGGGCTAAGTGCACATAGTTGCTGAGGGCCATAGTGCAATGTCTTGTTAGCACATTTAGTTGTTTTAAAAAAAAAATGTTTTACATACTTTTTTATCGGACCCAGACATAGGGAATCATCAATATGGCCTCAATTACCGTTCCCAAACTCAAATTCAATGAATATTTAGATCAGAGAATACAGGAAAGGGCAGGAGGAAAACAGGAATATAAATCAATAAAGACGATATGGGGGGAAATTAGACTGAGATGGACCCAGGCAGGTTACATTAGTGGAGTTGCCCCATCAAGGGAACAACTCAGCACTATGGAAAGAGAATTAGAGGAGGCAGTCAGGCACGGGAAAGAGAGTGAGGCAGAAAAGAATAGCAGCCATTTTTTCAAGAAGAAAGGAACGAAGGAGAGAGAGAGAGCGGAGGCGGAGCTGAGAATAGGGACATGGGCAATAGAGGAGACAAAAAGGACACGCCCACAAAAGAAACCTGATATGATGGGGGTGCTTGCTGGGGCCTCAGATGACGTCAGAGAAGGCACAATCAACAACCACAACACACCACCGCCCACCGTGACCACCCCATCGGCCCCGCTCTCTCTATACCCGCCACTGCCACAGGAAGAGAAGACTGAAGTGCCACCTCCCTATTCACAAAATCCATTCGCATACCTCCCACACAACCCATTTAAAACCCACACCACACCAGCAGCCATACAGGCCCCGGTCTTCATGATGCAGGGAGGACAGCTAAAAGGGAACATGACTGTGGGGATTCAAGAAGGCCACCTCGTCTGTGAAGAAAGGCCCGATTGCTCAAGCCCCACAGCATTACAAGGCCCAGGTGGGTCCCTGCTGAACTACCCACAAGGAAGGGAAGGTGGATCTCAACCGGGCCTCCTAAAGAGAGAAGGCCACGATCTTATTCAGTTCTCCTCTACTCCAAACACAGACAATTAGCTGAAATCATAGGCTTGACACAAGCACTGAAAGGAGCAGGAAGGGGCCTACCAACTTCCCCTACGCCCAGCAGCTGATCCACGCTTCGTTGAGTACCAGCCTTGGAAGACCGCTTTGATGGGACAGATGCCCAGCCTACATGGAGGAGCCTCTACATGGCTACACCAACTGCAATGAAAACACTACTACCCAAAGCCACGAACACAGGAGGAGGAGGAGGAGGAAGAGGACCCCCTCCTCTACAATACAACCACCCAGGACCCAGCCACATGCAGCAGCAACAGCAAGATTACAACCAACCACAGTTTCAAGGTATGGCAGGGAACACCATGCCCTGGCCATAAAAGATGCCCACACTGTCTGAAACCCCAGAAGTGTACTGGCTAAAATGCCTACCCACAGGGCCTTCCACCCCTCACATCCAGTTTAAGTTTAACCAACTGAAAGCTCAAATCTACACTCTGCACCCATATAAGACTCCCCAGGCTGAGATCCATTGCACACTCAACGCAACAGAAACTGATGACTGCCTCTACACTGCAGACTGGGACGAAGACATGATGCACCTGACCCCACCTATCAGGTGTTGTACCATTGTGTGTGGCCCAGAGAGGGTGGCAGCACCGGTCATCCTACGATCAAGGAACCTCCATGCACCCCTGGCCTGGACGGCTGAAGCATCAACAGCCATAGCACTCCTGAAAACAGATCTATCAGCGGCAGCAGCTCTGACTGCACCTGACTACAAGAACAAGTTCCATTTGGATGTTTCTGAAAGGGAAGGATTTACCTCATCCGTCCTATTCCAGAAACAAGAGGGGGAGAGAAGGGTCTTGATGTACTACTCTTTCAAACTTGACCACATTGAGGTAGAACAGTCAACATGCTCCAGATACGTTGCTGCAGTAGCAAAAGCTATTAAAAAAAACAACTCACCTCGTGATGTCACCCTTCAATCAGCCATCATCCCTCAACCAGCATCGGCCCAATTAGCTGAAATCATCGGATTGACGCAGGCCCTCATCAGAGGAAAAGGAAAGACTGTGAATATCTATACAGACTCAGCCCATGCCCATGAAGCAGGCCACACTGATGGACCCAGAACTTTTATGAGAAGCACATGGCCCCACACACGAAGGCAGACTAAAGACCCTCCAAAAGGCCTCGCACATCTGGTGGCACCCTCACATAAAAAATATATGACTGACTTATTTCATGGCGATGATTTATTTTGTGATGAATGCAATGTTTGTGACAGACACAACCCAAAGAAACCATATCGAACACCAATGGGCTCATACCCATTACCTAATGCATGATTTCAGGATATTAGCATAGATTACACTGACATGGGGGCGGATAAGGTGGTTAATGGGAAACAATACCTATTAGTGATGGTGGATAGGTTTTCCAAATGGGTAGAGGCAATTCCAACGGCGGGGGAGGATGCGAAGTCAGTTATAGGCCACAATCCCAAGGTCTCATGGAACGCGCAAGTCAAACGTATGTGCCGGGTCGAAGTTGAAATGGGTCGAAGCCCTGCCCCTGGCGTTGATGGCCATGAGAGCCTCACCAGGGTCAGGCACCCATCTCTCTCCTCATGAGATAATGACTGGTAAAGTCATGCCTGGCCCACCAAGGGAGGGAGGTCATATGCCCGCCCTTGATGTGCAATAAATTGTAATGTCTAATTATGTGAAAAAACTGACGGTTCTCTCTGCAGCACTCTCTACCCAGGTTCACAAGGTCCAGGAGGGGGAGCTGCCGGGGGACACGCCACCACTGAAGGTAAAACTTGGAGACTGTGTAAGGGTAAAGGTCCACAAGAGAAAGTGGCTGGAACCCAGGTGGACTGGTCCGTACGAAGTGAAGGAGGTTACTTCACACTCAGTCCAGGTCAAAGGTAAATTGGGCGCACCTTGGCACCACCTCACACATTGTACACCAGCTCCAACCCCTTCCCGCACACTGACGGAAGTCAGAACCGACCTAAGTGGTCTACATTCGGCCCCAAATCTTGCACCTCCTTAGTCAGGGAAAATGGGAGGTTCAACCCCATATTCACTGACTAAGTCACACCGTACTCCTTGGGAACGGTTGGGGATCTCCGGACCCCTGTTTGTTATTTTTCTTCTCATGGGAGGAGTCACTGTATGTACACTCACATGGCTTATAAACCAACAGATGCACCCACTACAGACTCACACACTGAATTCTACTCTGCCAGGTGAAACTAACTCTCTCTCTTTTCCCTCTTATCTACCACAAGACCATACCGTTTCTAGGCGTGAGGTGGGGGTCACTAAGTGCACCCCCCAGGAGTTGAAGAGCACCACCTTGTGTTTGCCTTTCAATGCCACCACCACTGTTTACCTGCCTTGGGGCCTTTTGGGTCATGCGCAAAATAGTTTGGGGCTACCTGCCTGGACCTATTCCAGTTTTAACTGGTATATAACCAAAGGGGGATATGGTGAGTGGTCTTGGAAAAACCTGGTGGCGGAAACAGGGCATGACTGGTCCAGCTATTCCAAGGGACGGGTTGTTCTTGCCTGGCGCAAACGGCTTACATTTTCACGCACTGGTTTTCAACTAAAGCTGATTGTACGACCTGGGACCACTATGGGTTGTCAGGTTTTTACATTGGCCCCATATGTAGATACCGACAGGGCTGAAGTCCATTTCACACTATATATCTGTGTTACGCCACAACCACAGCCTACTTCTGTGACGGTGCGTGACGATATGGCAAAGCCACATACCCTACCCCAGCACAGGGATGGGTGGGGTTCTGCTGTTTTAGTGGTCACCACCCCTACCCCGGATGAGAACATTCGGGTTGCTACAGGTATCTCAGGTTTGTCTAACAATTGGTTATTATTGACCGAACAAGCAGCCAATACAACCCCCACTAGTTGTGTAGTTTGCATGGGTGCCAGAACATTGCTCCGCATTGTCCCGGCTACTGTTGAGATCGGATGTTTAATGCCCCTTATGGACAAAGACAATCCGACTGGTAATTGTGTCTTGTGGGATGCAGTTTACCCTGTTGTCTCCGCTACGGACAGGGCACCAGTATTTTCCTCTGATGTTGCCAGGGCCGAATTCTCCTGTATTAACATGACAGGGGGTATACTACAGTTAGGTTTGCTCCCTGTTGGTTGGTGTACAAATACTATCGTAGTAGTTGGTGTTTTTAAGCCAGTGATCAGGGCTGACATCTGGTGGTGGTGTGGGGGACCTCGGCTTTTTGACAGACCTCCCAATAAGGCTACGGGTACTTGTGCGCTTGTAACACTTCTACTGCCTATCTCTGTTTACCCTATAGGTGTGGGTGATTTGGTGACCCGGATACAGGCTGTGGACCCACAGTTTCTGCCTACCAGAACCAAGCGGGAAGCAGCCCTGACTGTTGGGGATCCCACGTATATTGATGCTATAGGTGTTCCTAGGGGGGTCCCTGATGAGTACAAGCTGGTGGACCAGGTCGCCGCAGGTTTTGAATCATCTCTCTGCTGGTGGTGCACTGTGAATAAAAATGTTGACCGCATTAACTATATACATTTCAAATGTCCAAAAATTAGGAAACTGGACTCAACAAGGTTTTGAGGCCGTACATGGTCAACAACCTCCCTTATGGCTTTTCAAAATCGCATTGCCGTTGACATGTTGCTGGCTGAGAAGGGTGGGATATGTTTTATGTTTGGGGAGCAATGTTGCACATTTATCCCCAATAACACAGCCTCTGATGGCAGTCTCACTGTTGCGTTAGAAGGACTACGTACCCTGAATGGTAAAATGAAATCCCACTCTGGGGTTGATACCAGCACGTGGGACTCCTGGATGGATGCATTTGGTAAATATAAGGTCCTGGTCTCTTCTATTCTGGTCTCTATCTCTGTGTTTGTTGCAATATTAACCCTCTGTGGCTGTTGTTGCATCCCATGTGCCCGCTCCCTGCTTTCTCGAGTTATTACTTTTGCTATTGCACCAAATAATGACCCTGCACTGATGTTCCCCCTCCTACAACAGGAGGATCCTCTGGTGGAGTTTGAAACATGCACATATGAGTAATTTTCACGTCTCTTTGGAGACGTGAAGAGGGGGACTACAAATTTCCTAAAATTTCCTGTTCTATTTTTCTTACTTTTAGTTTTTGTCACGTCTAATAGACGTGAAGAGGGGGTGTTGTAATAACATATTAAAACATGTAATGACGCATTCACTGACTGTTGTCTGCCTGGGCTTAACCATGCAATTTTGGCTTGTACTCTGTGTTATACCCTCCCCTTCTCTCTGTTTCTCAATATACTAACTGCACGGGAAACCCCCACCAGGGTGGCGGAATAAGATAAAACACACTGACAACCCATAAATATACACTGCTCAAAACCCTTTGGGATGGGCTCCAAAGACAAAGAACTCTGTCGAGAACCAATGGGATACTGACGCCAGGCTGGAGAGGACTGTCTATCACCTACGAACAACCAACCAGGAGCCAGAACTACCAGAATCTACCTACGTCATTTCAATGTATAAATGAACTGCCCAAATATGTTGTACCTCCTCTTTTTCCGAAAGCTCCCTAAGGGTTGGACGAATAGGAGCCGTGCTGCACGTTTGCCAGATATCATTATGTTCATTATGTTTGAATAAACGGCCTCTAATATACCGTATCCGCCTTGTCCAGAGTCTCATCTTGGTCTTGTTTCTCCAATAACTAATCATTAACACTACTGATAGTAGTGGTGGCGCTTGGCTTGCACGTGCAAATTCATCACACACAACATTCTATAATAGAACTGTGTTATTTGACGCATCAAATTAAAAGCTTCAAATAGTGTTATTTGACGTGTATTTTAGACACGCAAATACCCAAACGGCCTTCCATTATCAATCAATTACACACACACACACACACACACACAGGTCCCATAAGTTACTAGCCACATTGAGTAGTTAGCTACACATCCTCCACTTCTCTCCCTCTAATGCCACTCACTCACTCACCCACACTTGGCTTTAATAAACTAGCCAGCTAGTCAGTATACTTGTGCCTCATCACACAGACACTGACAGATAACGTTAGACAGACACAGAAACACACAGCCAACAAAAATTGAATAATAATTTAATGACAAGCACTTACAGTACCATTGGTGAGTTAATTCATCTTGTCACGTCTCATCTCCTTTGGGGTAAAAAGCAAATAGCAGGGCTACCCTTCGTTGGACTTGCAAGTGCACCTGACCATGCAAGCATTTTCAATTTGTTGCACAGCATCACTGACATATTTCACCTCGACTCACTGAAGCACAATAATTGACGTGTGGTCTTCATCGGTTGCCTCCCAAGGCGGGGCTCGGTCTCGACATTGGTGCTCCGGCTCAGGTAAAAAAGTAGTAGCCAATAAATTGACGCCACCGATCGACTGAACCAGCTCAACATCATTACTATTTAAACATCTAGCGATTTCACTCTCCTTGGAATCCATCGATACAGTAGAAAGCTAAGATAACTATCTACAAGCTAATGTGTAGTCAGTACTGACAGTCACTTTGTTGATGGGTTTTGAAAAGCGAGTGTACCCTGAAGAACACTTTTTTTTTCTGCGGATGATACAGTAACTTTTACACATTTGGGCAAACAGGAAAATCATCCGATTGAATAGCCTGTTGTAGATTGATTCAAATATATTGTAACAACCCTGGGTTTATAAGCGCGGATATCGACTCTGCGGCTTGAGCATGCTTTTGCGGCACAGTCGATAGCGCGCTGGACTTCGGCTGGGTCGAGGGTTCGAGACCTGCTCCCTGCCTATTTCATTACAATATATAGCTAGCTAGCTAGTTTGTAATTCATTTATTATTTCGGAATAGGGGAGGGTTGCAAAAAATCTAAATGTTCAAAAAGACAATGTATATATATGCAAATTGCCCATTGCAACTTCCAACTGATTATGAAAGAGCGAGTCACATACAGGGGAGGCGTATGCAAGCAGATATGGAAATGTGGATAGGGTGGAATACATTTTATATTAAAACCTGCAAAAGACCAAATGTAAAGTATTTTTTGGGGTGGGGTAACCCTCCACTATTTCGATCTGTCCCCTTTTAGCCTGCCCCTGATCAGAATTTGCAACAAGCGGACGGAAGAGCAATATCCGTAGTCGTATGGAAGAAGCTAGAGTTGGAATGTGAAGCTGGTTATCTTTAGAAAACACTGAGTAGATTTAGCTTGCTTCGTTGGATTCCCCTCAGGTGAAACTCCATATCCTTGTATAACAGGTTTCTGAATGTAGTTAGCTGTGTCTGGGAAAATGTATGGTATTTGCAGTAGACAAAATACACGTATGCAAGGAAGTGCACACAACAGGCGCTGGATGTAGTTGTCTGTGTCTGGAAAATGTATGCTATTTTCAGGAGACAAAAGACAGGTAGGCAACTTCTCCGAATTGCTTAAAAGAACATGCACCAGTAACAAAATAGGCTAGTCTACTGTTAATCCATGTGTTTACAGATATACCTAACCTGAAGTTAAAACGCCATAAAGTACAGCTGCTAGGGCTGTGGCGATACCAGCATCGCAAATGGAAACGCAAAGCAGACCAACCACTTTGGTCCTTTAAAAACCTACTGTATGTGAAATAGTGTGTGCTAATGTTTTGTCACATATACTGGAGAGATATTCTTTGGCTGCATTCCAAACACGTAAAAATGTAAAATACACACCATCTCCTCTCAGCCCTTAAATTAAGTGGACACTTCTGATTATGTATCATGATGTATGATCAGTTAACACTTGCAGGGAAATGTGTCACTTATGCACTACAGTCATTTCATATCTTGGCTAGAAGTCAATGCATCCGCAGACGTCGAATGCTAGCCATCCGAAGATATCAAGTCAATCGAAAATTACTATGTATAAGTGTGATGTCAGGGAAAGTTGAATGCGCTAGCTAACGTTTCCAAATGCGAACCAAACAAAAGCATCATTAATTTTACGATACTTGTTTGTGCCGTCATGTGCATTATTAGCACAATTGAATTTATTTACATGTGTTTTTACTTTTGTATGTTCACTTCTCCATATTGATGTTGGTTATACGTTTTGGCTGACTTTTCTTAGGGGATGTACAATCATCGCTAATAGAATTATGGGGCGTTTCATGCCCCGGAGTGAACATAATTGTACACTCGCAAATTCAATCACAAACAAGGGGCTGAGGGGCTTACATTGCTAACTTCAGCGTGGATTCCCCCAAGGGCATAAGGCGAGGGTAAGTGGAGGAGGGTGTGTCTATATGTTTGAAACGCAGCCTTTGTCTACACCTATTCACCCTCTTAAACCGTAGCCCCACCTATCTCTTTAAGGATTCACATATGAGGCAATGTGCTAAAAGGAGTGAGTAAGAAGGTGTCATAAACAACCAAATATTTCAAGACTAAAAGTGGTAAAAGTAGTAGTAACAATACACTTTATCTCGTCCTTGGCCTATATCCTAATCTGACTTTGGTGCAGGTCATGTTATTCTTCACATTACAGTCTCTAGTAAAAAACACACTATAAAATCAAATCTACGTTTTATTTGTCACATGCGCAGGATACAGAAGGTGTAAACGGTACAGTGAAAATGGTTACTTGCATACTAGCAATATTGATAAAAAAAAATAGAAAATGTTCAGATACAAATATTGTGTAAATATTTGCTCAATATTAGATGACGTTTACCCAGACACACTTGTCTAAATTGATGGGTCATGTGAAAGATATTCTATAACCACCCCCCAGCCACATCAAGCTAAGTGGATGGGTCACTATTGTCTAGACATGCACACATGTTCATATAAATCAAATCACATTTTATTTGTCACATACACATGGTTAGCAGATGTTAATGCGAGTGTAGCGAAATGCTCGTGCTTCTAGTTCCGACAATGCAGTAATATCTAACGAGTAATCTAACCTAATCTAACCTAACAATTTCACAACAATTACCTTATAAGAATATGTACATACAAAAAATAAATGAATGAGTGATGGTTTATAACGGCATGGCCAAGATGCAGTAGATGGTATAGAGTACAGTATATACATATGAGATGAGTAATGTAGGGTATGTAAACATATGAAGTGGCATTGTTTAAAGTGGCTAGTGATACATTTATTACATCAATTTTTCCATTATTAAAGTGGCTGGAGTTGAGTCACTATGTTGGCAGCAGCCACTCAATGTTAGTGATGGCTGTTTAACAGTCTGATGGCCTTGAGATAGAAGCTGTTTTTCAGTCTCTCGGTCCCTGCTTTGATGCACCTGTACTGACCTCGTCTTCTGGATGATAGCGGGGTGAACAGGCAGTGGCTCGGGTGGTTGTTGTCCTTGATTAACTTTATGGCCTTCCTGTGACATCGGGTAGTGTAGGTGTCCCGGAGGGCAGATAGTTTGCCCCCGGTGATGTGTTGTGCAGACCTCACTACCCTCTGGAGAGCCTTACGGTTGTGGGTGGAGCAGTTGCCATACCAGGCAGTGATACAGCCCGACAGGATGCTTTCAATTGTGCATCTGTAAAAGTTTGTGAGTGTTTTTGGTGACAAGCGGAATTTCTTCAGCCTCCTGAGGTTGAAGAGGTGCTGCTGCGCCTTCTTCACCACGCTGGCTGTGTGGTTGGACCATTTCAGTTTGTCCGTGATGTGTACGTCGAGGAACTTAAAACTTACTACCCTCTCCACTACTGTCCCGTCGATGTGGATAGGGTGGTGCTCCTTCTGCTGTTTCCTGAAGTCCACGATCATCTCCTTTGTTTTGTTGACGATGAGTGTGAGGTTATTTTCCTGACACCACAGCCGAGGGCCCTCACCTCCTCCCTGTAGGCTGCCTCGTCGTTGTTGGTAATCAAGCCTACCACTGTAGTGTCGTCTGCAAACTTGATGATTGAGTTGGAGGCGTGCATGGCCATGCAGTCGTGGGTGAACAGGGAGTACAGGAGAGGGCTGAGAACGCACCCTTGTGGGGCCCCAATGTTGAGGATCAGCAGCGTGGAGATCTTGTTACCTACCCTCCCCACCTGGGGGGTGGCCCGTCAGGAAGTCCAGGACCCAGTTGCACAGGGCGAGGTCGAGCCCCAGGGTCTCGAGCTTGATGACGAGTTTGGAGGGTACTATGGTGTTAAATGCTGAGCTGTAGTCGATGAACAGCATTCTCACATAGGTATTCCTCTTGTCCAGATGGGTTTGGGCTAGCTATAGCTAACATTAGGCTATAACTAGCAATAGCAAATTGATTTCTGATATGAATAATATTACTACACAGATCATACACGTAACGTTAGCTAGCGAGGTAGCAAGCTAACGTTAGCTAGCTAACAGTACGCTTTAACTTGCAACGAAAACGACTTCCTGCCAAAACTAGAAACATATCATATCTGAAAATGTAGCTAGACTCTTACCCCCATATACATGGATGAATGCTTTACAGCAGACACTTCTTGTTTGGTCACTCCGGTTCACACATACCGTGGCATGTGTAAAAAGTAGCCCATCACAACTTTATCCAACTGGTCTTTGTCGATAGTGCCTGGTAAATTCAGGGCATCAATGTTGTTGAGAATAGTAGCAACACTTTTGTAGTTCTTGATGGCTAACGTAATATCTTTCAAAAAACATCTGTAGAAAGCATTATCAACACGTACTGAGCAGCTCATGTCATAGAGAGAAGCATGCTACATGGCAGACCAATCCGAACTCATCTCCCGGCATGTCCAGCCTATCCATTATCTCAGCTAAACATGGCTAGAGGGAAGGTTGCTCACTTTTTCTGTGGCCAAACCAACTAGGCTCATAATTTAACAATTGTATTCATATTTACAGATGACATACACATTTATTATTAAGGCACATGAAAGTTGACATGTTCCAGAAGGCATTTCTGCCAAAATAAGAAATACATTTAAAAAATACGTTCAAATGTCTCTCCTGTGAAGTAGTGACGTGCAATATACTCCTAGCTTCTTGAAACGAGTTAATTGATTGAATTTCGAATGGAAGAATGGTGTCGCATCCTTCCAATAGAGTTACAGACTGCTTTGTAAAGTGGCTTACATAAATGTGCCATGACACATCACAAGAGATTGAATTACTCCCTTGCTGAGAACGCATTTCTGTCTTGATATTCCTTAGGCATGTACAGTGCCTTGCGAAAGTATTCGGCCCCCTTGAACTTTGCGGCCTTTTGCCACATTTCAGGCTTCAAACATAAAGATATAAAACTGTATTTTTTTGTGAAGAATCAACAACAAGTGGGACACAATCATGAAGTGGAACGACATTTATTGGATATTTCAAACTTTTTTAACAAATCAAAAACTGAAAAATTGGGCGTGCAAAATTATTCAGCCCCCTTAAGTTAATACTTTGTAGCGCCACCTTTTGCTGCGATTACAGCTGTAAGTCGCTTGGGGTATGTCTCTATAAGTTTTGCACATCGAGAGACTGACATTTTCTCCCATTCCTCCTTGCAAAACAACTCGAGCTCAGTGAGGTTGGATGGAGAGCATTTGTGAACAGCAATTTTCAGTTCTTTCCACAGATTCTCGATTGGATTCAGGTCTGGACTTTGACTTGGCCATTCTAACACCTGGATATGTTTATTTTTTAACCATTCCATTGTAGATTTTGCTTTATGTTTTGGATCATTGTCTTGTTGGAAGACAAATCTCCGTCCCAGTCTCAGGTCTTTTGCAGACTCCATTAGGTTTTCTTCCAGAATGGTCCTGTATTTGGCTCCATCCATCTTCCCATCAATTTTAACCATCTTCCCTGTCCCTGCAGAAGAAAAGCAGGCCCAAACCATGATGCTGCCACCACCATGTTTGACAGTGGGGATGGTGTGTTCAGCTGTGTTGCTTTTACGCCAGACATAACGTTTTGCATTGTTGCCAAAAAGTTCAATTTTGGTTTCATCTGACCAGAGCACCTTCTTCCACATGTTTGGTGTGTCTCCCAGGTGGCTTGTGGCAAACTTTAAACAACACTTTTTATGGATATCTTTAAGAAATGGCTTTCTTCTTGCCACTCTTCCATAAAGGCCAGATTTGTGCATTATACGACTGATTGTTGTCCTATGGACAGAGTCTCCCACCTCAGCTGTAGATCTCTGCAGTTCATCCAGAGTGATCATGGGCCTCTTGGCTGCATCTCTGATCAGTCTTCTCCTTGTATGAGCTGAAAGTTTAGAGGGACGGCCAGGTCTTGGTAGATTTGCAGTGGTCTGATACTCCTTCCATTTCAATATTATCGCTTGCACAGTGCTCCTTGGGATGTTTAAAGCTTGGGAAATCTTTTTGTATCCAAATCCGGCTTTAAACTTCTTCACAACAGTATCTCGGACCTGCCTGGTGTGTTCCTTGTTCTTCATGATGCTCTCTGTGCTTTTAACGGACCTCTGAGACTATCACAGTGCAGGTGCATTTATACGGAGACTTGATTACACACAGGTGGATTGTATTTATCATCATTAGTCATTTAGGTCAACATTGGAACATTCAGAGATCCTCACTGAACTTCTGGAGAGAGTTTGCTGCACTGAAAGTAAAGGGGCTGAATAATTTTGCACGCCCAATTTTTCAGTTTTTGATTTGTTAAAAAAGTTTGAAATATCCAATAAATGTCGTTCCACTTCATGATTGTGTCCCACTTGTTGTTGATTCTTCACAAAAAAATACAGTTTTATATCTTTATGTTTGAAGCCTGAAATGTGGCAAAAGGTCGCAAAGTTCAAGGGGGCCGAATACTTTCGCAAGGCACTGTATTTCTGAAGTAGCCTATCTGCATGTCAAACAGGAATGATTGGGTAGGCAAAGTTTCTCCTTCTATGATCCGAATGTGAGGGAAGTAACAAAACTATATTTTTTGTAGGGGATTTATTCCTGTAGTATAGGCAATGAAATAGGCAATGCAGCACTAAAATAAACAAACATTTCCAAGAATAGAAAATGTAATGAAAAGTAGCCTAAATATTTCCAAGTATTATGTCTAGATTTTTATTGTTATTAACACTTAAGTAGGCTGATTTGTTAGGCTACTCGTTTATAAGAATAATAATTATTATTATTCGGGACACCGCAGCAAACTTGTGTGGGGGGGGGGGGGATTTCTGTTGTTGAAATCATTACTAAGAGATAAAGACAGACCATTCCTTTAGTCAGTCTAAAGTGATTCTGTGTGCATGTTTTTCTGTATTTTTAAGTATGGAAGGTGTAGGCTATACATGACTATTAACATTATTATAATTATTATTAGGCCTGTTAGCAGCAGTAATAGCAGTATTAAGATGTCCTTCACAAAACTTGTGGCAAAATAGTTTGTTTGGTATGGCTGATATTAGCTATATAAGCCATAATATTTGGGCTAGTTACAGTTGAAAAAAATAGTGGCTTGTCCACAGTGAAGCCAAAGGAAACTACAGTTTGGCAAGTATCCATTCAGCTTGGGGGATTTTAACATTCAATTTAACCACTTCTCTGCTGTGTGTCAAATAAAGTGCTTTGTGTGTTCACAGATCAGCACATCCTGATCAGAGGTCTGTCATGAATTCCCCCGAGGAGAGGCACATTGTAGGACCCCTTGTACACAGTTAATTTGAAATGCAAATCTAACTCAACGGGTGTTGTCATCATCAACCAACATGTCGTTCTGCCCCTGAACAGGCAGTTAACCCACTGTTCCTAGGCTGTCATTGAAAATAAGAATTTGTTCTTAACTGACTTTCCTGGTAAAATAAAAATATGCTAAGTGTAACTGCCACTACTGGTAATAATCACAACTCTAACCCAATCAACCACACACACTTATAGCACATAAAGTAAGCAGTTTGTCTTTATGACAGACTTTTAAGTCACAGGCAAAGTTTTGTTGCTCTCGGAAGAAAAACCTCAATTTGTCAGTTAAGTTTTTTGTTACATTGAATGTTTTTGGTAACTATCCACAACTCTAGGATCTCAATGTTAAAATAGGGACCTTTTTTTTTTCTTCCATTTCCTGGTTTCAGTTTTGGTGGTTTTCTTCCGACAGCAAGGAGGATGCAAGCTGGGTTGCACCTTTGCACTACTAGCAAAACTTAATTATGTACCAACAGTGAATTACAGGCATAAAGTAAATAAGGCTACAAAGCACCAAGACTTTATTTTGCACAACCCCCTATCAGCGTAGATCAGCTTCAACTGTCTAAGAAGTTGTATTTCTGTTAAGCTTGAAATTAATGTTCTATTGCACTACAAGTGTTGCAAATAGTGCTGTTTTTTAAAAGTCCAGTGTGGGGTACACTGTGCCAAAATGAGTCTCTCTGGGGAGTATGAGGAGGGAAGCACTCCCTCTAGTATCTGTGAAGATACTGAAGAAGAAGCCACTGCTTCTGGAATGAGTTTCTCGGGGACTGAGGGAGCAATGTCCCCTAAACTACGTTTTCCTGCCGAACAGGACACTGACAGGGAGCTTAAGAGGTAAGATCATCAAATAGGTAAGTGTGAAGGAGCTAATATTTTGTCAAAACTCTTGTACGAACCAGTATTGGTTGCGAAGAATGGATAATATTAATTTATTTGTACATAATGTTTCTGCCATCGTGACCGAAAAGAGGTTCTGGACATCAGAACAGCAATCACTAACCTCAATTTTGATGAAGACTTTTACTTCAATGAGTCTTTAGTGCAAGACATACATACTGCTCACCAGGGACTAGACCCTAATCTCCGACACTTGGAAGAGAAAAATATGTCACTATAGGGGCCGCTGTGCGGGCACCCTTATGAAACTACGTTGGCAAGTGGATAGACCGCCTCTACCATCCATTCTATTGGCGAACGTGCTATCTTTGGAGAATATAGTGCCTTCGGGAAAGTATTCAGACCCCTAGACTTTTTTCACATTTTGTTTCATTCCAACCTTATTCTAAAATGGATCAAATTTGTTAAAATCCTCAGCAATCTACACACAATACCCCATAATGATAAAGCAAATTTTATGGCAAATTTATAACAAAAAACAGAAATACCTAATTTACATAAGTATTCAGACCCTTTGCTATGAGACTCGAAATTGAGCTGAGGTGCATCCTGTTTCCATTGATCACCCTCAATGTTTCTACAACTTGGAGTCCATCTGTGGTAAATTTAAATTGATTGGACATGATTTGGAAAGGCACACACCTGTTTATATAAGTTCCCACAAATGACAGTGCATGTCAGAGCAAAAACCAAGCCATAAGGTTGATGGAATTGTCCGTAGAGCTCCGAGACAGGATTGTTTCGAGGCACAGATCTGGGGAAGGGTACCAAAACATTTCTCCAGCATTGAAGGTCCCCAAGAACACAGTGGCCTCCATCATTCTTAAATGGAAGAAGTTTGGAACCACCAAGACTCTTCCTAGAGCTGGTCGAATGGTCAAACTGAGAAATCGGGGGGAAAGTGACCAAGGAATGTGACCAAGAACCCGATGGTCACTCTGAAAGAGCTCTAGAGTTCCTCTGTGGAGATGGGAGAACTTTCCAGAAGGACAACCATCTCTGCAGCACTCCACCAATCAAGCCTTTATGGTAGAGTGGCCAGCTGGAAGCCACTCCTCAGTAAAATGTACATGGCAGCCGCTACGAGTTTGTCAAAAGGCACCTGAAGACCCTCAGACCGTGAGAAACAAGATTCTCTGGTCTGATGAAACCAAGATTGAACTCCAGACTCTGGCTGGGCCACTCAAGGACATTCAGAAACTTGTCCCGAAGCCACTCTGTTGTCTTGGCTGTGTGCTTAGGGTCGTTGTCATGTTGTAAGGTGAATCTTCTCCCCATTCTGAGGTCCTGAGCGCTCTGGAACAGGTTTTCATTGAGGATCTCGCTGTACTGTGCTCCGTTCATCTTTCCCTCAATCCTGACTAGTTTCCCAGTCCCTGGCGCTGAAAAACATCCCCACAGCATGATGCTGCCACCACCATGCTTCCCCATAGGGAGGTTGCCAGGTTTCCTCCAGACTTGATGCTTGGCTTTCAGGCCGAAGAGATCGATCTTGGTTTCATCAGACCAGAGAATCTTGTTTCTCATCTTGTTTGTCATTATTTCATTCAAAACAGATATTTCATTCAAAACAGACATTTTGTTGGAGACAAATGTACTAGATCACCAACCTATACCTAGCTGTATGTGCATTGACTGGTGACAAATAAGTAACCAACCATAAAAAAAAAAAATCTAAAATGTGTGCAAACTCACCTATGTTGGATATTCAAATCCTGCCTTAAACAGGTTCAAGACAGACCGACCAGTCTCACCTGTACCTAGTGGTATCTCCATGAAGAGTGGTCAGTCGATGGGACTTCCTATTTTCTTCAAGGAGGGAGAATTATCCACTGGGCAAAGGTGAAACCTAAGATATAACATGGTGTTTGATTATGTTTTTTCCTTTTATTTAGCATCTTCTGTATAGATGAAGACTGATGTTATTACTCTCTGTGCTCATTTATACCCAGCAGTATCTCTGAGGAGAATGACCAGTCAATGGATCACCAACCCAGAGTCCCTACTGATGACAGAGTGTAAGTTATAACCGTTTGCACAGCATCCTACCTATTTTCAATACATTTTATTCACCAGTCATGTGTCTGACATCTGGTACCTTTTTACTCTGTGAATTTCCAGATACTAGGCTCCAATTCATCATTTAGGAAGCCTAATTTTGCTTGTCATTAGATCCCTTGTCTACAGGACAACATCATTCAGTCTGACATACTAGAAATGTGAATAAAATTGCATGATTACTAAACTCAGCAAAATAAGAAACGTCCCTTTTTCAGGACCCTGTCTTTCAAAGATAATTAGTAAAAATCCAAATAACTTCACAGATCTTCATTGTAAAGGGTTTAAACACTGTTTCCCATGCTTGTTCAATGAACCATAAACAATTAATGAACATGCACCTGTGGAACGGTCGTTAAGACACTAACAGCTTACAGACGGTAGGCAATTAAGGTCACAGCTATGAAAACTTACGACACTAAAGAGGCCTTTCTACTGACTCTGAAAGACACCAAAAGAAAGATGCCCAGGGTCTCTGCTATCTGCGTGAACGTGCCTTAGGCATGTTGCAAGGAGGCATGAGGACTGCAGATGTGACCAGGGCAATAAATGGCAATGTCCGTACTGTGAGGAGCCTAAGGCAGCGCTACAGGGAGATAGGAATGACAGCTGATCATCCTCGCAGTGGCAGACCACTTGTAACAACACCTGCACAGGATCGATACATCCGAACATCACACCTGCGGGACAGGTACAGGATGGCAACAACAACTGCCCGAGTTACACCAGGAACGCACAATCCCTCCATAAGTGCTCAGATTGTCCGCAATAGGCTGAGAGAGGCTGGACTGAGGGCTTGTAGGCCTGTTGTAAGGCAGGTCCTCACCAAACATCACCGGCAACAACGTCGCCTATGGGCACAAACCCACCGTCGCTGGACCAGACAGAACTGGCAAAAAGTGCTCTTCATTGACGAGGTGCTGTTTTGTCGAATCAGGGGTGATGGTCAGATTTGCGTTTATCGTCGAAGGAATGAGCGTTACACCGAGGCCTGTACTCTGGAGCGGGATCGATTTGGAGGTGGAGGGTCCATCATGGTCTGGGGCGGTGTGTCACAGCATCATTGGACTGAGCTTGTTGTCATTTCAGGCAATCTCAACACTGTGCGTTACAGGGAAGACATCCTCCTCCTCCCTTCCTGCAGGCTCATCCTGACATGACCCTCCAGCGTGACAATGCCACCAGCTACAGTGCCTTGCGAAATTATTCGGCCCCCTTGAACTTTGTGACCTTTTGCCACATTTCAGGCTTCAAACATAAAGATGTAAAACTGTATTTTTTTGTGAAGAATCAACAACAAGTGGGACACAATCATGAAGTGGAACGACATTTATTGGATATTTCAAACTTTTTTAACAAATCAAAAACTGAAAAATTGGGCGTGCAAAATTATTCAGCCCCTTTACTTTCAGTGCAGCAAACTCTCTCCAGAAGTTCAGTGAGGATCTCTGAATGATCCAATGTTGACCTAAATGACTAATGATGATAAATACAATCCACCTGTGTGTAATCAAGTCTCCGTATAAATGCACCTGCACTGTGATAGTCTCAGAGGTCCGTTAAAAGCGCAGAGAGCATCATGAAGAACAAGGAAAACACCAGGCAGGTCCGAGATACTGTTGTGAAGAAGTTTAAAGCCGGATTTGGATACAAAAAGATTTCCCAAGCTTTAAACATCCCAAGGAGCACTGTGCAAGCGATAATATTGAAATGGAAGGAGTATCAGACCACTGCAAATCTACCAAGACCTGGCCGTCCCTCTAAACTTTCAGCTCATACAAGGAGAAGACTGATCAGAGATGCAGCCAAGAGGCCCATGATCACTCTGGATGAACTGCAGAGATCTACAGCTGAGGTGGGAGACTCTGTCCATAGGACAACAATCAGTCGTATATTGCACAAATCTGGCCTTTATGGAAGAGTGGCAAGAAGAAAGCCATTTCTTAAAGATATCCATAAAAAGTGTTGTTTAAAGTTTGCCACAAGCCACCTGGGAGACACACCAAAAATGTGGAAGAAGGTGCTCTGGTCAGATGAAACCAAAATTGAACTTTTTGGCAACAATGCAAAACGTTATGTTTGGCGTAAAAGCAACACAGCTCATCACCCTGAACACACCATACCCACTGTCAAACATGGTGGTGGCAGCATCATGGTTTGGGCCTGCTTTTCTTCAGCAGGGACAGGGAAGATGGTTAAAATTGATGGGAAGATGGATGGAGCCAAATACAGGACCATTCTGGAAGAAAACCTGATGGAGTCTGCAAAAGACCTGAGACTGGGACAGAGATTTGTCTTCCAACAAGACAATGATCCAAAACATAAAGCAAAATCTACAATGGAATGGTTCAAAAATAAACATATCCAGGTGTTAGAATGGCCAAGTCAAAGTCCAGACCTGAATCCAATCGAGAATCTGTGGAAAGAACTGAAAACTGCTGTTCACAAATGCTCTCCATCCAACCTCACTGAGCTCGAGCTGTTTTGCAAGGAGGAATGGGAAAAAAATTCAGTCTCTCGATGTGCAAAACTGATAGAGACATACCCCAAGCGACTTACAGCTGTAATCGCAGCAAAAGGTGGCGCTACAAAGTATTAACTTAAGGGGGCTGAATAATTTTGCACGCCCAATTTTTCAGTTTTTGATTTGTTAAAAAAGTTTGAAATATCCAATAAATGTCGTTCCACTTCATGATTGTGTCCCACTTGTTGTTGATTCTTCACAAAAAATACAGTTTTATATCTTTATGTTTGAAGCCTGAAATGTGGCAAAAGGTCGCAAAGTTCAAGGGGGCCGAATACTTTCGCAAGGCACTGTATACTGCTCGTTCTGTGTGTGATTTTCTGCAAGACAGGAATGTCAGTGTTCTGCCATGGCCAGCGAAGAGCCCGGATCTCTATCCCATTGAGCACGTCTCGGACCTGTTGGATCGGAGGGTGAGGACTAGGGCCATTCCCCCCCAGAAATGTCCAGGAACTTGCAGGTGCCTTGGTGGGATAGTGCGGTAACATCTTACAGCAAGAACTGGCAAATCTGGTGCATTCCATGAGGAGGAGATGCCCTGCAGTACTTAATGCAGCTGGTGGCCACACCAGATACTGCCTGTTACTTTTGATTTTGACCCCCCTTTGTTCAGGGACACATTATTCCATTTCTGTTAGTCACATGTCTGTGGAACTTGTTCAGTTTATGTCTCAGTTGTTGAATCTTGTTATGTTCATACACATATTTACACATGTTAAATTAGCTGAAAATAAGAAAATTAACGCAGTTGACAGTGAGAGGACATTTCTTTTTTTGCTGAGTTCATAATAGTGAGACCCAAGGTTTAGTGTAGCTATTAGGAGATGCAGATAGCGTTGTCTCCCAGTAAAATGCACCAAATGTTGTCCTATAATCTTCACTTAGCCTACCAAACTATAGAATGTCAAACTCTGTACTGTTTCATCATTGATCGCATCCAGATTAGAGTTTAGTTATATTATAAATGTTTACCCAAATCAATTTAATTCAATTCAACAAGGAACATGTATCTTTCGTTTCCACCTATAGGTACCCAACAGAAGTCCAGGATAAAATTAAACCCTACTTGAAGAATAGGACATATTCTTTATTTGAGGGCATTGAAGATCAAGGAAAAACGACACCTCTTAACAACATCTACACAGAGCTCTACATCACACAAGCTGGAAGTGGAGAGGTTAATAATCAGAATGAGGTGAGACAGATTGAGACAGCATGCAGTTGTCAAGTAGAACACGAGACATCAATCCAACTCAATGACATCTTCAAACCCTTACCTGGACAAGACAAGCTTATCAGAACAGTGCTGACAAGGGGAGTTGCTGGCATTGGAAAAACAGTGTCTGTGCTGAAGTTCATGTTGGACTGGGCTGAAGGAAAAGCAAATCAAGACATCCAGATCATCTTTCCACTTCCTTTTCGGGATCTGAACTTGATGAGAGATAAAAATCTAAGTCTGATGGAACTACTTCATCACTCCTTTATAGAAACAAAACAATCAGAAATCTCAGAAAACAAAAATATTGTGTTTGTTTTTGATGGTCTGGATGAATGTCGCCTTCCTCTGGACTTCCAGAATAATAAGATCTGCTGTGATGTCACAGAGTCAACTTCAGTGGAAGTTCTGCTGACAAACCTCATTAAAGGGAATCTGCTTCCCTCTGCTCACATTTGGATAACCACCCGACCTGCAGCAGCCAATCAGATCCCTCCTGAGTGTGTTGACCAGGTGACAGAGGTACGAGGGTTCAATGACCCACAGAAGGAGGAGTACTTCAGGAAGAGAATCGGTGAGGAGGACCTGGCCAGCAGAATCATCTCACACATAAAGACATCAAGGAGCCTCCACATCATGTGCCACATTCCTGTGTTCTGTTGGATTTCAGCCACTGTCCTAGAGAGACTATTGGTTGAAGCAGAGAGTCGAGAGATCCCCAAGAATCTGACTCAAATGTACACTCACCTCATGATCTTCCAGTCAAAACTGAGGACTCAGAAATATCCTGTAGAGCATGCCAACGATTCTCACTGGGATAAAGAGATGATTCAGGCACTGGGAAAATTGGCTTTTCAACAGCTAGAAAAAGGCCATCTGATATTCTATGAGGAAGACCTGAGAGAGTGTGGCATTGACATCAAGGATGCGTCTGTGTACTCTGGAGTGTGCACTCAGATCTTCAGAGAAGAGTCTGGGCTTAACCAGATGAAGGTGTACTGCTTTGTACATCTGAGTATCCAGGAGTTTCTGGCTGCACTATATGTGTTCCTCATGTTCACTAACAACAACAACAATCTGATGGCTAAAGAGAGATCCCTCCGCAACAAAAACAGTCTATATGAAGATGCAGTGGACAAGGCCTTGCAGTTTGAAAATGGCCATCTGGACCTTTTCCTCCGCTTCCTTCTAGGCCTTTCTCATGAGTCCAATCAGCATCTCCTACAAGGCCTACTGACACCAACAGGAAGCAGATCACAGAGCAACAAGGAAACAGTCAAGTACATCAAGGAGAAGATCAGGAAGAACCTCCCCCTGGAGAGGTGTATCAATCTGTTCCACTGTCTGAATGAACTGAATGATCATTCTCTAGAGGAGGAGATCCAAAGCTACCTGAGATCAGGAAGTCTATCAAAATCTAAACTCTCATCTGGACAGTGGTCTGCTCTGGTCTTCATGTTGCTGACCTCCGAGAAGCTGGATGTGTTTGACCTGAAGAAATACATCAGATCAGATGCGGCTCTTCTCAAACTTCTCCCAGTTGTCAGCTCCTCTAGAACAGCCCTGTAAGTGCTTAGTCAAATTGGTTTCCAAACAGCATGCTAATGTAACATAATAATGAACATCAGTTTGAATGACTAGTTAGGCTGATAATTCAGTCCCAAACGGGTCATTTATTTGTGGGCACCTGGGTATCTTAAGATGCAGCTATGTTTTCCACAGGCTGAACGAATGTAAACTCACCAAGAAAAGCATTGAGGCACTGGCTTCTGTTCTCAAATCAAACTCATGCTGTCTGAGAGTGCTGGACATGAGTGGAAATAAACTCCAGGATTCAGGAGTGAAGCTGCTCTCTGCTGGACTGGAGGATACACACTGTAAACTGGAGACATTGAAGTGAGTGACTTTGTGACTGTCTCCACTGCAAAGTGAAGTGGATGTTGGAGATATGAAGATGTATATTCTTCATGTTGTAAATGTAGTTATAGATTTGTGTGGATTACTTAGCTGCATCATCTCTCCAGGTTGAATGATTGCAACCTAACTGAGAAATCCTGTGAGGTGCTGGCTTCAACTCTCAGCTCAAACACCTCAAGTTTGAGAGAGCTAGACCTGGGAGGAAATGAACTCCAGGATTCAGGAGTGAGATTCATCTGTGCTGGACTTGAGAATCCACAATGTAAATTGGAGACACTGAGGTAAGGCTAACCCTCATGGAGTTTAACTTACATTTCACTTGGTCCTGGACTTTATCCAAGGCAGTGCACTGGACAACTGACAGTGTGACTTTCAAAGCCCATTTATGTTCGATCGACATGCGCTACATTTAGAGTGAATGCGATTTCCACAAACATTGGGATAATGTTGTCAGCATTGTCGGCTGTCCAGTCTCTGCTCAAAACGTGGATTAAATTCCAACCTTGGTCTCTGGTGCCATAATTGGGACTTGGTCTCTGATGCCATAATTGGGACTTGGTCTCTGATGTCATAATCAATGACAATTTGTCAGTTTTTATCATTAATTGTATCATCTTTAGATGCTAAACTGACATTTTCTGTAATATTTTATACTGTGTACCTTTCTGCCTCACTTTCCACAGACTGGCAGGCTGCAGCATCACAGAGGAAGGCTGTGCTTCTCTGGCTTCAGCTCTGAGGTCAAACCCCTCCCACCTGAAGGAGCTGGACCTGAGTGGAAATACTCCAGGAGTCTCTGGAGTAAAGCTGCTCTCTTCTGTACAAGAGGATCCCCTCTATTCACTGGAGAGACTGCGGTGAGTTTTTTTAAGATCACAGTTTTATGAACACAGTAATATAGTGAACAATTAGCCATTAGCCATTAGCCATTGTAGACATCCAGACACCCGGATCATATTCATTTGTGCAAACTGTAGCGAAACATTTTGCAACACATGCTAGTTTCTTATTGGATAAGTTCAGGTAGTTCCTGCCCGTTTTGTTCCGTGATCTTCTCTTTGATGTCTAGTGAATACGACCCCTATATGTCTAAGCTGCTGTATGAGGACTTAGATCCACTTCCCTTCTTTCCTTCCCAGGTTAAATGATTGACAGCTCACAGATTCAGTGAAGGAATGGCCTCAACTCAAAATCCTTGGTTGTGGGAGTGCGCTGCAGTTAAATGCTTCTGGGACAGTTACAAAATAAATTTCGAAGTGCGTGAATGTAAATATTCAATGCTTTGAATCAACAATGATAGCTCCTTTTTAATCGCTCAATCAATCAGAGAGCCCTGGTGAAGTGGTGCCAGGAAAATATCTCTCCCTCAACAAATGCATCACTGGGGACACACTGCCTGCCCTCCAGGACAACTACAGCACCTAGTGTCACAGGTTCTCAACAACCTTATTGTCTTCCTAGTAACTCTGTTGTACATCTTACCAGACTGATAGCTTTATTTCAGTGTATTTGATGTCTGGATTGTCATGTGTGTTGTACTAATTGCTTGGATTTTTATTGTAGCATCCTTGGGTTTTTGAAAAGCGTGTTACAAATATATATCTATTTTTTTATTATAGTAATGTAGAATTATTCAAATTGTATGTAACCCTGTTTTAATCTTTGAATTACTGTATATTCAAAATTAATAATACAAATGAATAATAGTCCAATTAATTTAATATAAGTAGTATTTAATTTTAACAGTAAAATGAATAATAGTAGTTAGTTATTCCTATTGCCGGGTATGACTTGGGGCGCTATTCAATCTGTATAACTGAAGCGGTACAGATTGCATTTCCGACTGAGCCGACATATTCAGCATTTACCCAGAAAATTATATTTGAATAGTTTCTGTCCTTACAAGTAACTCTGCTGTAGGTATTACCTATATTTTTATTTCAATGTATTATAGGCCTCTGTAGTCTTTCTACTATTGAATACTAATTGCTTGGATGTGTTTTTATTGTAGCACCTTGGGGTTTAAAACAAGTAGCATTTCTTACATTCTATGTGACCCTGTGTGTTAATCTATGGTAACCTGTATTTCACGTTCCTTAAATATATGAAGTAAAACTGTCCTATTGCCGTGTGACATTGTGTCAATCTGTGATTAATTGAATGACTTGGTTTCCACAGCTATGAATGTTCATACTCACATATAACTACATATAGGCCTAAGTGTGTGAACTCGATGTCTTTAAAGGGGGCAATCGGCGGCTTAAACTATAACAAAGTGGTCACGCTCCCGCTGTTTTAGTGAACATTTTTAGGGGCTGGAGAAATGTAACCAGTATCAAACTCATATTCAGAGTTATGGATGCAATACCTGATATTAAAATGTAACCATGTTTGAGGCAATACAGTGTTTGTTTACAATTACATTGTTAACAAACAGAAGTAAAACCAGCTTATATTTTGGGTTATGATTATGTATGACAGTTGAATTAATCTCATGAGTCATTTAAATTATATTCTTGAAGAATACCGTTGTCCCCCAGGGCTCTGTACTGGGTCCTCTCTTGTTCTCTCTGTACATCAAGTCAACTGATTCTGTTCTATTCTGTTTATGCTCACATGGTGTATATTACCACTGCTATATGGTATACTGTATATACCATTTATTCTAGTGGCACATTGACTTCTTGTCCCCCACAATGAAATCAGGAGGGGGGACTATGGAACTGTCTCCATTCGTATGTTCGTCACAAACGATATAACCACTGACCCAATTTGTTTACGAAACTTGGGTGAATGATGTGTCTTGCCATAGCGATTCGGCATTTACAAAATTAACCTTCATTTTTGTCATTTAGCAGACGCTCTTCACCAGAGTGACTTACAGTAGTGAGTGTTTACATTTTCTTAGTACTGGTCCTCCATGGGAATGGAACCCACAACCCTGGTGTTGCAAGCACCATACTCTCTACTAACTGGCCAACTGAGCTACACGGCACTAGGTTACTTAAATTAAGGGAGAATGGATGATGACACTTATAAAATAATTTGAACATTGTGTGTGTGTACAGCTGTGTGCATTTCAAAAACGCAGTTCAGTTGCTGGAAAATGTTTAGTAATGTGAAATGCAGAAGTAGCCTAGATATGCCTACCTCATGAACAGATGTTACTTTTTCGTTGCAAAATGTTTTGTTTTAGTGTGCCTATACTGAACACATCCCAGCCAGGGACTCGATCTTTGGCTATGCAGGAACTTAAACAAAGAAAGACAAGTACTGATATGTAGAATGTGTATTGTGAAAGCAAGTTTGCGCGGCAGGTATGTCCTCTGAAAGCAGTTATAATCCTGATGGCTGGCAGTGAATTGAGTCTTTGTGCTGGCAGATGTTTGGAATAAATACGTTATGGGTGTTGTCTGATAGCAGTTGGACCCGTTTTGAACGGTTGAAAAACAACTGAAAGACTCTCGTTGAACCTGAACGCAGGTTTTTTTTTGCGGAAAAGTACACGAGAAAACAAAGGGAAAAAATGAGTAGGGGGTCAATTGTGGAGACCAGGTGGATGTGCCACAACAAAGAAACTCCACTGCCTTGTACAGTATGCGGGCTAGTTGTCTGGAAAATTATTTGCAGGAGACAAAAGACAGGTAGGCAACTGTTCTGAATGACGTAAAAGAACATGCTGTAAGGAAGTGCTATTTCTTATGCAGGTGACCAGCCTACTGCTATTACATTGCTATAACTGAGACAACGTACTTTCACAGTAAAACATGTTAGGTCCCATACAGGATAGCTCCCACACCCACACACACAGCACACACACATTACACACACTAACTGCCGAGGACACACAGATAAGACATACACCCACACATTGGGAGGAAGAGACAGCCTTGACTTGCAGAAACCAGCGCACACACCTAATCTCCTTTCTAGCCGAACATTGTGTGACTGAGGACAGCGCACACACCTAATCTCCTTTTTTAGCTGAACATTGTGTGACAAGGAACGGCACAACAAGACTCAGAGGGATGACGGACGGCCCAACAGGGCCAATCCAAGAAGACTACACCTCAGCCTGAACCAACCCGAAGACCCGATCTTCTAGAATCAACCTACTTTCTGTTCTGTATATGAGACATGTGCAAACTGTTAGCGGGGCTTCTTTTCTGCTGGTTCCTTAAGAACCGAATGAAATGGGCCCGTATACGTTGTACCAGATATCTTTACTCATAATTAAACTGTCACTTGTCATACAATTTACCACCTTGTCTGAATCGATCCTTGACCGGCTCACCCTCCTACATATCCCATTATCAACAATGCACCACTAGAAAAATAGGCGAGCCTACTGTTAATCCATGTGTTTACAGATATATGTGTAGTTAAAAAGCTATAAAGTACAGATGACTGCTAGGGCTGTGATGACACAGCAGGGATGGAACATAAACCACAGAAAACAAATGTGGTGCCAGCTGCAGCAGCCTGGTCTCATAGAATAGACGTAACATAATACATGTAAATCTGGGACACTGAAATGAGTATGTGTTACATTTGGTATGGTTACATAAGACACATGATAACTTAAGGCAAAAACAGAAGTAGGGTGGATGGTTTGGTGTATAACGCGAAGGTCTACCAGCCCAACGGATGCGAGTTGGTTGGGTGTATAATGCGAATGTCTAGCAACATAAAGGATGCGAGTTCAAATCTCATCACGGACAACTTTAGCTAATTGGTAAATATTTTTGTCTGTAATAAAGCCTTTTTGTTGGGAAAAACTCATTGTGATTGACTGGGCCTGTGCCCACCCATGCCTGCGCTCCTGCCCATGTGAAATCCATAGATTAGGGCCTAATGAATTTATTTCAATTGGCTCAGCAAAACCTTTGAAATTGTTGCATTAAAAATTCTGTTCAGTATAACATGTTAGCTAACCCTTCCCCTAACCTGAACCCTTTAACCTAACTCCAAAACTTAACCTTAACCCTAACCCCTAGCCTAGCTAATATTTGCCAGTTAGTTAATGGTAGCCACTTGGCTAGAATTCGTAACATATCATACATTTTGCAAATTGGTAACATATTGTACATTTTCCAGATTTGTAACATATTATACAAAATTGGTGATGGACATTCTTAAAATAATACCGTACGCAACATAACATATCACACTAAATGGTCGGTATTAGAGGTCGACCGATTATGATTTTTCAACGCCGATACCGATTATTGGAGGACCAAAAAAAGCCGATACCAATTAATCAGCCGATTTAAAAACTATATATATTTGTAATAATGACGATTACAACAATACTGAATGAACACTTATTTGAACTTAATATAATACATCAATAAAAATATATTTAGCCTCAAATAAAAAATGAAACATGTTCAATTTGGTTTAAATAATGCAAAAACAAAGTGTTGGAGAAGTAAAAGTGCAATATGTGCTATGTAAAAAAGCTAACGTTTGAGTTCCTTGCTCAGAACATGAGAACATATGAAAGTTGGTGGTTCCTTTTAACATGACACTTCAATATTCCAAGGTAAGAGGTTTTAGGTTGTAGTTAATATAGTATTTATAGGACTATTTCTCTCTATACCATTTGTATTTCATATACCTTTGACTATTGGATGTTCTTATAGGCACTATAGTATTGCCAGTGTAACAGTATATCTTCCGTCCCTCTCCTTGCCCCTACCTGGGCTCGAACCAGGAACACATCGACAATGACTACACTCGAAGCAGCGTTACCCATCGCTCCACAAAAGCCCTGGCCCTTGCAGAGCAAGGGGAATAACTACTCCAAGTCTCAGAGTGAGTGACGTTTGAAACGTTACTACCACACACCCAGCTAACTAGCTTGCCATTTCACGTCGGTTACACCGGCTGATAGGCTTGAAGTCATAAACAGCACTGTGCTTGCGAAGTGCTGCTGGCAAAACGCACAAAGGTGCTGTTTGAATGAATGCTTATGAGCCTGTTGCTGCCTACCATCGCTCAGTCAGACTGCTCTATCAAGTCAGACTTAATTATAACATAATAACACACAGAAATATGAGCCTTTGGTCATTAATATGGTCGAATCTGGAAACTATAATTTCAAAAACACAATGTTTATTATTTCAGTGAAATACGGAACCGTTCGGTATTTTATCTAATGGGTGGCACCCCTAAGTCGAAATATCCTTGTTACATTGCACAACCTTCAATGTTATGTCATAATTACGTAAAATTCTGGCAAATTAGTTTGCAATTAGCCAGGCGGCCCAAACTGTTGCCAATACACTGACTCTGCCAGCAATGAACGCAAGAGAAATGACACAATTTCACCTGGTTAATATTGCCTGCTCACCTGGATTTCTTTTAGCTAAATATGCAGGTTTAAAAATATATACTTCTGTGTATTGATTTTAAGAAAGGCATTGGTGTTTATGGTTAGGTACAGACGTGCAACGATTGTGCTTTTTTCGCAAATGCGCTTTTGTTAAATCATCCCCCAGCGTTGCATCGATTATATGCAATGCAGGACATGCTAGATAAACTAGTAATATCATCAACCATGTGTAGTTATAACTAGTGATTATGATTGATTGATTGTTTTTTATAAGATAAGTTTAATGCTAGCTAGCAACTTACCTTGGCTTCTACTGCATTCGCTTAACAGGCAGGCTCCTCGTGGAGTGCAATGTAATCAGGTGGTTAGAGAGTTGGACTAGTTAACTGTAAGGTTGCAAGATTGAATCCCCGAGCTGACAAGGTGAAAATCTGTCGTTCTGCCCCTGAACAAGGCAGTTAACCCACCGTTCCTAGGCCGTCATTGAAAATAAGAATGTGTTCTTAACTGACTTGCCTCGTTAAATAAAGGTATAATTGTTGTTTTTTTGATTGGCAAAATCGGTGCCCAAAAATACCGATTTCTGATTGTTATGAAAACTTGAAATCGGCCATTCCGATTAATCGGTCGACCTCTAGTCTGTATCGTGTTTACGTACAGAATAATATGAAATGCTCTGAAAACTGGTTGGCTGAAGTGATATGTTTCTAAACCCTTCTACATTAATGTGGATGCATTATTATGATCCATTATTATGGATAATCCTGAATGAATGTTGAATAATGTGTGAGAAAGTTATATACTCTACCTGACCAAAAGTATGTGGACACCTGCTCGTCAAACGTCTCATTAAAAAGTCATGGGTATTAATATGGAGTGGGTCCCCCCTTTGCTGCTATAACAGCCTCCACTCTTCTGGGAAGGCTTTCACTAGATGGTGGAACATTGCTGCAGGGACTTGCTTCCATTCAGCCACAAGAGCATTAGTGAGGTCGGGCACTGATGTTGGGCGATTAGGTCTGGCTCACAGTCGGTGTTCCAATTCATCTCAAAGGTGTTTGATGGGGTTGAGGTCAGAGCTCTGTGCAGGCCAGTCAAGTTTTTTCACACCGATCTCGAAACTGCATTACGCCAGTGGCCACTATAGGTTTATAATGGGCTGTAGAATAGCAGTGTGGTGTTGTAGCGAATTTGGAGAGCAGCTTGACATGGGACACATACACACACACAGCCTCCGCTCTCCAGGATCCTAAGATCATGTGTTGTAATAGCTGTGCTCACGTAGCCTACTAGCCTATAGTCGTTAGAAGGATAGTTGCCATATGGGGGAAATAAATACTACTCTTAGTAAAGCACCATGGATAAGGTCATTAATAGTTGCTATTATGCACAGATTCTTTCAAAGTTTTGTCCTAAACTACGCAGCAGAACGTTGTAGCGAAATTGGGACAGCAGACTGACAGGGACTCAACCCCAGTTCTCTTCACATTCAGAGATGAGAATGTTTTTTGTTTGTGCTCATACCGCACTATGGCCGTTAGAAGAGTGTATGATAGTATGAAATTGCCAGGGGGAAACTTGGGATGTGTGTGTGTGCGTGCCTGTGTGAATTTTTAGATCAGAAGATTGCTAAACGTGAGTGTTCAGTGACGCCTGTTCAAACAAGTGTGTTAGATTGTTAGATTTATGGCCATTTGTTTTGTTTTTCCCCTACTTTTCACCACCCATACACACACCTGCATACACACACAGCCTGTCCGTCTCTACCTAATACTGTATGTAACCATGGGTTCTCCTTCTGAAAATAATCGGTGGTACAACCTCTTCCTGGTCCTAATACTTATAATATGATGGTTATTATGTGCTAAAGAGCAAGGATTTCCTTGTTACTGAAGCCAATTCTGAAGTATAGTTTCACCAGATCATCTAACTCAGGTATTTCAACAGTGGCGCGCACACACAGCAACAGGCAACAAGGTAGACATGCAATTAACAAAATCCCCTATTTTAATCTTTAAATATAACATCCCCCCAGGATACCAGGTCGATTAGAAAGGCCTGCTCGCAGAAGTGTTTCAGGGAGCGTTTGACAGTGATGAGGGGTGGCCGTTTGACCGCAGACCCATTACGGATGCAGGCAATGAGGCAGTGATCGTTGAGATCTTGGTTGAAAACAGCAGAGGTATATTTGGAGGGCAAGTTGGTTAGGATGATATCTATGAGGGTGCCCGTATTTATAGATTTGGGGTTATACCTGGTAGGTTCATTGATCATTTGTGTGAAATTGAGGGCATCAAGCTTAGATTGTAGGATGGCCGGGGTGTTAAGCATGTCCCAGTTTAGGTCACCTAGCAGCACGAGCTCTGAAGATAGATGGGGGGCAATCAGTTCACATATGGTGTCCAGGGCACAGCTGGGGGCAGAGGGTGGCCTATAGCAAGCGGCAACGGTGAGAGACTTGTTTCTGGAAAGGTGGATTTTTAGAAGTAGAAGCTCAAATTGGGTACAGACCTGGACAGTAAGACAGAACTCTGCAGGCTATCTCTGCAGTAGATTGCAACTCCGCCCCCTTTGGCAGTTCTATCTTGTTGGAAAATGTTATAGTTAGGGATGGAAATTTCAGGGTTTTTGGTAGTCTTCCTGAGCCAGGATTCAGACACGGCTAGGACATTGGCAGAGTGTGCTAGGGCAGTGAATATAACAAACGTAGGGAGGAGGCTTCTAATGTTAACATGCATGAAACCAAGGCTTTTACGGTTACAGAAGTCAACAAATGATAGCACCTGGAGAATGGGAGTGGAGCTAGGCACTGTAGATGTGGGTAAGACTTTTAAACAGGTCAACAAACAGGTCAACATAAGGCTGCAGGGCCAGACGGATTACCAGGACGTGTACTCTGAGCATGCGCCTGGCCGTCACAAGTAATCAGTAGAGCGCGATGGGACAAGGACATCCCAGCAGGCCAAACCCTTCTCCAACTGGAAAGTTTCTTCACTGACATTTTCAACCTGTCCCTGTCTGAGTCTGTAATACCAACATGTTTCAAGCAGACCACCATAGTCCCTGTGTCCAAGAACAAGGAAACCCCGTACAGCTAAGTGACCGAAGTCAGCGTTCATGCGCCTGGCCGTCACAAGTAGTCAGTAGAGCGCGATGGGACAAGGACATCCCAGCAGGCCAAACCCTTCTCTAACCCGGACGACGCTGTGCGCCGTCTCATTGGTCTACAACCGGATCGAACCCGGATCTGTAGTCACACCTCTAGCACTGCGATGCAGTGGCTTAGACCGCTACGCCACTCGGGAGGCTAGCATATTTTGTTTTGTTGACATTTGGAAGGTTTACCAACAAATTTGCTGTTTCCATCAGGCCTGTCATGACATTTTTTTAGCCAAAATGTACTTTGCACACATAAAAAGGTTGGATGGAAACCTGGTTAATTTAGTTATAGATTTGTATGGATTACTTATTTGTATCATCTCTCTCAAAGTTGAATGAATGCTGGCTTCAACTCTCAGCTCAAACACCTCAAGTTTGAGAGAGCTTGACCTGAGAGGAAATAAACTCCAGGATTCAGGAGTGAGATTCATCTGTGCTGGATTTGAGAATCCACAGTGTAAATTGGAGACACTGAGGTAAGGCTAACCCTCATGGAGTTTAACTTACATTTCACTGGTCCTGGATTTAATCCAAGGCAGTGCACTGGACAGCTGACAATGGGACTTTCAAAGGTAATGCTTGAGTTGAGATGCGCTACATTTAGATTGAATGAGATTTCCACAAACAATGGAAACATATTGTCAGCACTGTCAGCTTTCCAGTGGACTGCTGATTAAATTCCTGCCTTGGTCTCTGATGTCATAATTGGGCTTTAGTCTCTGATGTCATAATTGGGCCTTGGTCTCTAATGTCATAATTGGGCCTTAGTCTCTAATGTCATAATTGGGCCTTGGTCTCGAATGTCATAATTGGGCCTTGGTCTCTGATGTCATAATTGGGCTTTAGTCTCTGATGTCATAATTGGGCCTTGGTCTCTAATGTCATAATTGGGCCTTAGTCTCTAATGTCATAATTGGGCTTTAGTCTCTGATGTCATAATTGGGCCTTGGTCTCTAATGTCATAATTGGGCCTTAGTCTCTAATGTCATAATTGGGCCTTGGTCTCTAATGTCATAATTGGGCCTTAGTCTCTAATGTCATAATTGGGCCTTAGTCTCTAATGTCCTAATTGGGCCTTAGTCTCTAATGTCATAATTGGGCCTTGGTCTCGAATGTCATAATTTAAGGCAATTTCAGTTTTTACCATTGATTGTATTGTCTTTAGATGGAAAACTGACATATTTTCTGGAAGTTTTTATATTGTGTAGATTTTCTGCCTCCAATTTACATTGATACTATGGAGCGCTGGCCTCAGATCCAAGTCCTTGGTTTGATTCAAATGTAAATAGATGTAAATGTGGTTTGATGTTCGTTGATGTTTGCTGTTTCTGTTGTGTGTCAGTGTAGTGTGTGTTCCGTTAGCTTAGTAAAAAGCCCTCCTTTTATAATGACATCATGTTATATCCATCATGTCTGTACATATTGACTGTAGTTCAGTGTGTTCTGTTAGCTTAGTAAAAATACCTCCTTTTATAAGGACAATGACAGTCTGACCTTTTCACAGAAAGACAATGAACATCTCATTGTGGGTCTTCTGGTTGGTCAGTAAAGCAGAGAGACATGCAGTCTCAGCAGCTCCTTACTGCTCTGTGTGTGTGTGTGTGTGTGTGGGGGGGGGGGGGGGGGGGGGGCTGCATCATTCGTCGGGGACAACCTGTTTACTGTTGCCTTGTTATAAAGTGTCCTGCCTCTCACATTGCATTTTCATATGGATTTGCCAAATCTACATTTTCTGAATTTCTCATGTTTGTTAATTGTTTGTTCCAAAAGCCAAGTGAAAATGAGACTTGGTAGTAGAAGACTACGACTGGGTATTTCAGCCTTGTTCTTATTCCTTCACAGAATCACTGATTTGACATAATTGGACAGGTGAACAAAAAGGCTCCATTCACTTCCACAATCAGATCCAATCAGTGATTAGGCTACTTAAATGAAGGGAGAATAGATGGCACTTTTAAAATAATTTGAATGGTGTGTGTATACCGGTGTGCATTTCCATAGCGTAGTTCAGTAAGTGGACAATGTCTTGTAATGGAGTAATGGGGGAAATGGGGACGTAGCCTGGATATGCCTGCCTAAACTTGTCCTTCAAGAACTGATGTTAATTTCCATTGCAAATTTTTTATTTCGATAGAAAGATTATGGGGTGGTTATGCCCTCTGAAAGCAGTTTTAATCTTGATGGTTGGCAGTAACTTGAGTCTTTGTGCTGCCAAATGTTTTCATGGGTGTTGTCCTATAGCAGTAGTGCTAAGTGAACAGTTTGGGAAACGCCTTCCCCTCCCCCCGTCTTGGACGGTTGAAAACAATAACTGTGAGAAGTTGGAGGTTGACAGACTTGTTGAACCTGATCACTGGCGTTTTTCGTGGGAAAGAGCACCTAAAAAGCGTTAACTTGAAAATGGAGTCAATTAGGGACATCAGGTGGAAATGCGCACAACAGACGAACTTCAGCCCATTGTAGTTTGGAAAATGATTTGCATTAGACAGCAGATAGGTAGTCATGGCGACAGGAAGTAGGGGTGCTGCAGCAATCTATGTATTTTTCTGTACATATATTATATTCACAAATGTAGTGGAATGGGCCTTTACTACTCCTGTATTAGGTAACCGATATAGACTTCTGTAGCACGGGCAAAACAATTATTTCAGCATCTCCACTTTGGCAACAAAGGTAGTTGTATAATTACGAACAGTGTCTTGCAGGATTCAGTAGTTGGAATTGTAAGAGTTATTGTCCTGTCCCTTTCTCTGTGATGTCATTCTAATGGAATCCAGAAAGAACAAAACCCTGTTCTCTAATCACAGGCCTATTCAGGAAGTTCATTTCCTTGGAAAGAGAACTGCTCTGTGCTTGTTCCTAAGATCTGTGGTTCGTCAGTGTAAGTTGAGAGGGGTGTATCTTGGCTATAAAAGATCTTTGTAATTTTCTGGTGGTACTTCTCAACGGTTCATTAGAAATAGGGAATTGTTGAAAGTCAAATGCTATTGCAAAGCTTATTATTATTATGTAGTTTAAGTATAACTCTGACTGGTGTGTAGTTTGTAACGCTCCTCATTTGGTAAAGCTGAAATATGCCACCACAGATCAGACAGTGACAGGGGTCTCAGCAGTGTCAGGCAGCCAGGGAAGACTAGTTGGTGACAAAGGTGAGGTGAATTAGTGCAGATACAATACTTTGTTCTCTCTGTGCAGCAAACACTGGACAAGCCATATTATATTTTAAGGCAGTCTGACAAACCTCAAGTTGATTTCCAAACTGTATCAAGGGTTGATAAAGGCTTTTCCAGATGACACAAAACATGGTAAACAAACATGTGAGGAAGACCTGGGAGATGCTATTGATGATGATGACTGGATACAGATATGTGTGAATACCCCGTCAGGTTCATATCATCTCAGACATACATTAGTGAAGTTTCAGACCATCCATATATGACAGTGGAATTCCTCTGCTGGAGGTGTAAAACACAAGGGGGCATATCTGCATATATGTTATGGTTTTGTGAAGGCTGGATGAATTCTGGCAAAGCGCATGTTCTTTTATCTCAGCATGTCTACAGATTCTCCCTTCTCCCTGTTTTTGTTTGCTTGGAAATGTTGATACTGGAGACTGTTATCTGGAGAAACTGTGTAACCAAGCATTTATAGCGGCTATGAAATGCATTGCCATTAATTGGAAGGCTGGTTATCCTCCTACAATGTCAAGTTATGTATCACTAGATTTAATTGATTACCAGTTAAGGGTATACTGGGCAACTTTCATAAGATCTGGATGCCTTATATGGAATACAGTACGACTAAAGGGGTCTGTGGTGAAAACATGCCACATGAGGGGAAATACGTATTCAGGTAATCCCTAGCTGCTGGGCTGCTCAGTCCTGGCCCTGGGGGTCTGCCGTCCTGTGGGTTGTCACTCTGGCCTAACACACCCGAAAACCAATAATGAATGTTTCACTTAGATGCTAAAGCTGAGTGGGATGTGTTGGGTTGGGACGCTACAGGGCTGTGGACCCCTAGGGTCAGGTCGGGGTGACCCAGCTATATTGTCTGCAAGTAAAAATAGCTCTACAGTACTATTAGTCCTATGCGATTAATTATATGGAGGATTTGCTGTTTCTGTGTGTTAATGTATATTTGAGGTGTATGTGGGGTTTTTTGTTTTAGTTTTTTGTTTCCAAACCTTTCCCTTGGGAATTAAAGAAATGTAAGGTGTGAAGGAAATTGTTTTGGGAGAGTTGAGTTATTGACTAGACAGGTGGGGGTCAGGCGTGCAGGTGGCTCGGGCTGGCTGGTCGGTCTGGCTGGTCGGGCTGGCTGGTCGGTTTGGCTGGTCGGGCTGGCTGGTCGGGCTGGCTGGTCGGTCTGGCTGGTCGGTCTGGCTGGTCGGTCTGGCTGGTCGGTCTGGCTGGTCGGTCGGCTGGTCGGGCTGGCTGGGCTGGCTGGTCGGTCTGACTGGTCGGTCTGGCTGGTCGGTCTGGCTGGTCGGGCTGGCTGGTCGGGTTGGCTGGTCGGGCTGGCTGGTCGGTCTGGCTGGTCGGGCTGGCTGGTCTGTCTGACTGGCTGGCTGGTCGGGCTGGCTGGCTGGTCGGGCTGGCTGGCTGGTCGGGCTGGCTGGTTGGTCGGGATGGCTGGCTGGCTGGTCGGGCTGCTGGTCGGTCTGGCTGAAATCTGATAGAGGATTTGTTGTTGTTGTATATCTGTAAGAGTTGTTCATTTGTTAGGCTCTTGGTTAAAGGTGCAACACAATATATATTATTGAACCTTTGTTCAGTCAGTCTTTTAAACATATGTAATAATGATCTCTTACTTAGCTTGATGACTTAGGGCATTTTGCTGACTTTTTGTTCTAAATAGAGACAGCATATTGGATTGTGTAGAAATGCAGGAAATTAGCTTTAGATGGCCAAAAAAATTGTGCATTCTCCCCCAGACCCTCGCAAGGTTATGTCCCCACCACTTCTAAAACAAAAGTGGCACCCCTGGAATCTGCTATGTAAATTGGAGACACTGTTTAACTTACATTTCACTCGGGCTGGGATTCAAAACTGATATATTTTCTGGAATATTCTCTCCTTAGGTTTCCTCAGGCTATCAGGCTATCAGCATCAAAGTCGTTGCTCCATGTTTTGCTTTGTTGTCCTATAATGAAATCATAAACAAAGAAAAATGCTTATTTGCAGAATGCTTCTGCCAAATGACAGTTGGATGTTGAAAGACTCTTGTTGAATGATAAAGAAGCTCCACCTCCTTATATAACAGGCTCTACAATGAGTCAAAATTAGTCTCTCTGGGGAGAAATAGGAGAAAAGCACTCCCTCTAGAATGAGTCTCTCTGGGGAGAAAGAAGAGAGGGGAGGCCCTCCTTCTAGTATCTGTAAAAAGACTGAAGAAGAAGTCACTGCTTCTGGAGTGAGTTTGTCAGGGAGTGAGGGAGCGTTGTCCCCTAAAAGGAGTTTTCCTACAGAACAGGACACTGATAGTGAACTTAAGAGGTAAGATCATCAAATAGGTGTGAAGGAGCTGAGAGATTGTAACAACTATCTAACAAGTCAGTATTGTTATGATTTGTCTTTATTTCATGCAATAGATCAAGTGAATCAGGCATTTTGTTGGAGACACATGTAATATCTCACTAACCTGTAACTAGTTGTTATGAGCATTTAGACTGAAGACAAATATAAGTAACCATAACAAGGACAGTTACAAGAATCTGAGATGTGTTCAAACTCTCCTACTCACTTAGAGAAAAGGTGCTCTTCAGCTGTCCCCATGGGAGAACCCTTTGTGGTTCCAGGTAGAACATTTTGGGGTTCCATGCAGAACCCTTTCCACAGAGGTTCTACAATGAACCCAAAAGTGTTCTACCTGTAAGCAACATCGGTTACAGGGTTCTTCAAAGGTTTATCCTATGGGGACAGCCGAAGAACCCTTTTGGAACCCCTTTTTCTAAGAGTGTATGTTGTAAACTCACATCCTGCTTTATACAGGATCAAGACAGACAGACCAGTCTCACCTGTACCTAGCTGTGTCTCCATGAAGAGTGACAGGTCTATGCTACCTCCTATTCACTTCAGGGAGGGAGACTTTTCCACTGAACAAAGGTGAGACCTTGTGTTTCAGATATAAAATGTTTTTTTCTGGTTTCTTCTGTGGGGGTTCTGAGGGAAGGTTAATTATTTCTGCTCCTGTGGCTTTTAACAGGATCAAGACAGACAGACCAGTCTCACCTGTACCAAGCTGTGTCTCCATGAAGAGTGACCAGTCAATGGGACTAAATATTCTCTTCAGTGATGGAGAATTATCCACTGGGTAAAGGTGAACTGAGAAATAACATGGTGTTTGATTATGGCATTTCCTTTTATTTACCATCTTCTGTATAGATAAAGACTGATGTTATTGCTCTCTGTGCTCATTTTTACCCAACAGTATCTCTGAGGAGAATGACCAGTCAATGGATCACCAACCCAGAGTCCCTACTGATGTTATTGCTCTCTGTGCTCATTTCTACCCAGCAGTATCTCTGAGGAGATTGACCAGTCAATGGATCACCAACCCAGAGTCCCTACTGATGACAAAGTGTGAGTGATCGTAGTTTACACAGCATCCTACCTGTTTTCTAGTTTATTTCACCATACATGTGTCTGATCACATCTAGTACCTTTACTCTGTGCATTTCCAGATAATTTCCTCCAGTTCATCATTCAGGACGCCTCATTTAGCTTCTTATATGATTTTAATTGTTTACAGGACATCATTCAGTCTGACTTTATACTAGAAATGTAGATAAAATAATAATATGATGACTATAATAGTGAGACTGGACCCAATGTTAAGTGTAACTATCAGGAGATGCAGAGTGCATTGTCTCTCAGTAATTGCACCATATTTTGTGGCTTAATTTTCACTTAGCCGAGCTAACTCTAGGATGTCAAACCATGTACTGTTTCATCATTAATCGCATTCAGGTTAGAGTTCATATTTTATATATTTTTTTACCCAAACAAATATAATTCAATTCAACAATGAACATCTTTTTTTCCACACATAGGTACAACACTGTTTCCACTAAGACAGAAATCCAGGTGAAAATGAAATCCTACTTGAAGAATAGGGCAGATTCTTTATTTGAAGGCATTGAGGAACAAGCCAAAAAAACACCTCTTAACAACATCTACACAGAGCTCTACATCACACAAGCTGGAAGTGGAGAGGTCAATTATGAACATGAGGTGAGACAGATTGAGACAGCATGCAGGTTTCCAGTAGAACACGAGACATCAATCCAACTCAATGACATCTTCAAACCCTTACCTGGACAAGACAAGCCTATCAGAACAGTGCTGACAAGGGGAGTTGCTGGCATTGGAAAAACAGTGTCTGTGCTGAAGTTCATGTTGGACTGGGCTGAAGGAAAAGCAAATCAAGACATCCAGATCATCTTTCCACTTCCTTTTCGGGATCTGAACTTGATGAGAGATACAAATCAAAGTCTGATAGAACTACTTCATCACTCCTTTATAGAAACAAAAGTATCAGAAATCTCAGAAAACAAAAATATTGTGTTTGTTTTTGATGGTCTGGATGAATGTCGCCTTCCTCTGGACTTCCAGAATAATAAGATCTGCTGTGATGTCACAGAGTCAACTTCAGTGGATGTTCTTCTGACAAACCTCATCGAAGGGAATCTGCTTCCCTCTGCTCACATTTGGATAACCACCCGACCCACAGCAGCCAATCAGATCCCACCTGAGTGTGTTGACCAGGTGACAGAGGTACGAGGGTTCAATGACCTACAGAAGGAGGAGTACTTCAGGAAGAGAATCGGTGAGGAGGACCTGGCCAGCAGAATCATCTCACACATAAAGACATCAAGGAGCCTCCACATCATGTGCTACATTCCAGTGTTCTGTAGGATTTCAGCCACTGTCCTAGAGAGACTATTGGTTGAAGCAGAGAGTCAAGAGATCCCCAAGAATCTGACTCAAATGTACGCTCACCTCATGATCTTCCAGTCAAAACTGAGGACTCAGAAATATCCTGTAGAGCATGCCAACGATTCTCACTGGGATAAAGAGATGATTCAGGCACTGGGAAAATTGGCTTTTCAACAGCTAGAAAAAGGCAATCTGATATTCTATGAGGAAGACCTGAGAGAGTGTGGCATTGACATCAAGGATGCGTCTGTGTACTCTGGAGTGTGCACTCAGATCTTCAGAGAAGAGTCTGGGCTTAACCAGATGAAGGTGTACTGCTTTGTACATCTGAGTATCCAGGAGTTTCTGGCTGCACTATATGTGTTCCTCATGTTCACTAACAACAACAACAATCTGATGGCTAAAGAGAGATCCCTCCGCAAAAACAAACTATACCAAGATGCAGTGGACAAGGCCTTGCAGTTTGAAAATGGCCATCTGGACCTTTTCCTCCGCTTCCTTCTAGGCCTTTCACATGAGTCCAATCAGCATCTCCTACAAGGCCTACTGACACAGACAGGAAGCAGATCACAGAGCAACAAGAAAACAGTCAAGTACATCAAGGAGAAGATCAGAAAGAACCTCCCCCTGGAGAGGTGTATCAATCTGTTCCACTGTCTGAATGAACTGAATGATCATTCTCTAGAGGAGGAGATCCAAAGCTACCTGAGATCAGGAAGTCTCTCAAAATCTAAACTCTCATCTGGACAGTGGTCAGCTCTGGTCTTCATGTTGCTGACCTCCGAGAAGCTGGATGTGTTTGACCTGAAGAAATACATCAGATCAGATGATGCTCTTCTCAAACTTCTCCCAGTTGTCAGATCCTCTAGAACAGCCCTGTAAGTGCTTAGTCAAATTACATTCCAGACAGCATGCTAACGTAACATAATAATGAACATCTGTTTGCATTACCATTTAGGCTGACAACTCAGTCCTTAAGGGGAGATTTTTTTTTGGCACCTGTGTTTCTTGAGATGTTTCTTTTTTTCCACAGGCTGAACAAATGTAAACTTACCAAGAAAAGCTGTGATGCACTGGCTTCTGTTCTCAAATCAAACTCACGCTGTCTGAGAGTGCTGGACATGAGTGGCAATAAACTCCAGGATTCAGGAGTGAAGCTGCTCTCTGCTGGACTGGAGGATCCACACTGTAAACTGGAGACATTGAAGTGAGTGACTTTGTGACTGTCTCCACTGCAAAGTGAAGTGGATGTTGTAAATATGAAGATGTACATTCTTGTTATACAGTGCCTTGCGAAAGTATTCGGCCCCCTTGAACTTTGCGACCTTTTGCCACATTTCAGGCTTCAAACATAAAGATATAAAACTGTATTTTTTTTGTGAAGAATCAAGTGGGACACAATCATGAAGTGGAACGACATTTATTGGATATTTCAAACTTTTTTAACAAATCAAAAACTGAAAAGCCATACATGCTCATGGAGGATAACACACAATACAGTCTGGGACTTATTTCCATTGTTAAGTCATGGAGGATAACACACAATACAGTCTGGGACTTATTTCCATTGTTAAATCATGGAGGATAACACACAATACAGTCTGGGACATATTTCCATTGTTAAGTCATGGAGGATAACACACAATACAGTCTGGGACTAATTCCCATTGTTAAATTATGGAGGATAACACACAAAGTCTGGGACCAATTCCCATTGTGGTCCTGTCACGTTCATTTGTAGAAACGGACCAAGGCGCAGCGAGTTCCACATAATATTTATTTGAAAGTGAAACTAAGCAGAGACAAACAAATAAACAATAAACTAACCGTGACTACAGAGATGCTACGTGCACTAACTCAAACAAATAAACAAACTAACAACTAACCGTGACTACAGAGATGCTACGTGCACTAACTCAAAATACACACTATCTCAAAACAATATCCCATAAAACACAGGTGGAAAAATACTACTTAATATGATCCCCAATTAGAGACAACGATAGCCAGCTGCCTCAAATTGAGAATCATACCAAACACCCAAACATAGAAAAACTAAACTAGAACCCCACATAGAAAATAATAACTAGAAAAAAAACAGTCACCCCCTGACCTACTCGACCATAGAAAATAAGAGTTCTTTATGGTCAGGACGTGACAGGTCCTCTTACAGTGCAATAATATCTAACAATTCACAACAATACACACACACACACACACACACACACACACATCTAAAAAAAAATAATAGAATCAAGAAATATATAAAAATTAGTACGAGCAATGTTGGAGTCCGGAGAAAAAATATTATAAATGCATGTATGTGTATATGTCACAGGAGGTTGGTGGCACCTGAATTGGGGAGGACAGGCTCATGGTAATGACTGGAGCGGAATCGGTGGAATGGTATCAAATACATCAAACACATGGTTTCCATGGTTTCCAGGTGTCTTGTGCCATTCTATTTGCTCCGTTTCAGCCGTTATTATGAGCCGTCCTCCCCTCAGCAGCCTCCACAGGTATATGTGATGGGATGTATAGACGTTATTATGAGCTGTCCTCCCCTCAGCAGCCTCCACAGGTATATGTGATGGGATGTATAGACGTTATTATGAGCCGTCCTCCCCTCAGCAGCCTCCACAGGTATATGTGATGGGATGTATAGACGTTATTATGAGCTGTCCTCCCCTCAGCAGCCTCCACTGGTATATGTGATGGGATGTATAGACGTTATTATGAGCTGTCCTCCCCTCTGCAGCCTCCACCGGTATATGTGATGGGATGTATAGACGTTATTATGAGCTGTCCTCCCCTCAGCAGCCTCCACCGGTATATGTGATGGGATGTATAGACGTTATTATGAGCTGTCCTCCCCTCAGCAGCCTCCACAGGTATATGTGATGGGATGTATAGACGTTATTATGAGCCGTCCTCCCCTCAGCAGCCTCCACAGGTATATGTGATGGGATGTATAGACGTTATAATGAGCCGTCCTCCCCTCAGCAGCCTCCACAGGTATATGTGATGGGATGTATAGACGTTATTATGAGCCGTCCTCCCCTCAGCAGCCTCCACAGGTATATGTGATGGGATGTATAGACGTTATTATGAGCCGTCCTCCCCTCAGCAGCCTCCACAGGTATATGTGATGGGATGTATAGACGTTATTATGAGCCGTCCTCCCCTCAGCAGCCTCCACAGGTATATGTGATGGGATGTATAGACGTTATTATGAGCTGTCCTCCCCTCAGCAGCCTCCACTGGTATATGTGATGGGATGTATAGACGTTATGGACAGTATGTCAAATTGTATTGGTCACATACACATGGTTAGCAGATGTTAATGCGAATGTTGCTAAATTTTTGTGCTTCTAGTTCCCGACTATGCAGTAATATCTAACAAGTAATCTAACAAATTCACAACAACTACCTTATACACACAAATGTAAAGGGATGAATAAGAATATGTACATATAAATATATGGATGAGCGATGGCTGTGCGGCATAGGCCAGATGCATTAGATTGTATAGAATACAGTATATACAGTTGAAGTCAGAAGTTTACATACACTTAGGTTAAAATCATTAAAACTCGTTTTTCAACCACTCCACACATTCCTTAACAAAGTTAACAAACTATAGTTTTGGCAAGTCGGTTAGGACATCTACTTTGTGCATGATACAAGTAATTTTTTCAACAATTGTTTACAGACAGATTATTTCACTTATAATTCACTGTATCACAATTCCAGTGGGTCAGAAGTTTAAATACACTAAGTTGACTGTGCCTTTAATAAACAGCCTGGAAAATTCCAGAAAATTATGTAATGTCTTTAGAAGCTTCCGATAGGCTAATTGACATCATTTGAGTCAATTGGAGGTTTACCTATGGATGTATTTCAAGGACTACCTTCAAACTCAGTTCCCCTTTGCTTGACATCATTGGAAAATCAAAAGAAACCAGCCAAGACCAAAAAAATGGTAGACCTCCACAAGTCTGGTTCTTCATTGGGAGCAATTTCCAAACGCCTGAAGGTACCACGTTCATCTGTACAAACAGTAGTAAGCAAGTATAAACACCACAGGACCACGCAGCCTCCGTACCGCTCAGGAAGGAAACGCGTTCTGTCTCCTAGAGATGAAAGTACTTTGGTGCGGAAAGTGCCAATAAATCCCAGAACAACAGCAAAGGACCTTGTGAAGATGCTGGATGAAAACGGCTACAAAATTATCTGTATCCACAGTAAAACGAGTCCGATATCGACATAACCTGAAAGGCCACTCAGCAAGGAAGAAGCCACTGCTCCAAAACCGCCATAAAAAGCCAGACTACGGTTTGCAACTGCACACGGGGACAAAGATCGTACTTTTTGGAGAAATGTCCTCTGGTCTGATGAAACAAAAATAGAACTGTTTGGCCGTTATGACCATCGTTATGTTTGGAGGAAAAAGGGGGAAGCTTGCAAGCTGAAGAACACCATCCCAGCCAAGAAGCACGGTGGTGGCAGCATCATGTTGTGGGGGTGCTTTGCTGCAGGAGGTACTGGTGCACTTCACAAAATAGATGGCATCATGAGTTAGGAAAATTATGTGGATATATTGAAGAAACATCTCAAGACATCAGTCAGGAAGTTAAAGCTTGGCTGCAAATGGGTCTTCTAAATGGACAATGACCCCAAGCATACTTCCAAAGTTGTGGCAAAATGGCTTAAGGACAGCAAAGTCAAGGTATTGGAGTGACCATCACAAAGCCCTGACCTCAATCCTATATAACATTTGTGGGCAGAACTGAAAAAGAGTGTGCAAGCAAGGAGGCCTACAAACCTGACTCAGTTACACCAGCTCTGTCAGGAGGAATGGGACAAAATTCACCCAACTTATTGTGGGAAGCTTGTGGAAGGCTACCTGAAACGTTTGACCCACGTTAAACAAGTTAAAGGCAATGCTACCAAATACTAATTGAGTGTATGTAAACTTCCGACCCACTGGGAATGTGATGAAAGAAATAAAAGCTGAAATAAATAATTCTCTCTTCTATTATTCTGACATTTCACATTCTTACAATAAAGTGGTGATTCTAACTGACCTAAAACAGTGAATTTCTATTAGGATTAAATGTCAGGAATTGTGAAAAACTGAGTTCAAATGTATTTGGCTATGGTGTATATAAACTTCCAACTTCAACTGTACATATGAGATGAGTAATGTAGCATATGTATACATTATCAAAGTGGCGTTATTTAAAGTGACAAGTGATACCTTTTATTAAATGTATTTAAGTGGCCAGAGATTTGAGTCTGTATGTTGGCAGCAGCCTCTCTATATTAGTGATGGCTGTTTAACAGTCTGATGGCCTTGAGATAGAAGCTGTTTTTCAGTCTCTCTGTCCCAGCTTTGATGCACCTGTACTGACCTCGCCTGGATGATAGCGGGGTGAACAGGCAGTGGCTTGGGTGGTTGTTGTCCTCGATGATCTTTTTGGCCTTTCCGTGACATCGGGTGCTGTAGGTGTCCTGGAGGGCAGTTAGTTTGCCCCCGGTGATGCGTTGTGCAGACTGCACTACCCTCCAGAGAGCCTTGTGGTTGAGGGCGGTGCAGTTGCCGTACCAGGCGCTGATACAGCCCGACAGGATGCTCACGATTGTGCATCTGTAAAGGTTTGTGAGTGTTTTAGATGGGGGGGTGAGTGGTTATTTTCCTGACACCACACTCAGAGGGCCGTCTCGTCGTTGTTGGTAATCAGGCCTACTACTGTTGTGACGTCTGCAAAGTTGATGATTGAGTTGGAGGCGTGGCCACGCAGTCATGGGTGAACAGGAAGTACAGAGGGTGCTGAGCACGCACCCTTGTGGGGCCCCAGTGTTGATCAGCACAGTGGAGGCGTTTTTTCCTACCTTCACCAGCTGGGGACGACCGTCATGAAGTCCAGGACCCAGATGCACTGGGCGGGGTTCAGACCCAGATCCCTGAGCTTAATGATGAGCTTGGAGGGTACTATGGTGTTGAAGGCTGAGCCAATGAGTTTTACTTACGTTTCACTTCACTGGACAGCCGACATTAAAAGTCACAAAGGTAACTTATGCTTGAGTTGACATGCGCTACATTTACAGTGAATGGTATCTCTACAAGTGTTGGCAAAATGTTGTCAGTATTGTCGACTGTCCAGTCGCTGCCCTATAACGCCTTGGATTGAATTCCTCGTCACTATTTCAATTTTTATCTTTAACAGTGAATTGTTGGAAAAGGACCCATAAATTAGCATTTCACTGTTAGTCAAATGTATGTGGCTATGGTGTATGTAAACAATTGGACCTGTTGTTTAAGAAGCATGTGACAAATGGCATTTTATTTGATCTTGGCCTTGGTCTCTGATGTAGCATACATTTTGTCAGCAGTTTGTATAGATGTGTCATGGAGTATGTACAATTATCACATGAAATTATGAATCGGGGCACCAGTCCATTATTTGACAAAATTGATCCGTTTAGTTGTGTTCATTTCAATTCAATAAAAGGTTCAACATATGAAATTAAAATGACACTTGTCTGCCTCACTTTCCACAGGCTGGCAGGCTGCAGCATCACAGGGAAAGGCTGTGCTTCTCTTGCTTCAGCTCTGAGGTCAAACCCCTCCCACCTGAAGGAGCTGGACCTGAGTGGAAATACTCCAGGAGACTCTGGAGTAAAGCTGCTCTCTTCTGTACAAGAGGATCCCCTCTATACACTGGAGAGACTGCGGTGAGTTTTACTGATCAGGTTCATGAGCACACTGATATAGTGATCAGTAAGCCATTGTAGACATCCAGACACCGGGGTCATATTCAACACGTGCTACTTTCTTATTGGATAAGTTCAGGTAGTTCCTGCCCGTTTTGTTCCGTGTTCTTCTCTTTGATGTCTAGTGAATACGACCCCTATATGTCTATGCTGCTGTATGAGGACTTAGATCCACTTCCCTTCTTTCCTTCCCAGGTTAAATGATTGACAGCTCACAGATTCAGTGAAGGAATGGCCTCAACTCAAAATCCTTGGTTGTGGTAGTGCGCCGCAGTTACACGTTTTTCCAACAGTTACTAAATTCATTTCAAAGTGCGTGAATGTAAATATTTAATGTGTTGAATCAATGATAATAGCTCCTTGAATCTCTCAATCAATCAGAGAGCTCTGGCGATGTGGTGCCAGGAAAATAACCTCAACAAACACGTCACCGGGGACATACTGCCTGCCCTCCAGGACATCTACAGCACCCGGTGTCACAGGAAGGCCAAGAAGATCATCAAGGATCTCAGCCACCCGAGCCACGACCTGTTCACCTCGCTACCATGTAGAAGGCGGAGTCAGTACAGGTGCATCAAAACCGGGACAGAGAGACAGGACAGCTTTTATCTCCAGGCCATCAGACTGTTAATTAGGGGGGAGGGGTGGGTGGTTGGAGGGGTGTGGCTGAAGAAACGGGATGAGAGGTTCAGACCCACTTTTTAGTTTTCTTGTTTGAACATTGTACCAGTGTTCTGTTAGCTTAGTAAAAAGCCCTCCTTTTATAATGACATGTTATATACATATTGACTGTAGTTCAGTGTTACTTTAGTCAGCGTCTTCATCTCAACAACCTTATAGTCTTCCTAGTGACTGTACATCTTACCAGACTGTATTTCAGTGTATTATGTCTCAGGATTGTCTTGTGTTGTACATGGCTTTGTTTTTATTGTAGCAGCTTGGCTTTTTGAAAATGTAGCATTTCTGACATTCTATGTGACCCTGTGTGTTAATCTATGGTCAACTGTATTTCATATTCTTTATACCAAGTAAAGCTGTTATTCATATTGCCGTGTGACATTGTGTCCGTCTGTGATTGAATTACAGCTATGAATGTTCCTACAGTAATAAATAGGTCTACCTGTGTGGTGAAAGCTATGATCCCTTATTGATGTCACCTGTTAAATCCACTTCAGTGTAGATGAAGGGGAGGAGACAGGTTTAAAGAAGGATTTTTAAGCCTTCAGAGAATTGAGACATGGATTGTGTACAGCATGTGGGCCAAGGCATTTAAGGTGTTCTGTTGGTCCAACTAAGATTGATTAAAAATAATAATAATTACCTTTAACTAGGCAAGTCAGTTAAGAACAAATGTTCAATGATGGCCTAGGAACAGTGTGTTAACTGCCTGTTCAGGGGCAGAACGACAGATTTGTACCTTGTCAGCTCGGGGTTTGAACTTGCAACCTTCCGGTCACTAGTCCAACGCTCTAACCACTAGGCTACCTGGAACAAAAACATTTCACTACTATACCATATTGTAATAGTTTCTAAATGGGATATGAAGCAGCTAGTTCAGGTGACTATTGCTGCCCAAACCTGAATCTAAAGAACCTAGAAAACCTTTATTATAGAAAGTCACCAAACAATGAAGTAGATGTGAAAACAGACAGACTGTTTTACTATTAAATACATTTTATTACACAAGAGGACAATGACAGTCTGGCCTTTTCACAGAAAGACAACTATGAACATCTCATTGTGGGTCTTCTGGTTGGTCAGTAAAGCAGAGAGACATGCAGTCTGAGCAGCTCCTTACTGCTGTGTGTGTGTCTAAAGACCGATAATATTGGACAGCTAGATGCTTCCTCCCCCACCATTAGTCCCCCTTCCTCCCCCACCATTAGTCCCCCTTCCTCCCCCACCATTAGTCCCCCTTCCTCCCCCACCATTAGTCCCCCTCCCTTCCCTCCCATATTTTATTTTCTCTCCTCAGCCCCAGTTGTGTTGGTCTTCCTCTGTGGTGGTCAGTATGTCAGTAACCAGGCCGGTGCCAATAGTTTTGTTGCCATCTCTGAGAGTGAACCGTTGACCTTTCTCCAGAATCATAGGCTGGCGCAGCGTGAGGGTCAGAGATGTGTCTTCACCTGGCATCACCATGTCCTGTTAGAGAGGAGGAGAAGGTAAAGCACAGCCCTGGAACTATGGTACACACTTTATTTTAGAATACACAAATCACATTGGGGAAAAAGATTGACAGATGGACACATACCTTGTCTCCTGCCAGGTAGACCCTGCAGGCCATGTCCCAGGTGAGGGAGAACATGACTGGCATGAAGTTACTGACAAAGGGCTTGTGTCTGCCTCCCTCCTCCTTACTCAGAACATAGACCTGGGATGAAGAGATGTTTTAATGACACATTCTACATCCATTCCATTAAAGAACACGTACCCTAACCTTGGACTATGAGAATAATACACTAGTACATAAACACAATTTACAAATATATCACAAATACTATATACCATAGCTCTAGACAGACATATTTCATTTGATCAAATAGTTGAGGGTCAAATTTAAAACGCTGAATAAAGGGAAATTATTTCAGAAGACGATATACTGGGAATACTAGACTGCAACACTACGCATACAGTACACCTAGAGTTCACACTCCTCTAGGGCTGCTAACTGAAGATACAGACCTGGACTTTATTTATTTATGATATGATACAGACCTGGGCCTGGACTTTATTTATGATATGATACAGACCTGGGCCTGGACTTTATTTATGATATGATACAGACCTGGGCCTGGACTTTATTTATGATATGATACAGACCTGGACTTTATGATATGATACAGACCTGGGCCTGGACTTTATTTATGATATGATACAGACCTGGGCCTGGACTTTATTTATGATATGATACAGACCTGGGCCTGGACTTTATTTATGATATGATACAGACCTGGGCCTGGACTTTATTTATGATATGATACAGACCTGGGCCTGGACTTTATTTATGATATGATACAGACCTGGGCCTGGACTTTATTTATGATATGATACAGACCTGGGCCTGGACTTTATTTATGATATGATACAGACCTGGGCCTGGACTTTATTTATGATATGATACAGACCTGGGCCTGGACTTTATTTATGATATGATACAGACCTGGGCCTGGACTTTATTTATGATATGATACAGACCTGGACTTTATGATATGATACAGACCTGGGCCTGGACTTTATTTATGATATGATACAGACCTGGGCCTGGACTTTATTTATGATATGATACAGACCTGGGCCTGGACTTTATTTATGATATGATACAGACCTGGACTTTATGATATGATACAGACCTGGGCCTGGACTTTATTTATGATATGATACAGACCTGGGCCTGGACTTTATTTATGATATGATACAGACCTGGGCCTGGACTTTACGATATGATACAGACCTGGGCCTGGACTTTACGATATGATACAGACCTGGGCCTGGACTTTACGATATGATACAGACCTGGGCCTGGACTTTACGATATGATACAAACCTGGGCCTGGACTTTACGATATGATACAGACCTGGGCCTGGACTTTACGATATGATACAGACCTGGGCCTGGACTTTACGATATGATACAGACCTGGGCCTGGACTTTATGATATGATACAGACCTGGGCCTGGACTTTATGATATGATACAGACCTGGGCCTGGACTTTACGATATGATACAGACCTGGGCCTGGACTTTACGATATGATACAGACCTGGGCCTGGACTTTACGATATGATACAGACCTGGGCCTGGACTTTACGATATGATACAGATCTGGGCCTGGACTTTATGATATGATACAGATCTGGGCCTGGACTTTATGATATGATACAGACCTGGGCCTGGACTTTATGATATGATACAGACCTGGGCCTGGACTTTACGATATGATACAGACCTGGGCCTGGACTTTATGATATGATACAGATCTGGGCCTGGACTTTATGATATGATACAGACCTGGGCCTGGACTTTATGATATGATACAGACCTGGGCCTGGACTTTATGATATGATACAGACCTGGGCCTGGACTTTATGATATGATACAGACCTGGGCCTGGACTTTATGATATGATACAGGCCTGGACTTTATGATATGATACAGACCTGGGCCTGGACTTTATGATATGATACAGACCTGGGCCTGGACTTTATGATATGATACAGACCTGGGCCTGGACTTTCTGGTGGGGCTGGATGGAGCCTGGTTTGCTCATAACCATCCCTCTCCTAATGTCCTCCCTCTTCAGCCCTCGGACCAGAGCCCCCAGGTTATCTCCTGCCTCTGCTCTGTCCAGAGACTGGTGGAACATCTCAATGCCTGGGGAGGAGAGAGGGAAAGAAAGAGGTGGAGAAGGGAGGTGAAGGAAGAACAATTAGACTAAGAACGGTGGTATGTTTTGAGGTTTAGGATGGAGTTGACGGGTTACCAGAGGGATATTTTGGGTAACTGTCCAGTAGTCTTATTAGTGGGTAATTGGTGCTAGAAGTGCAGTGGAGAAACTGTTGTAGTTGTAACTTGGTGTTAGAGCTAGTTCTGTCACCACTCTGTACTAGGGGTTAGAGCTAGTTCTGTCACTACACTGTACTAGGGGTTAGAGCTAGTTCTGTCACCACTCTGTACTAGGGGTTAGAGCTAGTTCTATCACCACTCTGTACTAGGGGTTAGAGCTAGTTCTGTCACCACTCTGTACTAGGGGTTAGAGCTAGTTCTGTCACCACTCTGTACTAGGGGTTAGAGCTAGTTCTATCACCACTCTGTACTAGGGGTTAGAGCTAGTTCTGTCACTACACTGTACTAGGGGTTAGAGCTAGTTCTGTCACCACTCTGTACTAGGGGTTAGGGCTAGTTCTGTCAGTACTCTGTACTAGGGGTTAGAGCTAGTTCTGTCACTACACTGTACTAGGGGTTAGAGCTAGTTCTGTCACCACTCTGTACTAGGGGTTAGAGCTAGTTCTGTCACCATTCTGTACTAGGGGTTAGGGCTAGTTCTGTCAGTACTCTGTACTAGGGGTTAGAGCTAGTTCTGTCACCACTCTGTACTAGGGGTTAGAGCTAGTTCTGTCACTACACTGTACTAGGGGTTAGAGCTAGTTCTATCACCACTCTGTACTAGGGGTTAGAGCTAGTTCTGTCACTACACTGTACTTTGTGTTAGAGCTAGTTCTGTCACCACTCTGTACTAGGGGTTAGAGCTAGTTCTGTCACTACACTGTACTTTGTGTTAGAGCTAGTTCTGTCACTACACTGTACTAGGGGTTAGGGCTAGTTCTGCCACCACTCTGTACTAGGGGTTAGGGCTAGTTCTGCCACCACTCTGTACTAGGGGTTAGGGCTAGTTCTGCCACCACTCTGTACTAAGGGTTAGGGCTAGTTCTGCCACCACTCTGTACTAGGGGTTAGGGCTAGTTCTGTCACCACTCTGTACTAGGGGTTAGGGCTAGTTCTGCCACCACTCTGTACTAGGGGTTAGTTGAAGTTCTGTCAGTACTCTGTACTAGGGGTTAGGGCTAGTTCTGTCACCACTCTGTACTAGGGGTTAGAGCTAGTTGTGTCACCACTCTGTACTAGGGGTTAGGGATAGTTCTATCACCACTCTGTACTAGGGATTAGGGCTAGTTCTGCCACCACTCTGTACTAGGGGTTAGAGCTAGTTCTGTCAGTACTCTGTACTAGGGGTTAGGGCTAGTTCTGTCACCACTCTGTACTAGGGGTTAGAGCTAGTTCTGTCAGTACTCTGTACTAGGGGTTAGGGCTAGTTCTGTCAGTACTCTGTACTAGGGGTTAGGGCTAGTTCTGCCACCACTCTGTACTAGGGGTTAGGGCTAGTTCTGTCACTACACTGTACTAGGGGTTAGGGCTAGTTCTGCCACCACTCTGTACTAGGGGTTAGGGCTAGCTCTGCCACCACTCTGTACTAGGGGTTAGGGCTAGTTCTGCCACCACTCTGTACTAAGGGTTAGGGCTAGTTCTGCCACCACTCTGTACTAGGGGTTAGGGCTAGTTCTGCCACCACTCTGTACTAAGGGTTAGGGCTAGTTCTGCCACCACTCTGTACTAGGGGTTAGAGCTAGTTCTATAGGTACACTGTGACAATGAACAGCAATTAGTGTTAAACTGTACTTACAGGAATAATTCTAGTAATATGAACACAGTTTTACAGCATATGTTACCCTGTGTGCTACAGCTCTAAAATTGAAATTCATCTTTCTATAGTGGTGTGGCTCCCCATTCACTTACCAGTGACCACAGACTTAAAGGCACGGTTGTGCCCCACAAACTCACAGTCGTCGCCCTTCTTAATGACACCCCTCTCCAAAGTGCCAGTCACCACCGTACCCCTGCCTGAAAGAGGGATGAATGAATACACGTTTAATAAATGGTGTTGATACCCAGAGAGAGACGTGGTTGGACAACAGCAGAAAGATCAGAACAGAGAGACGTGGTTAGACAACAGCAGAAAGATCAGAACAGAGAGAGACGTGGTTGGACAACAGCAGACAGATCAGAACACAGAGAGACGTGGTTAGACAACAGCAGACAGATCAGAACAGAGAGAGACGTGGTTGGACAACAGCAGACAGATCAGAACAGAGAGAGACGTGGTTGGACAACAGCAGACAGATCAGAACAGAGAGACGTGGTTAGACAACAGCAGACAGATCAGAACAGAGAGAGACGTGGTTAGACAACAGCAGACAGATCAGAACACAGAGAGAGACGTGGTTAGACAACAGCAGACAGATCAGAACAGAGAGAGAGACGTGGTTAGACAACAGACAGATCTGAACAGAGAGAGAGAGACGTGGTTAGACAGCAGAAAGATCAGAACAGAGAGAGAGACGTGGTTAGACAACAGACAGATCTGAACAGAGAGAGACGTGCTGACAGCTGATGGGACAAGTCCATCACACGTGCATCAATCAAATTAACGGTGAAACAGAAAGGTAGAAAGGAAACTGATACAGGTGCTTCCAAACAGTTACTGTCACTAAATCACAACGACAGGGAGAGGAGAACTGCATGTTATAGATACCACTGATTATTCCTACACAGAGATGTACAGGAAACAGGCACGTTGTTCCCATCACAAAACACATGCTGCACAGACATAACTGAATCATTTCAAAGTTGTTTTTAATTAAGACAGTTGTGGCTACGGAAACCGTTGTCAAACACTGGGATGAGCCGAGCAAGGGGGCAGGCTCTGTATGGGGAGCGAGGGGGCAGGCTCTGTATGGGGAGCGAGGGGGCAGGCTCTGTATGGGGAGCGAGGGGGCAGGCTCTGTATGGGGAGCGAGGGGGCAGGCTCTGTATGGGGAGCGAGGGGGCATGCTCTGTATGGGGAGCAGGCTCTGTATGGGGAGCGAGGGGGCAGGCTCTGTATGGGGAGCGAGGGGGCAGGCTCTGTATGGGGAGCGAGGGGGCAGGCTCTGTATGGGGAGCGAGGGGGCAGTCTCTGTAGGGGGAGCGAGGGGGCAGTCTCTGTAGGGGGAGCGAGGGGGCAGTCTCTGTAGGGGGAGCGAGGGGGCAGTCTCTGTAGGGGGAGCGAGGGGGCAGTCTCTGTAGGGGGAGCGAGGGGGCAGTCTCTGTAGGGGGAGCGAGGGGGCAGTCTCTGTAGGGGGAGCGAGGGGGCAGTCTCTGTATGGGGAGCGAGGGGGCAGTCTCTGTATGGGGAGCGAGGGGGCAGTCTCTGTATGGGGAGCGAGGGGGCAGTCTCTGTATGGGGAGCGAGGGGGCAGTCTCTGTATGGGGAGCGAGGGGGCAGTCTCTGTATGGGGAGCGAGGGGGCAGTCTCTGTATGGGGAGCGAGGGGGCAGTCTCTGTATGGGGAGCGAGGGGGAAGTCTCTGTATGGGGAGCGAGGGGGCAGTCTCTGTATGGGGAGCGAGGGGGCAGTCTCTGTATGGGGAGCGAGGGGGCAGTCTCTGTATGGGGAGCGAGGGGGCAGTCTCTGTATGGGGAGCAAGGGGGCAGTCTCTGTATGGGGAGCAAGGGGGCAGGCTCTGTATGGGGAGCAAGGGGGCAGGCTCTGTATGGGGAGCAAGGGTGCAGGCTCTGTATGGGGAGCAAGGGGGCAGGCTCTGTATGGGGAGCAAGGGGGCAGGCTCTGTATGGGGAGCAAGGGGGCAGGCTCTGTATGGGGAGCAAGGGGGCAGGCTCTGTATGGGGAGCAAGGGGGCAGGCTCTGTATGGGGAGCAAGGGGGCAGGCTCTGTATGGGGAGCAAGGGGGCAGTCTCTGTATGGGGAGCAAGGGGACAGGCTCTGTATGGGGAGCAAGGGGGCAGTCTCTGTATGGGGAGCAAGGGGACAGGCTCTGTATGGGGAGCAAGGGGGCAGGCTCTGTATGGGGAGCAAGGGGGCAGGCTCTGTATGGGGAGCAAGGGGGCAGGCTCTGTATGGGGAGCAAGGGGGCAGGCTCTGTATGGGGAGCAAGGGGGCAGGCTCTGTATGGGGAGCAAGGGGGCAGTCTCTGTATGGGGAGCAAGGGGACAGGCTCTGTATGGGGAGCAAGGGGACAGGCTCTGTATGGGGAGCAAGGGGACAGGCTCTGTATGGGGAGCAAGGGGGCAGTCTCTGTATGGGGAGCAAGGGGACAGGCTCTGTATGGGGAGCAAGGGGGCAGGCTCTGTATGGGGAGCAAGGGGACAGGCTCTGTATGGGGAGCAAGGGGGCAGTCTCTGTATGGGGAGCAAGGGGGCAGGCTCTATATGGGGAGCAAGGGGGCAGGCTCTGTATGGGGAGCAAGGGGGCAGGTTCTGTATGCGGAGCAAGGGGGCAGGCTCTGTATGGGGAGCAAGGGGGCAGGCTCTGTATGGGGAGCAAGGGGACAGGCTCTGTATGGGGAGCAAGGGGGCAGTCTCTGTATGGGGAGCAAGGGGGCAGGCTCTATATGGGGAGCAAGGGGGCAGGCTCTGTATGGGGAGCAAGGGGGCAGGTTCTGTATGCGGAGCAAGGGGGCAGGCTCTGTATGGGGAGCAAGGGGGCAGGCTCTGTATGGGGAGCAAGGGGGCAGGCTCTGTATGCACGGGACAGTGGGATCCTATCGCTGTGTTTTATCTATTGTCATGTTTTCATTAGGAAACACCTATCTGAAATGCACAGTGGAAGAGCTTGAATTTATCCCTGCAGTACTTCTGAATGATGCCATTTTAAATAGCTTAACAATGAGTCAGATCAATGACATAGAGAGGAGAAGAAACCATGTAGTGGAAACAGCTTTTTAACTAAATGACAAATCTGGGTTTCTTTACAATTTGAGCTAGTTGTCAGTCACCTGGGATGGAGTAGACTCCCTCGATGGGCAGCAGGAAGGGTTTCTCCAGCTCTCTCTTGGGCAGAGGGACGTATTCATCCACTACTGCTAGGAGCTTCAGCACTGCGTTCACCCCCAGGTCAGGCTGTTTGTTCTGGGAGGGGAGGTTAGACGAGATGAGACAACAGGTAAGGTTTCACCTAAAAGTTATCCTCAATTACCAGACTGATTACCGCTGCACTGTCTGTCTGAAAGGGACGCCGTTTGGGCCAAGAGGCGTTGCACAAAACAAATTCAAAAGTGATTGAATCACCTTCAAACCAATCAGAAGAGAGGCCACAGTGCTGCATTTTTCAGAAGTAAGACAAGCACTTGCCATTTTTCAAGAGAAAGGCATGTCGAACAGCAGGACAAATCAGCTAAATGAGCCAAAAAAGGCAGATAAATATTATCAACGTGAGAATAAAATAAATATTGTAGCCCAACATCAGCTAGGGGTATATCTAACGAATTTGCACCTAATATTTTTGCCAAACTGTAGAGATGATAGAGATGAGTGTACTGCATCAGAATCAATACAGAGAAAGTCTTGATACAGTAACCTCAGATAGCCTTCATTTCTCTAATTTAGATGAGATGCTTTCACACAGAACGGAGCAGCTCTGATAGGGAGCAGAGTTTATTTAGCAGAGTTCAGACTGTCATGTAAAGCTTTATATTTAGCCATCACCTTGTAAGTAGGACGTTACATGTGTTGTCTACTGTCTGTCTACTGTCTGTCTACTGTCTGTCAGCAACGGTGCTACGTGTCCGTCATCAACTAAACCAATCCCATAGTTCAGAGGATGCTGATTGGTCTGAAGCAATGGTAATAGAAAAGACGGGGCTCATGCTGTCGCAGCCCTACCAGACTGATACCCCTGCCAGACTGATGCCCCTGCCAGACTGATACCCCTGCCAGACTGATGCCCCTGCCAGACTGATACCCCTGCCAGACTGATACCCCTGCAGCGTTTAATGTACGCTCGTGTTTAATGTGGGCTCGTGTTTAATGTGGGCTCGTGTTTAATGTGGGCTCGTGTTTAATGTGGGCTCGTGTTTAATGTGGGCTCGTGTTTAATGTGGGCTCGTGTTTAATGTAAGCTAGCGGGGTCAGGAGGATTTGTGAGGCTACGTAAAAGGACCACATTGAAATAAGTCAGTTGACTTTGTGTTTTTAAACATCAGTTATGTTGCATGTTTGTATTATTGTACGAACATGGCTGAAGCAACAGTATGTATTATAAAACGGTCAAATAAAATACAATGGATCAACCTTCCTAGCGAGCTGACAGCCTATCTGTCATCACCACAACCCTACCTCGTACCAGGCACTCACCTCCAGGGCACAGAGGGCCGAGCCGATGACGACGGGCGTGTTCTCACCGTCGTAGCCAAACTCTGTGAGCAGCTCTCTGATCTCCAGCTCAACCAGCTCCAGCATCTCCTTGTCCTCCACCGCATCCGCCTTGTTCACAAACACCACCACGTGCTCCACGCCGATCTGCCGGGCCAGCAGGAGGTGCTCCCTGGTCTGGGGCATCTGTCCGTCCGTGGCCGCCACCACCAGGATGCAGCCGTCCAGCTGAGCCGTGCCTGTGATCATGTTCTACAGGAGAAAGGTCAACATGTCACCTTGTGTGACAATCTAACTGTCATTCTCTATTTCTTTACCTTTCATACTGAATACTGCATTGTTGAGGAAGAGCCTGCTAGTCACCATCTCTCTGTTCTGTTTATACCTGCTGTGACAAATCAACGTGAACTTGAGCCAATGCCCCTAGCCTGAAACCCCCATTCAAATTCTGGTCCCGTAATCACAAAGTGTCTCAGTAGGAGTAGAGATGTAGGATCGGTTTTGCCTTTTAAATGACAGACCTGCCAAACCCCCCCGGTACCACAGATAATGGTTTTTACATGTTTTTGTCCTTTAGCAGACACTGTTGTCCAGAACAACTTACAGGAGCAATTATGGTCAAGTGCCTTGCTCAAAGGCACAGACAGATGTATTACCTAGTCAGCTCAGGGATTTGAACCAGCTAACTTTTGGCTACTGGCCCAACGTTCTTAACCCGTAGGCTACCTGCCACCCCACGCGATACCCACACTGCCCAAATCATAGGCAAATACACATTTGAGTTTCTTTACCTAATAATGATGTTGGCAGAAGACTCAGCAGGAATGCTACAGACTGTTAAAGGTACTTGGTCATTGGCTCTTCAGTAGGTTTTTAGTTTTACCAGGCAACTCAGCTTGCCAGATAAGAACAAATTCTTATTTTCAATGACGACCTAGGAACAGTGGGTTAACTGCCTTGTTCAGGGGCAGAACAATAGATTTGTACCTTGTCAGCTCAGGAATTCTATCTTGCAACCTTTTGGTTACTAGTCCAACCCTCTAACCAGTAGGCTACCTGCCGCCCTTAACTAGAAATACGTTTAAATGTGCAATCAGGGCTCTTCCTAGGATTTTCTGACAAAGTGGTGCTGATGTTGGCCAAAAGTTGGGTACGGGGAGGTCCGGAGTGGTTTAGTCAACTTCCCCCTCAGGAAGTTGGAGCATTTAGCAATTCTGAAAAACCTGTAACTGCCATTTCCTGAAACCTAGAGTCTTAAATTATATCAAACAATGTAGCCAATACAGAAGTCTTGTATGAGCCTAAATAAAACTGAAGTGGTCTCAATGAAGCTATCAGCATTATTCTAGGTTCAATTTAGGGGTAATGATCATTCTAATTAATAGTTGTCTTTATGTGGATAGTCTAGTGAAAATGTAAACATTCAGAATAATTAAATAACTGGATGCAATGTAGCAGCCCAGCTGACTGTAGCGGTCCCAGCTGACTGTAGCGGTCCCAGCTGACTGTAGCGGTCCCAGCTGACTGTAGCGGTCCCAGCTGACTGTAGCGGTCCCAGCTGACTGTAGCGGTCCCAGCTGACTGTAGCGGTCCCAGCTGACTGTAGCGGTCCCAGCTGACAGTAGCAGTCCCGGCTTACAGTAGCAGTCCTGCTGACTGTAGTAGTCCAGCTGACTGTAGTAGTCCAGCTGACTGTAGTAGTCCAGCTGACTGTAGTAGTCCAGCTGACTGTAGCAGTCCAGCTGACGTTCCAGATCTCCATCCCTGACCTCATCCATCCAGTTAGGTCTGACTACCAGGCTGCCATTCATTCAACATGCCTTGTCGTCATCCCTGACCTCATCCATCCAGTGAGGTCTGACTACCAGGCTGCCATTCATTCAACATGCCTTGTCGTCATCCCTGACCTCATCCATCCAGTTAGGTCTGACTACCAGGCTGCCATTCATTCAACATGCCTTGTTGTCATTGCTGACCTGACTATTATCACATCATTAGCTGCCTACTGTTGACCTCCAGCTATATGAAGAGGACAGATCAACTGATTCATTAACAAGGGACTACTAATCTTTAACAGTGAAAGACTATTAGTGGAACAGCTCTCACGGCCATGTCTGTTTCCATCCACGCAGCGACGTGCACTGAACTACCGATGCACTGCATGTTTCCTTGCTCGTCAATGCGCTCGCACCTACTACGGTGGCGGAGATCAAAGCATCTGTGGGCAAAAAAAAGTGTTCTCACTTCGTTGACTAAACGCTGTAGCTAACTACTTCCTTTGTAATGACGCCTTAGTTAAGGAGCAAACTACCAAATAATAGTGGTTATGTGCTTGACTAACACATCCATTGCCCAAACATTATTCCTCACACATCAGTGGTATCAACAGACGAAGTGGAGAGCTGCCTTCCAGCTGGAGGGAGAAAAAAAATACTCAAGGGGGCGGGACAAAGCAGAGGGCAAGAGATTTTCTCTCCTCGCCCAGGACCTCTGATTGGCTCAGCTCCAACATCAGATGGTTGAGTCAAAAACAATAATGTGTTCTGTATATTTTAGAGTTGTTTTTTTAACCGGAGTAATTTGATCTCAAATTGCGTACATGGTGTGCAAAATGTGTGCAGGTTGGCAGGTCTGAAATTATAGTGAATAAGAGGGAGGAACTGATCCTAGATCAGCACTCCTACTGAGACTCTGTGAAAACGGGCCTCGGGGTTATGGCTAAGCAACATGCCGAACATCCCTGTGCCGTATAACCATCCAATCAGATCTTCTCAAACCCACAGAGGGGTTTACCTGACGACTCAAACTGAATTCTTCCACTGCTCTATGTTCGCTACATATTTCAGTCTGAGACTACCATCATTGAAGTGGGTTGTGGTGACTTCAAAATGAGGGGGGGGGTTGTACAAAACAAAAGTTGTCAGCGATTGGATCGTCTTTCACCAATCAGAGTATCAAAGCCAATGGCAAATTTTCAAAACACCACTTTACCCCCGTGTGTTCTGGCTCTGGCCTAACCCATCAGTTTCTGGGACCAATCAGAATGGTTACATTGTGTTTGTGTTCTAGAAATCGTCAGGTAGGTATGCAGATCCAGACTCATTGTGGGGAAAAAAACTCTAGTCTGTGGACGTAGCGTGGCATTTGGCTGGAGCAAGGAGTTAGGTTAGCCAGGCAACAGAGAGGTATGGGTTTAGGGTGGATTTTAGAATGGGAATAACATGTGTGTTCAGGCGCTTGTGTTACCTTGACGTAGTCAGCATGGCCCGGGCAGTCTGTGTGTGCATAGTGTCTGTTGGCTGTGGTGTACTCTACATGGGATGCATTGATGGTGATGCCCCTGGCCTTCTCCTCAGGGGCATTGTCAATGTCCTCATACTTCTTATAGCGGGCGCCTCCAGCCTCAGCCAGCACTAGGAACCACAAAGGCTCAATTAGAAACATACAATAGCACCATATATAGAGAACACACAGCATCTGACAGAACATTGTTATTTTGCTGGCAGATGCTTTGATTGGTCAACAGTCCACAGTAACTAAGTGGGTTTCAAGCACGCTTGTTATCTGCTTAGTTTGAATTCAATAATAGATGTAAAATTAGAAAAATAAAAGGTGACATCAGTTACCTTTGGTGATGGCAGCCGTTAGAGTTGTCTTGCCATGGTCAACATGGCCAATCGTGCCAATGTTCACATGGGGCTTGTCTCTTGCGTATGTTTTCTTGGCCTTGGCCTCTGCTGCAAAGTTCCGCCGAGTAAATGGCACTGCACACTGAAAGAGAAAAAGGACGAAGAAGAGTGTTTGATGGACAGCAGGGCCAGAAGACACATATGGGCAGGAGATCAGTCAAAAAAGGCAACCCAGTTTTTGCCACCCAAAGCATTACTAAAACCAGCAAACAGTACTACCCCCTAGGACTGTAATTTTATATCCCTGATTGGTTAGCCATAGGATGTGTGAATGAATGCATACTCAAAACACCGTCTAGGTACTCACCAGTTTATAGGAGCTGTGCAGAAGACCCGGTGAGGAAAGCTGAAGGGCTAGAATGACAACATGTATTTAATAATCAGGTGGACTCCCGAGACCGTCGACTGTGTCAAGAGAAGTCGCTAGCTAAATATCACAAGGTGTACATTCATGGCTTAGGGCCATCTAGCTTCGTCCTGCAACATAAGGGATTATGTTGAGACATTGGGTTTATTATATACAACTAGCTATGTTGCAGGACGAAGCTAGGCCATTCATAATGTGTATAGGCTAGTTATCTGTTATAACCTAGGCTACCTCAAAACACATTACTGTTCCCTGTATGTTATTCTTTCAAACTGCAAATGTTTGTGACGCTAGCTACATCGTTAGAAAACTAATTTCGTTTTTAACTGTATCTGACACGTTTCTGATAGGCCTAACGTTTTCACAACGCAAGAGATAGCTAGTTTAACTAATATTATTTAACGTGACCTTGCACTGCCTGCGGAACGAGTCGAGCGGCTAGCCTGCTACAGCATCCTTGCTCACTAGGGTTCATTCAAACCCCACATACGTTTCGTCGCGATTAAAAAGCAAAACATTACAATGGCAAATAAAGATTATTAATAATTGAACGCAGTAAATTACAATATTGGGCGTGTGGTTGTCAATGCGTTGTATAACTTTAACTAACCAGAGAAACATGCACGAAGCCCAACGAGCGCCGCCATCTTGGACTGACAAGCGGATGAAAGTGACGTCATTACATGGTGACCGTTTCTTTTTCTTCTTCGTCTGTGGGTTATGTGGCGGACTACAACCCCAAAAGGTGTGTTGCCGCCACCAACTGGATGGGTTGAAACCAAAACAAGGTAAAAAATAAAATCCGTACGTGGTAGGGAAACTAATTTAATCCACCCAAATAAAAATAGTACATTGACAAAACAAAACTCCCACTTCTTCCTTCTTTCAATTCTCCATATCTCCTTTCTCAGGCTCTAGGGCCTGATAGGGTGGTACGGCTTGTGACAATATTCCATTTAACTCCTTTGATAAGAAATCTTTCAGCCCCAGAAACCGCTCTGCTGCATCCACAATGATTTATGTCTTCCTGGACCTTCTCTCCACCTTGGCAGTGCCATTAATTACCATAGCTAAAAAGGCCACAAAGTCCACCATCTTAAGTCCAGTGCTTCTCTCCTGTTACTGGGCAAGTGGGCATGAAGGTAATACATACCCATCCTTCCAGTACGTCGTAACGAACTGACTTACAAAACTCTGTATTGGACGAGACTGACCTTACCTTCATTATCCTAGTTACACTTTGGAGTAAATGTTTATAGTAGAATTACTTAACTTCAAAGGAAGTCTGTTTTGCCCGCACAGACTGGAATATGTTCTGGGATTCTTCGATGGCATTGAGGAGTACACCACATCAGTCACTGGCTTTATCAATGAGCGCATCGAGGACGTCGTCCCCACAGTGACTGTACGTACATACCCCAACTAGAAGCCATGGATTACAGGCAATATTTGCACTGAGCTAAAGGGTAGAGCTGCCGCTTTCAAGGAGCGGGAAATCCCTCTATGCCCTCCAACGAACCATCAAACAGGCAAAGCGTCAATACAGGAATAAGATCGAATTGTAATACAACGGCTCCGACGCCCGTCGAATGTGACAGGGCTTGCAAACTATTACAGGCTACAAAGGGAAATACATCCACGAGCTGCCCAGTGACACGGGCCTACCAGACGAGCTAAATAACTTCTATGCTCGCTTCGAGGCAAGTAACACTGAAACATGCATGAGTGCATCAGCTGTTCTGGACGACTGTGTGATCATGCTTTCCGCAGTCGATGTGAGTAAGACCTTATAACAGGCTAACATTCACAAGGCCGCTGGTCAGATTGCAGGACGTGTACTCCGAGCATGCACTCACCAACTGGCAAGTGTCTTCACTGACATTTTCGACCTCTCCCTGTCGGAGTCTGTAATACCAACATGTTTCAAGTAGACCACCATAGTCCCTGTGCCCAAGAAAACTAAGGTCACCTGCCTAAATGACTACCGACCCGTAGCATTCACGTCTGTAGCCATGAAATGCTGTGAAAGGCTGATCATGGCTCACATCAACACCATTATCCCAGAAACCCTAGACCCACTCCAATCTGCAGACCGCACCAACAGATCCAAAGATGATGCCATCTCTATTGCACTCAACACTGCCCTTTCCCACCTGGACAAAATAAACACCTATGTGAGAAGGTTATTAATTGACTACAGCTCAGATTTCAACACCATGGTGCAAAGCTCATCACTGCATACCGCAGTTAACGACCCTGGGACTAAACACCTCCCTCTGCAACTGGATCCTGAACTTCCTGACGGGTCACACCCAGGTGGTAAAGGTAGGTAGCAACACATCCGCCACACTGATCCTCAACATGGGGGCCCTTCAGGAGTGAGTCCACAGTCCCCTTCTGTACTGCCTATTCACTCATGACTGCACAGCCAGGCACAACTCCAACACCATCATTAAGTTTGCTGACGACACAACAGTGGTAGGCCTGATCACCGACAACGATGAGACGTCAGAGACCTGACCGTGTGGTGCAAGGACAACAACCTCTCCCTCAATGACGTAATCAAGACAAAGGAGATGATTGTGGACTAGATTTGGCATGTGTCCTCATATCCTCTAAAGGTTTTACAGCTGCACCATCAAGAGCATCCTGACGGGTTGCATCACTGTTGTACTTGGCGCATGTGACAAATAAAAATTGATTTGATCCCATCCAGTTGGTGGCGGCAATACACCTTTTGGGGTTGTCGTCCTCCATGAAACCCACAGAAGAAGAAGAATGGCTTCCTCTGAAACGCATGATGATTCAACGCACAGCAATTAGCTTCGGACTCAACTAGAATGTTCTAGTACCGTTACATTCTTGTACAGTATTAAAGGGCAGCGAAATAAGAACCAACTTTAACATTGTGATACTCGGCGTTTTGAACAAACAGGCAAGTAAAAAGAGCAGCCCAGCTACGTCAAACTGCCTGACATGTTGTTTACTGTGCTAACAGTAGCTAGTAGGATAGTTTTCTTTCTGGCTTTGTAGCCTACCCAACCAAGACCTTTGCTGTAGCTCTCAAAATAGCTAAACCTACCCAGCTAACGTTATTCTGTATGTGCTTGATATTTATGTGACAACTTTCATAGCCAGCAACTTGCTCGCTGTTAGCTAGGCCTAGTATCAGGGATAATAAGTCCTATTCTTTTGTCACTTACCTAGCTAACGTTCGCTACAACCACTTTAATACCAAATCAGGCTATGGTTAGTTGATTTATTTGAGAATGGAATGTGTCAGTGGTCAGGAACCTGCGGCTCTTTAAATGCCCCGTAGCTGCTTCCTGGAGATCTAGCTAAAATTAGTTTTTCAAGTTATCAATAGACGATAGAATAATACTGATGGTATGTCAGAAATTGTAGAGCAGTTTGGAACCTTAATTGCAATCAGCAATTAATTCAACGTTAAAGTGCATAGGTTGATTTTGCTTTCTGACCACAATTCAGTGCCAAATTTGGGGAATAATACATTGACAAACAAGTTCTGGAATAATTTCACCCATTTTTCTCATCAGCACAGAGCATCATGGCAGAAGACCAACGCAACAGGAGACATCCCCAAAACCTCCAGGGTGTCCTTCGATTGGCTGTGGAGGCTGGCTCTGCTGCAGATGGACCCGCCCTCCCTGAACCCATGTCAGAGGAGGTAATGGTCCTTCTTAGTCACCTCCCAGGTCGTCTTCATTACAGATGACTGTGTAGATCAGCAGATCTCACAACAACTTGTTACATTGACAACCAATTTTACATTGACCGTAATGTCACTTTTGTTACAGAGGAAAGAATGGTTGAAAGGAGCTCTTGCGGAAGTGGCCAAAGGACAGAACAGCGAGGTGGAACAGATGAAGGAGTGTATGCGCGTTCTGCTGAGAGATGGAGGGTGTGAGAGGGGGAGAGAGGGAGAGGAGGAAGGAGAGGATGAAGAGGGGGAGACAGAAGGGGCACTGGAGTTTCTCTCAGAGCTGTGTGAGAACCTAGACAATGCCAGAGGTGAGACATGCCAAGAAACAGGTGCTGATGTAAATAAATTACACTTCAGCTTGTGACCCAAAGGAAAGATTCCACTGTCTTTGATGGACCCTAGTTAAAACAATATCAAATTCAACTTTAAGTTGCTGTAGTTTTATACATTGCATTTGGAACGCATTCAGACCCCTTGACCTTTTTTCACATTTTGTTACCTTATTCTAAAATGGATTAAACTACGTACAATACCCCATAATGACAGCAAAAAAACTGAAATATCACATTTACATAAATATTCAGACTCTTTACTCAGTATGTTGTTTAATCACCTTTAATAGCAATTAGTACCTCATCTTCTTGGGTATGACGCTACAAGCTTGGTACATGTGTATTTGGGGAGTTTCTCCCATTCTTCTCTGCAGATCTTCTCAAGCTGTGTCAGGTTGGATGGGGAGCGTCGCTGCACAGCTATTTTCAGGTCTCCAGAGATGTTCAATCGGGTTTAAGTCTGGGCTCTGGACTTGTCCCGACGCCACTCCTGCGTTGTCTTGGCTGTGTGCTAAGGGTCATTGTGAAGGTGAACCTTCGTTCCAGTCTGAGGTCCAGGTTGCTCTGGAGGAGGTTTTCATCAATGACCTCTCTGTACTTTGCTCCGTTCATCTTTCCCTCGGTCCTGACTGATCTCCCAGTCTCTGCCGCTGAAAAACATCCCCACAGCATGTTGCTGCCACCACCATGCTTCACTGTTGGGATGGTGCCAGGTTTCCTCCAGATGTGATGCTTGGCATTCAGGCCAAGGAGTTCAATATTGGTTTTATCAGACTAGATAATCTTACTTCTCATGATCTGAGAGTCTTTAGGTCCATTTTGGCAAATGCCAAGTGGGCCTTCACTCCTTTTACTGAGGTGTGGCTTCTGTCTGGCCACTCTACCATAAAGGCCTGATTGGTGGAGTGCTTCAGAGATGGTTGTCCTTCTGGAAGGTTCTCCCATCTTCAGAGGAACTGGAGCTCTGTCAGAGTGACCATCGGGTTCTTGGTCACATCCCTGACCAAGGCCCTTCCACCCTAATTGCTCAGTTTTGCCGGGTAGCCAGCTCTAGGAAGAGTCTTGGTGGTTCCAAACTTCTTCCATTTGAAGAATGATGGAGGCCACTGTTCTTGGGGACCTTCAATGCTGCAGACATTTTTGGTGCACTTCCCCAGATCTGTGCTTCGACACAATCCTGTCTCGGAGCTCTATGGAATTTTCCTTCATTCTCATAGCTTGGTTTTTGCTCTGACATGCACTGTCAACTGCGGGACCTTTTATATAGACCGGTTTGTGCCTTTTCTAAATCATGTCCAATCAATTTAATTTACCACAGGTGGACTCCAAGTTGTAGAAACATCTCAAGGAATATCAATGGAAATAGGATGGACCTAAGCTCAATTTTGAGTCTCATAGCAAAGGGTCTGAATACTTGTGTAAATAAGGTATTTCTGTTTATTCTTTTTAATATATTTGCAAACATTTCTAAAAACCTGTTTACTCTATCATTATGGGGTGATGAAAAACATTTGTAATAAATTTGAGTAAGGCTGTCATGTAACAAAATGTGTAAAAAGTTGAGGGGTCTGAATACCTTCCTAATGCACTGTATATTATAGTAAAGACAGATCAACATGGACATGAATGACAAGTTCTATTCATTAATAATAATACTGTGTGTATTGTCTCTGGTCTGTCTGTGTGTCAGACCTGATGACCCTGGGTGGGTTGGACCTGTGTATGTCGCAGTGCTTGAACCATCCTCAGGGCAGCGTGAGGTGGCGTGGTGCCCAGCTCATCGCCTCCTGTGCCCAGAACATGCCCCAAGTGCAGTGCCACTTACTCAGCAAGGGGGCGCTACCCAAACTGCTACAGCTGACTGACTCAGATCCCCACCCCACCGTTCGAGTGAAGGCCCTCTACGCTGTCTCCTGTAAGTGTTGCCCCTTGGATAGATACAAACAGTATGGGGAGCACATTCCACCATTGGGTAAATCCTGAATCATGAGAGAGAACTCTAGCCTATCAAAAGGCAAGGTTAAAATATTGCTAATATCTCCTGTTCCTCTCAGATCTAAGTGAAGTTCTGCTGGCCTGGGTGTTGCTGATAGGAGTTCATTTAGATCTGAGCAGTAGTGAAGTACCACACAGTAACTCTTTCTCTCTCTCTCCATCAGGTCTGGTGCGGGAGCAGGAAGTAGGTCTCCGGGCCTTCCTCTCTCACGATGGCTTCTCTGTGCTGATGAGAGGCATGCAGTCTGACAACGAGAAACTGAGGACCAAGTCGTCTTTCTTACTCCTCAACCTGCTCACAGTCCACCCAGAGCATAAAGGTGTGTGACTAACAGGTCCTCTGTCTGACTGCGAGACTCATTTGGAGACTAGAGACTCTCTGTTTGCAGCTGTGTGTTGTTATTGGTGGAGACTAGAGACTCTCTGTTTGCAGCTGTGTGTTGTTATTGGTGGAGACCAGAGACTCTGTTTGCAGCTGTGTGTTGTTATTGGTGGTGTCTAGAGACTGTCTCTGTTTGCAGCTGTATGTTGTTATTGGTGGTGTCTAGAGACTCTCTGTTTGCAGCTGTGTGTTATTGGTGGAGACTAGAGACTATGTTTGCAGCTGTGTGTTGTTATTGGTGGAGACTAGAGACTCTGTTTGCAGCTGTGTGTTGTTATTGGTGGTGTCTAGAGACTCTGTTTGCAGCTGTATGTTGTTATTGGTGGTGTCTAGAGACTCTGTTTGCAGCTGTGTGTTATTGGTGGTGTCTAGAGACTCTGTTTGCAGCTGTGTGTTGTTATTGGTGGTGTCTAGAGACTCTGTTTGCAGCTGTATGTTGTTATTGGTGGTGTCTAGAGACTCTGTTTGCAGCTGTGTGTTATTGGTGGTGTCTAGAGACTCTGTTTGCAGCTGTGTGTTGTTATTGGTGGTGTCTAGAGACTCTGTTTGCAGCTGTGTGTTGTTATTGGTGGTGTCTAGAGACTCTGTTTGCAGCTGTGTGTTGTTATTGGTGGTGTCTAGAGACTCTGTTTGCAGCTGTGTGTTATTGGTGGAGACTAGAGACTCTGTTTGCAGCTGTGTGTTATTGGTGGAGACTAGAGACTCTGTTTGCAGCTGTGTGTTGTTATTGGTGGAGACTAGAGACTCTGTTTGCAGCTGTGTGTTGTTATTGGTGGAGACTAGAGACTCTGTTTGCAGCTGTGTGTTGTTATTGGTGGTGTCTAGAGACTCTGTTTGCAGCTGTGTGTTATTGGTGGAGACTAGAGACTCTGTTTGCAGCTGTGTGTTGTTATTGGTGGTGTTTAGAGACGATCATGCTGTGTGTTATTGGTGGTGTCTAGAGACTCTGTTTGCAGCTGTGTGTTGTTATTGGTGGTGTTTTGAGACTATCATGCTTTGTGTCCTCCTGATGTAAGAAATGATTTGAACTGGGTTATTTAGATCATAACTATATCAATGTACTATCTCTCCCTCTCTCAGATACAGTTCTCTCCATGGGTATGGTGCAACAGCTGGTGTCTGTTCTACGCACGCCCCACTCCTCCTTCCACGAGCACGTGCTCGGCGCCCTCTGCTGGTAATACATGTGAACACACAGAGGGAAATGTCTTGAAAGTTTCAATGTCTTCTCAATGGAGCTTCAATAAAACAAAGCTCTCTGTCTGTAGCCTGGTGGAGGAGAGTCCTCTGGGTCTGAGGGACTGTCAGAGCCCTACCTTGGGGCTGGAGGAGATGCTCAACCAGCGGGCTGAAGATCTGCAGGGGAGAGAGGAGTGTCAGGTAGGTACCCTTTTCTCCACTCTTCTCCTTCTCCCGTCCCGTGTGACCCATGACCCTCTCCATCTCTCTAAAGGCGTCCGATTGCTTCCCATCCGGAACAGTTTGTGAATGTATTATGAGGTTTTGTGATGTTTTTGGTCTTCGGCGAGGGTTCGGCTGTTCATGACCTTTTTTCTCAAGGCAAAGTGAATTTCGGTAGCTGAAGTCTATGCCCCTTCGTCAGTCTTAAATGAAGTGTTAATCCTTCAACGACAGACTCGTTCACATGCACATTTTATTTTTATTTTAAATACTGCACCAAACATAGATGTAGATGTAGACTAGATGTAAAATTGCGCAACTAAACGTCAAAAGTAATAACATAACTTAAGTTATCGTAGATGAATTCAGACTATTTTGAGGAAGTGTAAACTGACTACAGCATCTCAAGATGGACAAACGGGACTGTTGCCACTTTTTTTCTCGTTTTTCAAGCAACTGTCTTTGAAGGGAGGAGGACAGTGGTCTGGCTAGACGCCATCCGAAGCCTTAATACCACCCCTCTGTCACTCCCCATGTGTCTCCTCTCCATCTCTAATACTGTCCCTCTGTCACTCCCCATGTGTCTCCTCTCCATCTCTAATACTGTCCCTCTGTCACTCCCCATGTGTCTTCTCTCCATCTCTAATACTGTCCCTCTGTCACTCCCCATGTGTCTCCTTTCCATCTCTCTAAAACCACCTTTTCGTTCTGGCCCTCTTACTCTTCCCACCGGTCTTTCCCCTCTCTCAAGGTGCATCGCTAATAACATGGAATAATGTATTGATTCCACAGTCTTTTGCCAGGTATATATTGTTACTTATTTGCCACTAGGCTGCATCTTGTCTTATTTCCTTCCTCTGGTCTCCTCTTTATAGGAAGAGTTGGAGTTCTGCAAGCGCTTGCGTTCTGCTTGTTTCTGCAGACGGCAACCTGACGACAGTGGAATGGATCGCTGAAATCCAACTGGTCCTCCACTTCTCCTGCAGTGCCGTCATTGGCTAGGAGACATAGGAGGACATTATTTTAAATTAAATTAACTCCTTGAGGAAAACCTGCTGATGTCGTTGTCCATCTAGACCCATGTTACAGGGTGGCTGGATCTAAGAGTGTAGCAGGCTTTAGAGAGCAGAGGGTGCTTCACTAAACACTGTCACCAGGCGACGCAGATAAACTTCTATCTCTTGTGTTCAGTCACTTCTACCATGTCCAGTCTATATATCATTATGATCTACACCTGACTACTTCCTGCTGACCTCTTGACCTCTTGCAAAAGAGGTTTCTAACTTCTAAGGTGTTTTCCTGGTTGAATAAAGATACAATATTTTATTTTCTGATAGTACCGTAAGTCATTTCTGGACATTTCTTCGGGTTATCTGATCATAGCTTTGTGATGTACTCCCCCCTGTTGCTGTTAAGCTGCTGAAGAGAACAGATTAGAGAAGCCTTAACCTTTGGATTCTGACCCAACAATCCCTCAGATTCCACACATAAAATATCAGATGTCACATTTAGTGATGATGCGATTTCACAGCCCCGTCACCATTTATATATCTGGCCCAGTGTGACGTTACTTGGTAATAATTGGGATCCTCTTGTATTTGTTAAAATGATTTACCAAGTGACAACTAGTTATTGGGTAACACTAAGTAATATACACTGTTAAACTACATAATAGTTCTTGTGTTTCTGAATAAATAGCAGGTAATTAGGCTGTAAAATAAAGCGTTACCCATTTAGCAGCTTTCAGCTTCATTAGTCAGATGTTTTATTAGAATCCATTTTGATCGAGTTTCACTACCCATAAGGCATTTCTGTTGGCTTCTTGTGTTTGGCTTTTTATGACTGTCTTTCATTCAGAATATCCACCGTTTGTCGATGTTTTGTTGAGACGTTTCTGTCTATAAACATAATGGGTGACTTTTGCAGAGCTCTTACGTCTGAAATAACATGAAATATGTAACACACCTTTATTTTTCATCCCCATTTCATCATGAATAAATTAACATTTTATTTTTTCATAAGGGACTTCATTTCTGAGAATCGTCTCTTCATATCAACAGACCGTTATACAGAATGTGTTTGATAAATCACAACTAACAAGGGAAGTGCATCACATCTCAAATCATGTCTTTAAGACCGTAGGACTGTTTTCACAGACAGAGTGAAGGAGAATGATATTTCTAACTTTATTCTGGACTATGGAAAATACTGTCAAGTCCGTCTCATGTCAGTCCTTGCATCTAGCTGTCTGAATTTTGGCAGTGGTTATGTTTCCCATTCCTGAGCTTTCTCAACAAACGGACAGACTGTCCTGATACTCTGAGGTTTAGTTTAATAAAGAGGATTTTCTTTGGGGGGAATCTTCCTTTTTCAACTTCTTTCTGCCTCATTCTCAGTCTAGTCTCAACAAACAGCCTGAAGTTCCTATAGCTGCCGACTAGTCAGAGAATGGTAGTCCCAAGTTTGCTTTCCATGGCAACGTCCTGATTCTCCACCCTTTTCCAGAATTGTGCACTTAACCACTCCCTGTCATTGATTTAAAAGCGTGAGATTAGTATAAGTAGGCTGGAGGGAGTTTCCACCATTGTAAAGTCCATGTGAGAAAGGGGACAGTTGTTTGTACACTTCGGGAGCAGGGTGGAAAATTGGGACCTGGCCCCTATCTCACATGACCCCTTAACTAAGATTTCTTCCATTTGGCAAACTCATCCCCGCCCTCCGCGGCCTTGATGTCACCCACGGCGATCAGCAGCTGCGCCAGGTAGTACGTCGTCATGACGATGTGCCTGCCGTGCTCCAGGGGCTCCGTCACTTTGAAGGTCTGCAGCGCCAGCGTCAGGTCAGAGGTCATGAAGATCAAACTGCCCAGCATGATCAGCGGTCGGCGGGTGCGAACCGCCAGCGTAGCCATCAGGACGATCAGAGCCACGTACACCCCGACGCCGGGAGTCAGGGCGGCCGCGTCCGGTGTCTTCTGCAGGAAAGGGAAGAGGTAAGCGTAGAGGCCTCCCCCCAGCAGCCACAGGAGCAGGCAGAAGAAGTAGGACAGGGAAGAGGAGGAGCTGGGGGAGGAGTAACGAGTGGAGAGGAAGGTGAGGGAGTAGAGCAGGTGGGCCAAGGCGAAGGAGGCCATTCCTGAGGAGAGGATTAGAGAGACAACAACATTACTTTATTGCCTGTATTCTACCTAAAATAGAGATTTGTCTATGTGCTTTATCCTCCCCAACAAGACAAGCAGAGCGGTTGGAGCAGACAGTCAGCTGCAGTGCATCACCCCAAGAGCAGCAGTTGTGGGTTGAGTGTCTTGCTCAAGTGCACAACAGCAGTTGATGTCACCATTTATTGATATGTTACAGGGGAGAGGAGGGGGATGAATGAGCCAATTGTAAACTGGGGTTTATTAGGTGACCATGATGGTTTGAGGGCCAGATTGGTAATTTAGCCAGGACACCAGGGTTAACACCCCTACTCTTACGATAAGTGCCATGGGATCTTTAGTGACCCCAGAGAGTCAGGACACCCGTTTAACGTCCCATCCAAAAGACAGCACCCTACACAGGGCAGTGTCCCCAATCACTGCCCTGGGCCATTGTTTTAGACCAGAGGGAAGAGTGCCTCCAACTGGCCCTCCAACACCACTTCCAGCAGCATCTGGTCTCCCATCCAGGGACTGACCAGGACCAACCCTGCTTAGCTTCAGAAGCAAGCCAGCAGTGGTATGCAGGGTGGTATGCTGCTGGCATACCTTACCATATTAGCCATACATGGTTTATAGTCATTGAAGTATGTCAGAGTACTCCAGTGACGTTACACACCAGCCACCCTCCAGTCAGACATGGGATTCAAACTGCCAACCCTCCAGTCAGACATGGGATTCAAACTGTCAACCCTCCAATCAGACATGGGATTCAAACTGTCAACCCTCCAGTCAGACATGGGATTCAAACTGCCAACCCTCCAGTGACATCCAATCAGACATGGGATTCAAACTGCCAACCCTCCAGTCAGACATGGGATTCAAACTGTCAACCCTCCAGTCAGACATGGGATTCAAACTGCCAACCCTCCAGTGACATCCAATCAGACATGGGATTCAAACTGCCAACCCTCCAGTCAGACATGGGATTCAAACTGCCAACCCTCCAGTCAGACATGGGATTCAAACTGCCAACCCTCCAGTGACATCCAATCAGACATGGGATTCAAACTGCCAACCCTCCAGTCAGACATGGGATTCAAACTGCCAACCCTCCAATCAGACATGGGATTCAAACTGCCAACCCTCCAGTGACATCCAATCAGACATGGGATTCAAACTGCCAACCCTCCAGTCAGACATGGGATTCAAACTGCCAACCCTCCAGTGACATCTAGTCAGATATGGGATTCAAACTGCCAACCCTCCAGTCAGACATGGGATTCAAACTGCCAACCCTCCAATCAGACATGGGATTCAAACTGCCAACCCTCCAGTCAGACATGGGATTCAAACTGCCAACCCTCCAATCAGACATGGGATTCAAACTGCCAAACCTCCAGTGACATCCAGTCAGATATGGGATTCAAACTGCCAACCCTCCAGTGACATCCAATCAGACATGGGATTCAAACTGCCAACCCTCCAGTCAGACATGGGATTCAAACTGCCAACCCTCCAGTCAGACATGGGATTTAAACTGCCAACCCTCCATTCAGACATGGGATTCAAACTGCCAACCCTCCATTCAGACATGGGATTCAAACTGCCAACCCTCCAGTGACATCCAATCAGACATGGGATTCAAACTGCCAACCCTCCAGTGACATCCAGTCAGATATGGGATTCAAACTGCCAATCCTCCAGTCAGACATGGGATTCAAACTGGCAACCCTCCAGTGACATCCAGTCAGATATGGGATTCAAACTGCCAATCCTCCAATCAGACATGGGATTCAAACTGCCAACCCTCCAGTCAGACATGGGATTCAAACTGCCAATCCTCCAGTGACATCCAGTCAGACATGGGATTCAAACTGCCAACCCTCCAGTCAGACATGGGATTCAAACTGCCAACCCTCCAGTCAGACATAAGATTCAAACTGCCAACCCTCCAGTGACATCCAGTCAGATATGGGATTCAAACTGCCAACCCTCCAGTGACATCCAATCAGACATGGGATTCAAACTGCCAACCCTCCAGTCAGACATGGGATTCAAACTGCCAACCCTCCAGTCAGATATGGGATTCAAACTGCCAACCCTCCAGTCAGACATGGGATTCAAACTGCCAACCCTCCAGTCAGATATGGGATTCAAACTGCCAACCCTCCAGTGACATCCAGTCAGATATGGGATTCAAACTGCCAACCCTCCAGTGACATCCAGTCAGACATGGGATTCAAACTGCCAAACCTCCAGTTTCTGGCTTGCCCTCTCTAACCTCTAGGCTATCTGCCATGTCTGCAGTGTCTGCAGGACTTTATCAGTAGCAGTAGAAAAAGCTCTCGTTACCATGGAGAAACAGCTCGGGCCATATAAGGCAACAGTCTCCGCCTGCCGAGAAGATCAGGCCCCCCGCCACGCCGAGGAGACTCCTCCCCCCTTTGTAGCTCAGCACCAGGAGAGCCAATGAGATGACAGGGGCGGCCTTAATAGCCGCAGCGAAGATGGAGGGGGAGGAGTCAGGGATCCACAGATAGAAGTAGACAGCGATGGCCAGGAAGAACGGCGAGAGAGAGAGTAGTAGAACACAGTACTGAAAGAGAGAGAGAGAGAGAGAGAGGAAGGGGAGACGAGAGGAGAGGAAGAAGGGAGGTAGTTAATATGAGAGATTTAAAATAATGACATTATTATACATTAACACAAAAAAGTGTTTGTGTGTGTGTGTGTGCATGCGTGTGTGATTAGAGGTAAGGATCATACCGTGTTCCTGCGCTGTCTTCGGTCATAGGCGGCTGTTTCAAGGATGTCCATCTCTCTCAGAACCAAGAGCTGTGTGTATCTGGGCTGTACCGGTTTCCTTCAGTCCTGCCTCCTTCCAGAGGATTTCATGTGTTTCTCTTTTCCTCTGGACTTCCTTGTCTCTTCTCTCTCCACTGGTTCAGTCTGTCTGAGTGTGTCCCTGTCTCTTGGTGCCGGTCGACATTGAACTTTGGACCAATCACAGTGACACGTTATCTGTCAGATTGCTCAGTTATAATCAATGCCCAATGTCTCCTCCTCTCAGTTTTACTTTTCAACTCTGCCAGTAGTGACCCTTGGCCCATCCAACTAGACCAGATAAGTGACATCATCAACTTGAGGGTGAAGTTGAACTGGGCCAGAGCCATGTATTAAGACATGGCTCTGAACCGGGCTGTGTTCAGCAGGACACATGACTCTGAACCGGGCTGTGTTCAGTAGGACACATGACTCTGAACCGGGCTGTGTTCAGTAGGACACATGACTCTGAACCGGGCTGTGTTCAGTAGGACACATGACTCTGAACCGGGCTGTGTTCAGTAGGACACATGGCTCTGAACTGGGCTGTGTTCAGTAGGACACGACTCTGAACCGGGCTGTGTTCAGTAGGACACATGGCTCTGAACCGGGCTGTGTTTAGTAGGACACATGACTCTGAACAAGGCTGTGTTCAGTAGGACACATGACTCTGAACAAGGCTGTGTTCAGTAGGACACATGACTCTGAACAAGGCTGTGTTCAGTAGGACACATGACTCTGAACCGGGCTGTGTTCAGTAGGACACATGACTCTGAACCGGGCTGTGTTCAGTAGGACACATGGCTCTGAACCGGGCTGTGTTTAGTAGGACACATGACTCTGAACAAGGCTGTGTTCAGTAGGACACATGACTCTGAACAAGGCTGTGTTCAGTAGGACACATGACTCTGAACAAGGCTGTGTTCAGTAGGACACATGACTCTGAACAAGGCTGTGTTCAGTAGGACACATGACTCTGAACAAGGCTGTGTTCAGTAGGACACATGACTCTGAACAAGGCTGTGTTCAGTAGGACACATGACTCTGAACAAGGCTGTGTTCAGTAGGACACATGACTCTGAACAAGGCTGTGTTCAGTAGGACACATGACTCTGAACAAGGCTGTGTTCAGTAGGACACATGACTCTGAACAAGGCTGTGTTCAGTAGGACACATGACTCTGAACAAGGCTGTGTTCAGTAGGACACATGACTCTGAACAAGGCTGTGTTCAGTAGGACACATGACTCTGAACAAGGCTGTGTTCAGTAGGACACATGACTCTGAACAAGGCTGTGTTCAGTAGGACACATGACTCTGAACAAGGCTGTGTTCAGTAGGGCACATGACTCTGAACAAGGCTGTGTTCAGTAGGACACATGACTCTGAACAAGGCTGTGTTCAGTAGGACACATGGCTCTGAACCGGGCTGTGTTCAGTAGGACACATGGCTCTGAACAAGGCTGTGTTCAGTAGGACACATGACTCTGAACAAGGCTGTGTTCAGTAGGACACATGACTCTGAACAAGGCTGTGTTCAGTAGGACACATGACTCTGAACAAGGCTGTGTTCAGTAGGGCACATGACTCTGAACAAGGCTGTGTTCAGTAGGACACATGGCTCTGAACCGGGCTGTGTTCAGTAGGACACATGGCTCTGAACCGGGCTGTGTTCAGTAGGACACATGGCTCTGAACCGGGCTGTGTTCAGTAGGGCACAACGCTGTGGAACGTTCAGATATTTAGAAAATATATATTATGTAGAACAAATATGCTAGCCTGGGTGCCAGTCTGTCTCGGCTCTACTGCCAATCCCTAATGGGATTTAGTAGGCAAAAGTGCAAACAGATCTGGGACCAGGCTACAAATATGTCCCTCTGACATGCAGAATAAGGACTTGTGTCAGTAGCCAATGTCAGATAGCATGGCTATTACCTTGGGGACAGTCCTTACAACAATCCCCGTACAATATACAATCTCTATCAGCATCTCATCAAAACCATTCTTCTCATCATCTCCTGCCTCACGGTTGTAAATAAAGACAAGTATTAGTTGGTATGTGATACATTTTGGGGAATAGAGCGACTCACTCTACTTAAAGTGTGTCTATCCACCACTGTATGCAACAGTCACCAGCAGTACTTAGTTTGTCCACACAGTGGCAGTAGATACATTCAGTCATACCAACACTAAGGGTTCTAACCCTAGTTCTATGAACAATAGTGAACCTGTAGTGAACCCAGAACCCTACCACCAAGAGGGTCAACTGGCCTGTCGGGTCAGGTGATCTAAGGGCAGAATAGGTCATTAACTAGCAGGATGCCGGTATGACGTCACACACAGACAATGTTGTAATGGTATTCCTTTGATGCTTCTACGACTGTGTTGCCACTGGAGGCAGCATGTGACTTAGGCTACTGTGTACATTGTACTGTGTACATTACATTGTCCCACATTCAGCTGTAATCACTTCCGTGTGTGGCGCAGCTCATAGGCTTTGCTGTGTCCATTACAAGACCAACAGAAATTGTGTTGATCAAAATATAGATAAAATCCATCAAATATATTATCAGTCAGATAACGGCAGTATAGTTATCATTTGGTTTGTCCATAATCTATGACTTGTTCAGGTAGTTTCCTTTCACTGCCAGCTCTTCCTTGCACAGCTGCTAAACTTTGTGAAAATGTGTGGGTTCAAAAACAAAACCCACAACAATTTCACTGATACAGGGACTAATAATTAACATGTTCTCTCAGAGTCGGACTTTGACCCCTACCTTTCCCACAATCCTCTGAGAAGGGGTGTCAGTTGGAATGTAGATTGCGAAGGAGAAGGTTTGGAGAGAAAGAGAGCCGGGAGAGGAATTCACCGGTGAGTAGCAGTGAACGTTGTTAAAAGGAGAGTTTTGAGGACCACCAGAGTAGATAGGGTCTAGGTACTAAGAGAAGGCCTTGAAAAGATGAAGAGCTGAGAGAGAGAGAGAGAGAGAGAGAGTAGATAGGGTCTAGGTACTAAGAGAAGGCCTTGAAAAGATGAAGAGCTGAGAGAGAGAGAGAGAGAGAGAGAGAGAGAGAGAGAGAGAGAGAGAGAGAGAGAGAGAGAGAGAGAGAGTAGATAGGGTCTAGGTACTAAGAGAAGGCCTTGAAAAGATGAAGATCTGAGAGAGAGAGAGAGTAGATAGGGTCTAGGTACTAAGAGAAGGCCTTGAAAAGATGAAGAGCTGAGAGAGAGTGAGTGAGAGAGAGAGAGAGAGAGAGAGAGAGAGAGAGAGAGAGTAGATAGGGTCTAGGTACTAAGAGAAGGCCTTGAAAAGATGAAGAGCTGAGAGAGAGAGAGAGAGAGAGAGAGAGAGAGAGAGAGAGAGAGAGAGAGAGAGAGTAGATAGGGTCTAGGTACTAAGAGAAGGCCTTGAAAAGATGAAGAGCTGAGAGAGAGAGAGCAAGAGAGAGAGAGAGAGAGAGAGAGAGAGAGAGAGAATAGAAACAATGATAAAGCTGCATATAATACAATAGCTGATGGCCCAATGAGAGAAGGAAGGGCTGTATAAATCTATAGTGAGGCTCTGACCTGGAAAGGAAGTGAGGATGTTCAGGTGTCCAGCCTCCTAACAACCTGAACCCTGGCAAGCAATCATTGGCCGGGTCAGAGGGGTCATGGATAGTTTGAAGAGCCCGTCTCTCTGGCACCATGGGGAGGTGGGTGGTGTGAGGTGTGAGATCATGAGAGAAGGAGAGAGCCAGTCCCTCTGGCGCCATGGGGAGTTGGGTGGAGTGAGGTGTGAGGTCATGAGAGAAGGAGAGAGCCAGTCCCTCTGGCACCATGGGGAGGTGGGTGGAGTGAGGTGTGAGGTCATGAGAGAAAGAGAGAGCCAGTCCCTCTGGCACCATGGGGAGGTGGGTGGAGTGAGGTGTGAGGTCATGAGAGAAGGAGAGAGCCAGTCTCTCTGGCACCATGGGGAGGTGGGTGGTGTGAGGTGTGAGATCATAAGAGAAGGAGAGAGCCAGTCTCTCTGGCACCATGGGGAGGTGGGTGGTGTGAGGTCATGAGAGAAGGAGAGGGCCAGTCTCTCTGGCACCATGGGGAGGTGGGTGGTGTGAGGTGTGAGGTCATGAGAGAAGGAGAGAGCCAGTCTCTCTGGCACCATGGGGAGGTGGGTGGTGTGAGGTCATGAGAGAAGGAGAGGGCCAGTCTCTCTGGCACCATGAGGAGGTGGGTGGTGTGAGGTGTGAGGTCATGAGAGAAGGAGAGAGCCAGTCTCTCTGGCACCATGGGGAGGTGGGTGGTGTGAGGTGTGAGGTCATGGGGAGGTGGGTGGGGTGAGGTGTGAGGTCATGGGGAGGTGGGTGGTGTCAGGTGTGAGGTCATGAGAGAAGGAGAGAGCAAGTCTCTCTGGCACCATGGGGAGGTGGGTGGAGTGAGGTGTGAGATCATGAGGGAAGGAGAGAGCCAGTCTCTCTGGCACCATGGGGAGTTGGGTGGAGTGAGGTGTGAGATCATGAGGGAAGGAGAGAGCCAGTCTCTCTGGCACCATGGGGAGTTGGGTGGGTGGAGTGAGGTGTGAGATCATGAGAGAAGGAGAGAGCCAGTCTCTCTGGCACCATGGGGAGGTGGGTGGTGTGAGGTGTGACGTCATGGGGAGGTGGGTGGGGTGAGGTGTGAGATCATGGGGAGGTGGGTGGAGTGAGGTGTGAGGTCATGGGGAGGTGGGTGGAGTGAGGTGTGAGGTCATTGGGAGGTGGGTGGAGTGAGTTGTGAGGTCATGGGGAGGTGGGTGGAGTGAGGTGTGAGGTCATGGGGAGGTGGGTGGAGGGAGGTGTGAGGTCATGAGAGGAGGAGAGAGCCAGTCTCTCTGGCACCATGGGGAGGTGGGTGGAGTGAGGTGTGAGATCATGGGGAGGTGGGTGGAGTGAGGTGTGAGGTCATGGGGAGGTGGGTGGAGGGAGGTGTGAGGTCATGGGGAGGTGGGTGGAGGGAGGTGTGAGGTCATGAGAGAAGGAGAGCTCCACTGTCAGTGGGAATTATCAACTCATATACTTGTCTTCTCTTGTCTTCTTTCTCACCAGGAACCATGACTGACATGTTGCCAGTGATGAGAATTGGAGTTGTGGGATATGGACATTTAGGTCAGTGCTGTATTCTCCTCTCTTCCTCCTCTCTTCCTCCTCTCTTCCTCCCTCCTCACCACATCTCATATGTTCTCACTCTGGAATGGATTCATTTATTAAATGTGGTTTTACAGGGAAGATGCACATTCATCAACATTACTATAAAAGTGCCAGTTTTAGCCAGCCGGCTAATTTTCAGCTGCAGTCCCTGGGTTGATTGCTGTGGTCAGTGTCAGTAGGTCCCATCTTCGTAAATCATACCACTTTACAACAGGGTCATTCATTTACAGGCCCTCGAGGGCCTAAGTACTGCTGGGTTTCTTCTCTGTCTGATTGTTAATTGATCAACTCATGTACTGATTGGGTGGAGAGTTCACCAGGTTCATGTTCTGTTTGATGTAGGATCTTAATTTGAGCCAGTTTGCTACAGCAGGAAAATAATCCTGCAGCAACAGGAAATGTGGATTATTATGTGGATTATTATAAAAGGACATTTTTGTGGGGGGTGATACATTTTTTTGTTAGGGAAAATCAAGTCTGAAATTTCAGAGTGGAAATTACAAACTTCAGAAGACTTTTTAAAACTGAAATACACTACAAGTTGTCCTGCAACAGGGTGATCAAATGTAGATCCTACATCTGTACCTACTGGTATTCATAATGTTGATTGTATATTTATGATAGGCCTTTTGTTGTATTCATGGTTTTCAGTTTGTATTGCCTACTACTGTATGTAGTAGTCAATACTACATAATAATGGCCAGAACGGAGCAAATGGAATGGCATCGAACACATGGAAACCATGTTTTATATGCTTGTTACCAATCCACTAATATCGCTCCAGTCATTACCACAAGACTGTTCTCCCCGATTAAGGTGCCACCAACCTCCTGTGATTACACAGCCAGCCCAATTCTGATATTCCTTTCACCAATTGGTCTTTTGACCAATCAGATCAGCTCTTTGCCAGTAAGTGGACAACATATCAGAATTGTTCTGCCTGTGTAAACGCTGCCCATTCAAGGTGAACGTGTTGAACTTCCAGGGCAGTACCTTGTGGACCGGCTCCAGAGAGAAGGGGCCCAGGTGGGCCTGACACTGGTCTTTGTGTGGAACAGAAACACTGACAAACTCAGGGAATCAGTGGCTGAGGAGCTCATTCTACACAACCTCCCAGACTTTACAGACAGGTAGAGAGCCATGTCACACACACACACTGTAATGTGTGTTATGTCATGTGCACAAGTAACGTGTGTGTCTGTGTTCTAGGGGTGCTGATGTGATTGTGGAGGTGTGTCATCCCAAAATTGTAAAAGACTTTGGAGTCCAAATCCTCTCTAAGGCCCATTTTCTGGTAAGATCTCTCTCTCTCTGTTTCTATTTTCTAGTTAGATCCCCCTCTCTCTCTCTCTGTTTCTATTTTCTAGTAAGATCCCTCTCTCTGTTTCCATTTTCTTGTAAGATCTCTCTCTCTGTTTCCATTTTCTTGTAAGATCTCTCTCTGTTTCTAAAAACATCTAAATGAACACTTTAGAGCATTATCTCTTATTGAACATTCTTTAGCTAGCATGGATAACCTGGAAAAACACCTGGCATAACATGCCTATATAAATAAATACTAACAGTATATGCTAATGACAACAGGATAAAAGGAGGATTTCCCTCACACACCAATCTGAAACACGTCAAGTTACAGTACGGAGGTAGTCCTTGAAAAGATTGTGGTCTAATTTCTTCTTTTAAAGTCATTTGTTACCCTGTGCACCAGAAATGAAGTAACTACTACACCCTCCCTCCCCCTCTCTCTCTCTCTCTCTCTCTGTCTGCCTCTGTTTTAGGTGGGCTCTCCTTCAGCCCTCTCAGACCCACAGCTGAACCAGGAACTGCGCCAGGCTGCAGAGCATCATGGGAGGACCCTATATATACCCAGTGGTGCATTGTGGGGAGGCCAGGATATCCTGAGACTCAATGATAGTGGATCTTTAAAGGTGCCGGGAAGGAGGGAGGAGGAAAGAGGACTCAACAAATACAATATGTTTGTTTATAAGGGATAGCATAGTTAATAGTTAAGTTGGTTACGTTATGTAGATAGTTAAGTTAATATATAAGAGTTAATATAAGAGAATGTGTAGACCTCATTAATATGAGATTCATTTATAAGGGATAGCATAGTTAATAGTTAAGTTGGTTACGTTGTGTAGATAGTTAAGTTAATATATAAGAGTTAATATAAGAGAATGTGTAGACCTCATTAATATGAGATTCATTTATAAGGGATAGCATAGTTAATAGTTCAGTTGGTTACGTTGTGTAGATAGTTAAGTTAATATATAAGAGTTAGTATAAGAGAATGTGTAGACCTCATTAATATGAGATTCAATTCAGATTGTTATTAAAGGTGAAGAAGGTCATTGTTCTCTATTTCTAATCTCCTGATATGTCAGAGTAGAGCATACAGAATGGTTATACTGAACAGAATGCTGTTACATACAGAATGGTTATACTGAACAGAATGCTGTTACATAGAGCATGCAGAATGGTTATACTGGACAGAATGGTTGTACTGGACAGAATGGTTGTACTAGACAGAATGGTTATACTGAACAGAATGCTGTTACATAGAGCATGCAGAATGGTTATACTGGACAGAATGCTGTTACATAGAGCATGCAGAATGGTTGTACTGGACAGAATGCTGTTACATAGAGCATGCAGAATGGTTGTAGTGGACAGAATGCTGTTACATAGAGCATACAGAATGGTTGTACTGGACAGAATGGTTGTACTAGACAGAATGGTTGTACTGGACAGAATGCTGTTACATAGAGCATACAGAATGGTTGTACTGGACAGAATGCTGTTACATAGAGCATACAGAATGGTTGTACTGGACAGAATGGTTGTACTAGACAGAATGGTTATACTGGACAGAATGCTGTTACATAGAGCATACAGAATGGTTATACTGGACAGAATGCTGTTACATAGAGCATGCAGAATGGTTGTAGTGGACAGAATGCTGTTACATAGAGCATACAGAATGGTTGTACTGGACAGAATGGTTGTAATAGACAGAATGGTTGTACTGGACAGAATGCTGTTACATAGAGCATGCAGAATGGTTGTAGTGGACAGAATGGTTGTACTGGACAGAATGCTGTTGCATAGAGCATACAGAATGGTTGTAGTGGACAGAATGCTGTTACATAGAGCATACATAATGGTTGTACTGGACAGAATGGTTGTACTGGACAGAATGCTGTTGCATAGAGCATGCAGAATGGTTGTACTGGACAGAATGGTTGTACTAGACAGAATGGTTGTACTGGACAGAATGCTGTTACATAGAGCATGCATAATGGTTGTAGTGGACAGAATGCTGTTACATAGAGCGTACAGAATGGTTGTACTGGACAGAATGGTTGTACTGGACAGAATGGTTTACTGGACAGAATGGTTGTACTGGACAGAATGCTGTTGCATAGAGCATGCAGAATGGTTGTAGTGGACAGAATGCTGTTACATAGAGCATACAGAATGGTTGTACTGGACAGAATGGTTGTACTGGACAGAATGGTTGTACTGGACAGAATGGTTTACTGGACAGAATGGTTGTAGTGGACAGAATGATGTTACATAGACCTTATTTTCTGCATTTTCCCAAAACCCCTACAAAAACGCCATTCATTTCCCCATAGACTTTGTCCAACGAACCATGGTGGAGTTAGTTCCTACAAAAATACTTACTATTGCTCTCTATTCCCTTGAAATCTTAGAGTTTCTGTTGTATTACTGATGTACAAAACACAAGTTTTCTAAATCCCTCCTCTGCCTCTGTTCCTCTCCTCTTTCTTTACTAATCTCACGCCCCTCCTCTTGTTGTTTGCTTGAAGGCACTGTTCATCCGGATGTCCAAGCACCCGTCATGTTTCCGTCTGACAGGAGACGTGCTGTCTGATTGGACAGAGGATGAGGGGAGGCGGGTCTTATTCAGTGGCTCTGTGGCAGAGCTCTGTCCCGTCGCCCCTAACAACGTCAACACCATGGCGGCAGCGGCCATCGCAGCGGGGACCCTGGGTTTCGCTGGCGTCCAGGGGGAGATTGTGTCGGATACGGCGTATGCAAAGCTTCATAAATAACCCAAGATTCAGAGTGCTCTTTTACAATGGGAATCACTGTAACACTATGGGCAGAACAAGCAAGGAGGTGGGCTTGTTCTGCTCATAGTGTTACAAAATATATTTCAAATAAGGAACCCCCACTCTGAAGCACAGCTGTGCAAGAACTTAATTCACTAATTACCATGTGGTGGAGGTCACTGGTGCCAATGGCTTCTCTCCCTCTCCTAGACTAAGTGATTACCATGTGGTGCAGGTGGAGGTTACTGGTGCCAATGGCTTCTCTCCCTCTCCTAGACTAAGTGATTACCATGTGGTGGAGGTGGAGGTTACTGGTGCCAATGGCTTCTCTCCCTCTCCTAGACTAAGTGATTACCATGTGGTGCAGGTGGAGGTTACTGGTGCCAATGGCTTCTCTCCCTCTCCTAGACTAAGTGATTACCATGTGGTGGAGGTTACTGGTTCCAAAGGCTTCTCTCACTCTCCTAGACTAAGTGATTACCATGTGGTGGAGGTTACTGGTTCCAATAGCTTCTCTCCCTCTCCTAGACTAAGTGATTACCTTGATGTGGAGGTGGAGGTTACTGGTTCCAATGGCTTCTCTCCCTCTCCTAGACTAAGTGATTACCATGTGGTGGAGGTGGAGGTTACTGGTGCCAATGGCTTCTCTCTCTCTCCTAAACTAAGTGATTACCATGTGGTGGAGGTTACTGGTTCCAAAGGCTTCTCTCCCTCTCCTAGACTAAGTGATTACCATGTGGTGGAGGTTACTGGTTCCAATAGCTTCTCTCCCTCTCCTAGACTAAGTGATTACCCTGATGTGGAGGTTACTGGTTCCAATGCCTTCTCTCCCTCTCCTAGACTAAGTGATTACCATGTGGTGGAGGTTACTGGTTCCAAAGGCTTCTCTCCCTCTCCTAGACTAAGTGATTACCATGTGTTGGAGGTTACTGGTTCCAATAGCTTATCTCCCTCTCCTAGACTAAGTGATTACCCTGATGTGGAGGTTACTGGTTCCAATGCCTTCTCTCCCTTTCCTAGACTAAGTGATTACCCTGATGTGGAGGCGGAGGTTACTGGTGCCAATGGCTTCTCTCTCTCTCCTAGACTAAGTGATTACCCTGATGTGGAGGTGGAGGTTACTGGTGCCAATGGCTTCTCTCTCTCTCCTAGACTAAGTGATTACCATGTGGTGGAGGTGGTTACTGGTGCCAATGGCTTCTCTCTCTCTCCTAAACTAAGTGATTACCCTGATGTGGAGGTGGAGGTTACTGGTGCCAATGGCTTCTCTCCCTCTCTTAGACTAAGTGATTACCCTGATGTGGAGGTGGAGGTTACTGGTGCCAATGGCTTCTCTCTCTCTCCTAAACTAAGTGATTACCCTGATGTGGAGGTGGAGGTTACTGGTGCCAATGGCTTCTCTCCCTCTCTTAGACTAAGTGATTACCCTGATGTGGAGGTGGAGGTTACTGGTGCCAATGGCTTCTCTCCATCTCCTAGACTAAGTGATTACCATGTGGTGGAGGTTACTGGTGCCAATGGCTTCTCTCCCTCTCCTAGACTAAGTGATTACCATGTGGTGGAGGTGGAGGTTACTGGTGCCAACAGCTTCTCTCCCTCTCCTAGACTAAGTGATTACCATGTGGTGGAGGTGGAGGTTACTGGTGCCAATGGCTTCTCTCCCTCTCCTAGACTAAGTGATTACCATGTGGTGGAGGTTACTGGTGCCAATGGCTTCTCTCCCTCTCCTAGACTAAGTGATTACCATGTGGTGGAGGTTACTGGTGCCAATGGCTTCTCTCCCTCTCCTAGACTAAGTGATTACCATGTGGTGGAGGTTACTGGTGCCAATGGCTTCTCTCCCTCTCCTAGACTAAGTGATTACCATGTGGTGGAGGTGGAGGTTACTGGTTCCAATGACTTCTCTCCCTCTCCTAGACTAAGTGATTACCATGTGGTGGAGGTGGAGGTTACTGGTTCCAATTACTTCTCTCCCTCTCCTAGACTAAGTGATTACCATGTGGTGCAGGTGGAGGTTACTGGTGCCAATGGCTTCACAGTGCATACAGTGAGGAGGAACCCAGCCAAACTTGGAGCTGTAACTGGGAGTGCCACCTACAACTCCTTCTGGAGCAGCTTACTGGGTGGGTTCTGCTGTAGAAGGGTGTGTGTGTGTGTCTCTCGCATTAATCAGTGTGAGAACATGAAGGGTTGTGTTCTCTAATGGTCCATCCTCTCCTCTCCTTCTCTCAGTGTGTAAGGGACATGGTGGCCGGGTTTACTTGTGCTGAAGAGGGAGGGATTTCAGAAGACAATTCCCTCTACCAACCAAACACTCACAACACTATGGTACTGAAACACACACTACACAACATTACGGTACTGAAACACACTACACAACACTATGGTACTGAAACACACTACACAACACTATGGTACTGAAACACACACTACACAACACTATGGTACTGAACAGTCTGCAGTGGCTGTGTCTGTAGTTACTGATCATGTGTGAGCGAAGTTCAGCTTGCTTCATATAATATGGTGTGACTGTATCAGGCTTGACAAAGATGGGCTTGCTTCATATCATATGGTGTGACTGTATCAGGATGACAAAAACCTTCAAGTCTGCATCTACAATTCTGGGGAATCAAATGTTGCACCTTCATCCTACACAACATCCTACTACTGTATCCCAGCAGCACTTCCCTCCTTTTCTCTACAAATTAAAACATGACTTTGTGAAGTAACAAGTTAAATGAGCAACTCTCTCTCAGGGTGATGGCAGACACCACATTCATTAGCACTCGTCTAGCAACAACCTACATCTTTTACAGCTCTTATGCAGTTACATCCACTACTGAGCTGTAATACATGTTAACAGTAATGTATGAGGATCTTTATGTTGACACCACACACACACACACACCATTGTGACCTTAAAACTAGAAGGTTCTATCTGCAAAAAATAAGGTTCTGAAGCCTAAATTGGTTTGAATGATGTATTCTTATCTTGTATTCTTTTGAACTTAACATGAATTGAGTTATATAGTACTCCATGTAGAGAACATTGTACAGAACAAGGAATAACAAAATGTCAATAACAAAACGTGCAGATAGAACCTTATAGTTTCAAGCTCTCGCAGTATTTCCTGTTGTAGTGAAACCCCAACAAAAGAGAAGAGTCCTGTGTTTCATCATTAATACATAGAATATACTTTATTTTCTATTCCTCTGGTGTGTGATTGTAACAAACAAACAAACTGACACAGCAGTGTGGGATCTGGATCAACTCATCTTGGTTTCTGGCTGTGCACAGCTGGGAATAGGATCCACCCAAACCTGTGACCTTTTCCCTTCGCTCCTCTCTAATACAGCCTGTCGTCTAAAAACACCTCTAGCTTTTCAGGACGGAAGCCCCACCTATTTACCTAAACCTCAGAGTGCAGGCAGAATCAGTGTTCCATCACAAATACATTCACACACACACACAAAGAAAAACACTCAAACACAGGCTCACTGACTGAAAGGTTAAAAGGTGACCAATCAACAGTTTTTACACACAGTAATGCCGGTTCTAATACAGTACAAGGCCCAGAGACGATGACAACGCCCACAGAAAGGTCTGAATCTATGAACAAATGGGAGCCTGTTTCAGCAGGAGGCTCTTCGGCAGGACGTTCTGAGGCTCAGCCATAGAGTTAGAAAGAGGACTCATCTTAGTATCTGTGGTAGAAGCCCTCAATGGCAATGTCCATGCAGAAAACGGGCTACATACAGTACATCTATCTAGTCTAACTCTATGGGCCCAGCTCTAAATGTGTTGCTTATTGGTTTCCTAGCCCAGGGAAGTGCTGCTGTTGGTTGGGTTGCTGTTACTGCTACAGTGTGACAGGAAAAGTGCTGCTGCTGTTTAAACAGGTTGCTGTTACTGCTTCAGTGTCTGAACAGGAAAATTGCTGCTGTTGGGTTGGTTGTGTGACTATGACATAGTGGGCCAATGCCTTTGCCCTTGATAGCAAGACTAATTAGCCCTAGTTTTTTTTTATCCTGATGATACCACTGGTTATATGGTTATCTTAGCCTCAGTTACAACTCATGTTAGTCAACACTGGCAAGGATTTCATAAATTCCTAGATTAAGGACCAGAGCACAGGAGGTTGGTGGCACCTTAATTGGGGAGGACGGGCTCGTGGTAATGGCTGGAGCAGAATACCTGGAATGGTATCAAACACATGGTTTCAGCCATTATTCCAGCTGTTCCTCCCTCAGCAGCCTCCTGTGGACCAGAGGTAACCTAGATTACTGACCAGAGGTAACCTAGATTACTGACCAGAGGTAACCTAGATTACTGACCAGAGGTAACCTAGATTACTGACCAGAGGTAACCCTCCTATATACTCCAAGTTATCCCCCTTTGTTATCTCAAAGCTGGGCTCTTTAACTCAAGGAAACATCACCCGGCTAGCCATCCTTTCCCTCTCCTCCTCCATGTCAGTACAGGATACCCACAGAGGCGGAGCTGCATGTAGGTTTGGAAGACGTTCCGGCTGCTGGATGAATAACACACTGTAAAGAGCTCATCTCTTCAGCAGTTGTCAGATCTATATTATGGAAGTGGAGACGGTCAAGATAAGAGTGCCGTGTTTGTAACGTGTGTGTAGTGAGTATCAGCATATGTCCGTTTGTGTATGTTGTGTGTGTGAGACAGTCAGTTTTTCACGCCGGTGGCTCCGTTCTTCTCTCCATTGGCACCTGGCAGGGTGTAAGGCAAGGCGGGACCCTTTTTACTGGGCAGGGTCAAGGGCTGGCGGATGTTCAATCGGTCTTTCTCTGCCTCTGCATCTTCATCATAGCGGTCATCATCTTCTTCCGCCTCGCTCTGGCGGGGGGAGGAGTGGCGCGACAGAGACGGAGATGGGGGCACAGAGGCCGGTCTAGGGTAACGGAAACCTTGGGCCTGAAAAGAAAGGTTGGTGGGTTTTAGAGGGTACGACACAGACAACACACCATGGCTGTGTTTAGACAGGCAGACACATTCTGATGTGTAGTTCACCAATTGATCTTTTGACCAATCACGTCAGATGTATTTCAGATCTGATTGGCCAAAATACCAATTAGTTAAAAAAGATCAGAATTGGGCTGCCTGTCTAAACACAGCCAGAGTAGCATAGCAGTATGTTGAATCTGACACTTTCTCATAAGATTAACTAATCCAGATTTATATCTTATTTCACATATGAAATAAACCAGGGGTGTCCAACTCAAACCCGTCAGGGTCGTGTCTGCTTTCTTTTGTTAGTTCCTTTCAAATTGTATCCAATGAGGACAGAGACAACCAGGTGAGGGGAGTGCCTAATTAATATGACCTTAATTGATAAAGTACAAGGGATGAAGGAAAACTTGCAAACTTCTAAAACCCTGTTATAACCCTCAGCCCTCCAGGTAATTGTGTAAACACCCCTGTTATAACCCTCAGCCCTCCAGGTAATTGAGTAAACACCCCTGTTATAACCCTCAGCCCTCCAGGTAATTGTGTAGACACCCCTGTTATAACCCTCAGCCCTCCAGGTAATTGAGTAGACACCCCTGTTATAACCCTCAGCCCTCCAGGTAATTGAGTAAACACCCCTGTTATAACCCTCAGCCCTCCAGGTAATTGTGTAGACACCCCTGTTATAACCCTCAGCCCTCCAGGTAATTGTGTAGACACCCCTGTTATAACCCTCAGCCCTCCAGGTAATTGAGTAAACACCCCTGTTATAACCCTCAGCCCTCCAGGTAATTGTGTAGACACCCCTGTTATAACCCTCAGCCCTCCAGGTAATTGAGTAGACACCCCTGTTATAACCCTCAGCCCTCCAGGTAATTGAGTAAACACCCCTGTTATAACCCTCAACCCTCCAGGTAATTGTGTAGACACCCCTGTTATAACCCTCAGCCCTCCAGGTAATTGAGTAAACACCCCTGTTATAACCCCCAGCCCTCCAGGTAATTGAGTAAACACCTCTGTTATAACCCCCAGCCCTCCAGGTAATTGAGTAAACACCCCTGTTATAACCCTCAGCTCTCCAGGTAATTGGTAAACAGGTAAACAAGAAGAGTCCAACTACAAAGGTCCACTACAGCAGATTCCTACTGAGTGAATAAGAACACATGCTTTACTCATCTCCCCCGGGCACCATTAGGTACTAGGTGGTTTCCAACGGTGTAGAATTATTAAGTACCCATTGTTACCCAAAAGGAGGAAACAGCATCTCCTCTCCAGACAGACAGACTTACAGTGTCAGAGTCATGAGGTTGGTAGAAGTAGGTATCTGGGAAGGCTTTAGCCAGGGCCATGTGACGAGCTGATATGTAATACTGAAGGAGAGAGGAGAGAGGAGAGATGATAGTTATTAGTAGAACGGTTGACATTTCTTCTCTTGGTAAAGGTGAAAGTTCTCACCCTGCCCAGGTATCTCCAGTCCAGAAGGTCACTCAGGCGCTCGGTGCGGTTCCGCTGGATGATCCTGGCGCGCCGGCTCTGCTGACAGAACTGGAACAGGTACGACGTGAGCTGGTTACATGACTCATCAACCCCTCTGTACCGTCGATCAAGGATGTAGATTCCTGAGGTAGAGGACAACAGCATTAGTCAAATCTACTGGAGATCAGTTGGTAGAGAATGGCGTTTGTAATGCCAAAGGTTGTGGGTTCAATTCCCACTGGAACCACCCCATACGTACAACGTAACATGAATGACTGTCTCTTTGGATAAAAGCCTCATCTAAACGACATATTATACAGGGACCATTACTTCTCTAAATGTAGAATGTTTAATCAGCCCCTTGGACGACACTTAACAACCTTGACTTGGACACATTCTGAACACACCGTATGCTGAGGGATCAGCTATGTGTTCCTCCATGAAGCAGCCAAACCCAGAGAGGTTGGTAGAGATTGAGGGGATCCCCATGACTGTACACTCAGCTGAGAAAGAGAGAGATTGAAGTAAATATACTTGTATTTGCCATACAGCCAATGTACAAGACAACCATATCTCCATGGTTCATAGTATCTGTAAGAGTCTACCTGGTGGTTCATAGGTTCTATAAGAGTCTACCTGGTGGTTCATAGTATCTATAAGAGTCTACCTGGTGGTTCATAGTATCTATAAGAGTCTACCTGGTGGTTCATAGGTTCTATAAGAGTCTACCTGGTGGTTCATAGTATCTATAAGAGTCTACCTGGTGGTTCATAGTATCTATAAGAGTCTACCTGGTGGTTCATAGTATCTATAAGAGTCTACCTGGTGGTTCATAGTATCTATAAGAGTCTACCTGGTGGTTCATAGTATCTATAAGAGTCTACCTGGTGGTTCATAGTATCTATAAGAGTCTACCTGGTGGTTCATAGTATCTATAAGAGTCTACCTGGTGGTTCATAGTATCTATAAGAGTCTACCTGGTGTATATCCCCACGGTTCATAGTAAGAGGGGAACACTCCAAGATGGCAGCCTCTTACAAACTCTTCATAATCCATCGGCAGGAGGGGAGAGGTGGAGGACAGGAACTCTGGGTGGAAGATCACCTAAAAGGATGATGGGGAAACACAAATGAAGCAGGGGATGAGGACAGAGTTGACCAGATGAAAGAGATGCACTTCCACCATATTATTTACACCAGTTTTACAAGTCTTCCAATCAGTGCAGAAGAAGGGGAAGAGAGGAATTATTTTGAAGCAGTTGAACCCATTTGACCCCCAGCTCTGCAGCGGGCTGAGCAATGGTTTCTAGCCCAGACTGGCCTGTGCATCAGTAGTAGGATAGTGTTATAGGAATGACATTTGTGTGACTGGAGGGACCAGAGCAGAGCACAGTGTGACGGCTATGTATTTGTAAAGTGTCAGTATAGCCCACATGCCATCTCACTAGCAAATGAGGACAATGGCAATGAGCCGTGTTTTTATCCTGGAGGATTGTTGCCATAGGCTATGTAACGTTGTCTCCGGCTGGAGCTGCCTAATACGTTTAATTATCTAATGACTTAAATGAATCAATCAATCTACCTTGACGCGGTCGGCAGAGCTGTTGAACAGGCCGATGCGGCGAATGCAAGTGAGGATGGGGTCGTTGCTGTCCTCCAGCATGTTGTGGGTACAGATGGGAGGCTGGCACTGCCTCTGGGTGGCAAAGATGGCACGCTTCATCATGGTGAAGTCGTCCTTACTCAGCATCTTGGACACGTCCGGCAACTGCCCACTAATGCAGCACAAAGGTAGATTTTACTAAGGGTGTAGAATACAAACCAGCACAAAGGTAGATTTTACTAAGGGTGTAAAATACAAACCAGCACAAAGGTAGATTTTACTAAGGGTGTAAAATACAAACCAGCACAAAGGTAGATTTTACTAAGGGTGTAAAATACAAACCAGCACAAAGGTAGATTTTACTAAGGGTGTAAAATACAAACCAGCACAAAGGTAGATTTTACTAAGGGTGTAGAATACAAACCAGCACAAAGGTAGATTTTACTAAGGGTGTAAAATACAAACCAGCACAAAGGTAGATTTTACTAAGGGTGTAAAATACAAACCAGCACAAAGGTAGATTTTACTAAGGGTGTAAAATACAAACCAGCACAAAAGCTCTGATGAATCAGCATGAATCAAGCATGAATCAAATGTGTGTGGGCTTCCCTTCTCTTTAACTAACACAAAGTAATTCATACAAACTGTCGTCTATAAGCTCTCTTACAGTAATAATGGTTTACAGGACAGTGATTCATATGGGTTTACAGGACAGTGATTCACATGGATTTACAGGACAGTGATTCACATGGGTTTACAGGACAGTGATTCATATGGGTTTACAGGACAGTGATTCATATGGGTTTACAGGACAGTGATTCATATGGGTTTACAGGACAGTGATTCATATGGGTTTACAGGACAGTGATTCACTCCTAGCTGTCCCTAGTCCACCTGGCCATGCTGCTGCTCCAGTTTCAACTGTTCTGCCTGCGGCTATAGAACGCTGACCTGTTCACCGGATGTGCTACCTGTCCCAGACCTGCTGTTTTCAACTCTCTAGAGACAGCAGGAGCGGTAGAGAGACTCAATGATCGGCTATGAAAAGCCAACTGACATTTACTCCTGAGGTGCTGACTTGTTGCACCCTCGACAACTACTGTGATTATTATTATTTGACCATGCTGGTCATCTATGAACATATTGGCCATGTTCTGTTATAATCTCCACCCGGCACAGCCAGAAGAGGACTGGCCACCCCACATAGCCTGGTTCCTCTCTAGGTTTCTTCCTAGGTTTTGGCCTTTCTAGGGAGTTTTTCCTAGCCACCGTGCTTCTACACCTGCATTGGTTGCTATTTGGGATTTTAGGCTGGGTTTCTGTACAGCACTTTGAGATATCAGCTGATGTACGAAGGGCTATATAAATAAATTTGACATGGGTTTGCAGGGCAGTGATTCATATGGGTTTACAGGGCAGTGATTCATATGGGTTTACAGGACAGTGATTCATATGGGTTTACAGGGCAGTGATTCATATGGGTTTACAGGACAGTGATTCATATGGGTTTACAGGACAGTGATTCATATGGGTTTACAGGACAGTGATTCATATGGGTTTACAGGACAGTGATTCATATGGGTTTACAGGACAGTGATTCATATGGGTTTACAGGACAGTGATTCATATGGGTTTACAGGACAGTGATTCATATGGGTTTACAGGACAGTGATTCATATGGGTTTACAGGACAGTGATTCATATGGGTTTACAGAACAGTGATTCATATGGGTTTAAAGGACAGTGAATCATATGGGTTTACAGGACAGTGATTGATATGGGTTTACAGGACAGTGATTGATATGGGTTTACAGGACAGTGATTCATAGAGGTCCACTTACACCAGCAGTGATTCATATAGTTTCTTTCCGAAGCGTTCCTTCACTGTTTGAGCGGTATCCCTGCCATGAGGATGTCAAAACAAAGTCCAGTTATTAGTCACTAGAAATACATACGTTTTATTATTTTCTCACATGCCAGTGTCTCCCTCTGTGGCAGGAAACAGCCATGGTGGCGTTGTCATTACCAGAGCTGCTTCCTGACTGCTTGGCCTTTCAGCGTCTCCACGTTGAAGTTGTTGGTCCGCGCAGGCATGATGAAGAACGCAACGACAGTCACGTCGCTGTGGTTGACCTGGGGGAGAGAGAGGAGGCAGGGAGGGAGTAAATAGCTGCAAGATTCTTGAATACATCCAACTAACCGACAGACAGGTAGACAATGGGTGTGTACACTCACACAGACACCCGGTCCATTCAGAAGGTATTCAGATCCCTTGACTTTTTACGTTACAGCCTTATTCTAAAATGGATTTTATTTAAACACAATAACCCATAATGACAAAGTGAAAACAGGTTTTTAGAAATGTTTGCAAATCTATAAAAAAATACCTTATTTGAGAATAAACAGAAATACCTTATTTACATAAGTATTCAGACCCTTTGCTATGAGACTCGTAATTGAGCTCAGGTGCATCCTGTTTCCATTAATCATCCTTGAGATGTTTCTATAACTTGATTGGAGTCCACCCGTGGTAAATTCAATTGATTGGACCTGATTTGGAAAGGCACACCTGTCTATAAGCCCACAGTTTACAGTGCATGTCAGAGCAAAAACCAAGCCATGAGGTCAAAGGAATTGTTTGTAGAGCTCTGAGACAGGATTCTCTGGTCTGATGAAACCAAGATTGAACTCTTTGGCCTGAATGCAAAATGTCACGTCTGGAGGAAACCTGCCACCATCCCTACAGTGAAGAATGGTGGTGGCATCATGCTGTGGGGATGTTTTTCAGGGGCAGAGACTGGGAGACTAGTCAGGAACGAGGGAAAGATTAATGGAGCAAAGTACAGAGAGATCCTTGATGAAAACCTGCTCCAGAGCACTAAGGACGTCAGACTGGGGCAAAGATTCAACTTCCAACAGGACAACGACCCTAAACACACAGCCAAGTCAATGCAGGAGTGGCTTTGGGACAAGTCTCTGAATGTCCTTGAGTGGCCCAGGCAGAGCCCGGACCTGAACCAAATCAAACATCTCTGGAGAGACCTGAAAATAGCTGTGCAGCTACGCTCCCCATCCAACCTGACAAGAGTTTGAGAGGATCTCCAGAGAAGAATGGAAGAAATTCCCCAAATACAAGTGTGCCAAGCTTGTAGCGTCACACCCAAGAAGACTCGAGGCTGTAATCGCTGCAAAAGATGCTTCATAAAAGTACTGAGTAAAGTGTCTGAAGACTTATGTCAATTCGATATAATATTTTGTTGTTGTAGTAATACATTTGCAAAAATGTCTAAAAACCTGTTTTTGATTTGTCATTATGGGGTATCGTGTGTAGATTAATGAGGGATTTTTTTCCAAATCAATTTTAGAATAAGGCAGTAACCTAACAAAATGTGGAAAAAGTTGAGGGGTCTGAATAATTTCGGAACGCACACACATTTTCTGATACACGTGTACACACACACACACACACACACACACAGTGCCGGACACGCACACACACAGCTTACTCTCAGTAGATAGTTGAGTCTGGCCAAAGCCTCCAAGAAGATATCAGCTCCTTTGTTGCTGAACTCATACCTCCCAGCGATGAACAGGAACAGACACTTGTCCAGGTTGAAGTCCAGGTGCCTGGCGGGTGGGACAACAACAACCATTCAAGATGAGACCATCACCTGACCACATGTCCAGACCAGGGTTGGGGTCAATTTCATTTCAATTCAGTCAATTCCAAAAGTAAACCGACATTCCATTTGCTTCTCTATGAGAATTGATATTGGAATTCAGGTTATTTCCTGAATTGAAATGGAACGGACCCCAACCCTCATCCAACCACATTCATTCATTCCCTTGTTCTCCATAATCAAGATTTATAGCATTAAAATGAAGGTTGGGGTATGTATAATTTGATAACGAGATTGAGAATCTCAGCAAACTAAAGAAAAATACCACAAACTATATTTTGACATTTGTTTAATTAGTCCACTGTTGATACAGTCTCAAAATGTCAGCAATCAAGTTTTTTTTGGTGTTGTTCCCCTTTAATTCAGGTGAGCACCAGCCAGACAGTTGTGTTTGGCTAACTGTGTTTCTGTAGTCACTTGTGATGCAGTTTTCAAAACAATGGCCACTGGATTGGTGCAAATCATAATGATTCTGCCAGGTAGTTAATAGGCTACTTTGTATCGACCTTTTAAGTGTCTTTCCATTTACCCCAAAACGGTTAGACACTCATTAGCACCGCTAACGGCTAAGCCCACAGCAGGGCTTGACATTCTGGTAAATGTGCTAGACACACTGGGCCAGTGCCAACTGAAAGCTACTGGCCCGAAGAAAAAAATACAAGATCTGACAGCAGGTGATTTTATATTTAATTTGTGGGCTGAGTAAGTCGCCTTACAGGGTTCATACAGACATCGGAAAGTCAAATTCAAGGACTTTAAATTACTTTTTTAAACACTTAATTGTAGGCAAATTTTGAAGGAGCTACATTTTATGTCATTGTTGTAATAGCCTATAGAAGAAGAAAAATCCCCCCCCGTTTCCACTATGAATAATGCATTCTGTTTTTAATAGGCCTAACCAATAGTATTATGCATTGACAAAACTTTTACATTCTAAAATGTCACAATATTGTGGACATTGCCTGACTAAATAGACAGCATGCTCCTGACACAAACACAACAACGTGTCTGTACATGTGGTAGCTAGTCGGTCTCACCAAAATAAATAAGTGAACCAACTAATCGAGTCAGTTAAGAACAAATTCTTATTTACAACACCGGCCAAACTACCTTTGTATAGAAAACCAAGTTGAAGCAAACATAATAACCGCATAGGGTTTTACCGCAACAGGCTTCAATTGAAACAGCGGGAAACAAACGAAAGCACCTGAATCTCATAAAAACTGATCAGAAATTCAATCACGTAATAATTCTATTGGAGCAGTAGAAGTTGTAAATCGGCTACCATAACCAATGACTTCAACAACCAAATAGTGGAGAAGAAATATCTGATTTTCATGGTAGGCTATTCCATGACTGATTTTGTGCATCGCCAATATTTAAACAAGAACGTTTTACCTGGGTTGCATACCCATTCTGGCCTTAGCATTTACTGCTAGATATAACTTGTAACATCTTTCCTACTGCTTTCCTCAACACAACAACCAGCTGTTTCAGAGCTGCGCGTTCTTTCTGCGCATCAGATCATCTATAGGCCGTGTGCAGAGCGAGTGATAAATAACCGACATAACGAACGAAAAGCTTTGGGAATCCATTTTTTTAAATAAATTATATAGCCTAGATTAAAAATAGCATTATTAAAATGTGTTTTCCACTGGCCAGGGGGCCACTGATGGAGGGTTTCTAAACCTCCCCTGTATGTCAAGTCCTGACACACACAGACAGGGGCATTCCCGTGACGATGTTGCCTCTTCAGAAACTTGATTTATTTTTGGTCAGTTGCACATTACTGTTTGAATAAATCATGATAAAAAAAGATATGTAACTGGCACCCTTGCGACCAAAACATGTGTCGCACTGTTATGGCCACAGTATCAAACCCTGAAAATGATAGTGTCAATAAGGTTCAAGCAACAGGCTGTTTCTATGGTTGTCTATTAATATGATAGGTAACACTCCCATCACTGGGAAAAAAACAGGTTAAATTAACATTGTTTCCACATCATTTAAACAAAACAAATGTGATAATGTTGAATCAACAACAAAAATAAACATAAGGGAATTTCTTATTTTTTTCCACCCAACTTTGAACCTAAATCCAATGTGATGGTGATCATGTTTTGTTGAATTTACATTAGTTGACAACTCAACATAATGACAATCAAAAATAGACATTGAAATGACATCTGTGCCCAGTGGGTCAGCAGTATGTATATATAGTATATTTGTGTTTGGGTGGTGACCCCACTGACCCATAGAAGTGACCTCTGATGAACTCCTGGATACGGTTCTTGCTCTGGGCGTGCAGGTTCTGGAACTCATGCATGGCAGAGAACTTCTTCACGTTCAGCCCGTTAGGGGTGATTATGTCTGTGGGGTGGCGGGGGAGAAGGAGAGAGGGAGAACAGGAAAGGGAGAGAGAGAGAGAGAACAGGAGACGGAGAGGTAGAGATAACAAGAGAAGAGAGGTAGAGAAAGAACAGGAGATGAGGGGTAGAGATAACAAGAGAGAGGAGAGGTAGAGATAACAGAAGAGGTTAGCCAGACAGTCAACTAAGAACAAACAAAGAGGTTAAAAGGTTTAAAAAAAAAGAGACTTGACAGGAATTCCTGTGACAGACATGCACACACACACCTGGTTTCCTCTTGAGCAGGTGCTCTGCCTCAACGGCTGTGATCTGAGAGACGGTGGTGAAGACATGAGCGCAGCGTGCCGCTGTCCGCTCCAGACAATACCGATGGTAGATCTGTCTATCCCCCGCCTCCTTATCCACGTTGAACTGAGACAGAGAGGACAATTCCAAATCGTCAATTCCACTCACCAAGACCTACTATGAGCTAAAGTTTATTGAATAAGTAACATGAAAAAAAAAAGTATTCTCAATTATTTTTGATCATAAAACAAAGCCTATCTGATCTAGAGTAGTGGCTGTGGTGGCTGTGGTGGCTGTGGTGGCTGTGGTGGCTGTGGTGGCTGTGGTGGCTGTGGTGGCTGTGGTGGCTGTGGTGAAGAGGCTGGGAGACACTGACCCACAACATTCAGCAGTTGTGGGTCAAGTAAATAGCACATCAACTAAGTGTTTCACTGTTTTAGTGGAGCAATCCAGGGTCGATGAAACAGGACAGACTAGATGCTAAAAACCAACATGCTAAAAATGCTAAGGTCCTGCCCGCCCCACCTTCCACACACTTGCGTAACTCTGGAAGCATCAGATTGGTATCATCAGTCTGGTAACAGTTCTCCACTAACTCTAGAAGCATCAGATTGGTATCATCTGGTAACAGTTCTCCCCTAACTCTAGAAGCATCAGATTGGTATCATCTGGTAACAGTTCTCCCCTAACTCTAGAAGCATCAGATTGGTATCATCTGGTAACAGTTCTCCACTAACTCTAGAAGCATCAGATTGGTATCATCAGTCTGGTAACAGTTCTCCACTAACTCTAGAAGCATCAGATTGGTATCAGTATGGTAACAGTTCTCCACTAACTCTAGAAGCATCAGCTTGGTATCATCTGGTAACAGTTCCCTTTCAGATCTACACTAGTGAATACTAAGTAGGGGACTAGGGGTTGATTTAAGATCAGGGCAAAAGATACTAGCTAGGGTGATACAACTGACCTTCAAACAACCTAGAATGACCCACAACGCTTACTGTGAGGTCAGTTACCTGTGAATGATGGTGAAGATGCACAAAGACAGAGCAATCAGAACAAAGTAAACATGACATCCCAACCCTGACCAACACACACCACAGATCATGACATCACCACATGTGTACACACAAACACACAGATACACTCACATCGGCGAGGTTGTTGTAGAAGTCCACGCTGCCGGCACACAGGTAGCGTCCCAGCAGGGTGGCGTGGGTGGTGAAGATGGTTGCCACGGGCAACTGTCTTTGTCTACACAGCGCCAAGCCCAGGCCTGCCAGCCACTCATGGAAATGGGCCAGGATATGGGGAGGCTCCTCACACTGCGCTGCATACTGGAAGAAGACAATGTGGGGTTAATATAATGGGCCAGCATACTGGAGGAAGACAATGTGGGGTTAATATAATGGGCCAGCATTCTGGAGGAAGACAATGTGGGGTTAATATAATGGGCCAGCATTCTGGAGGAAGACAATGTGGGGTTAATATAATGGGCCAGCATACTGGAGGAAGACAATGTGGGGTTAATATAATGGGCCAGCATACTGGAGGAAGACAATGTGGGGTTAATATAATGGGCCAGCATACTGGAGTAAGACAATGTGGGGTTAATGGGCCAGCATTCTGGAGGAAGACAATGTGGGGTTAATATAATAGCCAGCATACTGGAGGAAGACAATGTGGGGTTAATATAATGGGCCAGCATTCTGGAGGAAGACAATGTGGGGTTAATACGGAACCTTATACGGAATACTGTTACTAATGAATTGTAAACTTGAACTGACACAAGCCATTATTAATCTGGCTAGAACAGTGGTCGCCAACCGGTCGATCGCGATCTTCAAAACATTCCTAGTCGATGAAATACTTCTGTAGAAAAGCCAACGAACGATAAAGTATTGCACTCCTTTTTTAGATCGTGTTGAGCTGTTGCTGGTAGGTGCACTTGATTCAAAAGTCCTGCGCACCGGGTAAGCAAAGTGTTCCCATGAGACAAACTCTGCATACCCGGCAAATCTGTGACAAAATCAAGTGCACCTACTACGCTGCCCAATCGGAAAGCTCAAATCACCGTGAATCACTTTTAAAACCAATGACAACCGAGACTGTCAACAAATACAGCAAAGAGCTGCTGTTTTTATGAGTGTTTAAGTTTCTATTCAGCTCTGTCACTATTAGAAAACGCACATCTCCGTACTTCCACTCAGGCTGCAGCTGTAATGAATGAGTAGCCAAGTATCAACAGCCCTGCCTTTTATTATTATTAGCAGCTCGTCCTGTCCATTTTAATGTTATGGAATATTTCACTTTCTCTGGTCACAGGAACATCATGAATTTGTTTATGAGGCAGATGCGGTGCGACCGAGTTTCGCCATCAGGTGGAAGACGGTGTCCCCTCTCTCTGGTCAGTCTCACCGGAGGAAAGGAAGGAGAGAGCAGAGATCGTGAGAGGTGGTTGGGAAAAATAGTTTTGAACGGTCATCTAACCCAGAATTCCAAGTCGGAAACTCTGGCATCTTTCTAGAGCTCCGACTTTTCGACCTGAAGATCATTGACGTGGTGATTTGGCCTCGTTGACCATCAGCTGCAGGTACCATCAGTCCAGTAAAATAAAAAAGCCTCGTTGACCATCAGCTGCAGGTACCATCAGTCCAGTAAAATAAAAAAGCCTTGTTGACCATCAGATGCAGGTACCATCAGTCCAGTAAAATAAAAAAGCCTCGTTGACCATCAGCTGCAGGTACCATCAGTCCGGTAAAATAAAAAAGCCTTGTTGACCATCAGCTGCAGGTACCATCAGTCCAGTAAAATAAAAAAGCCTCGTTGACCATCAGCTGCAGGTACCATCAGTCCGGTAAAATAAAAAAGCCTCGTTGACCATCAGCTGCAGGTACCATCAGTCCAGTAAAATAAAAAAGCCTCGTTGACCATCAGATGCAGGTACCATCAGTCCAGTAAAATAAAAAAGCCTCGTTGACCATCAGCTGCAGGTACCATCAGTCCAGTAAAATAAAAAAGCCTCGTTGACCATCAGCTGCAGGTACCATCAGTCCAGTAAAATAAAAAAGCCTCGTTGACCATCAGCTGCAGGTACCATCAGTCCAGTAAAATAAAAAAGCCTCGTTGACCATCAGCTGCAGGTACCATCAGTCCAGTAAAATAAAAAAGCCTCGTTGACCATCAGCTGCAGGTACCATCAGTCCAGTAAAATAAAAAAGACAATTATTTAAATTCATGCTTCACAGTGACTCACAACTGCTAAATCAACTGATCTATTTTGTTATCAAAGCTCGAGTTTTGAAATATGGTCTGATTAACAATATTGGCAGGCCAATCATATAGCCAGTATTCTGTGATAATGTATAAGGCCTACTGCCCAAACCTCATTCCTACAAAACTGTTTGTGTGAGGTTAATGTAAAAAATAAATCTGAGCAGTAGATCTCAGCTTGCTTTTTGACTGCGAAAGTGATCTTGACTCAGAAAAGGTTGGCGACTACTGGGCTAGAACCACCTACTTATAACAGTGAGCAGTATGTAGGCCATGCCCCCCTTATCCCCATTCAACCCATTATCCCTGACCCTCTGTGGCAGCAACCCACCTCTCCTAGTAACTCATTATCCCTGACCCTCCCTGACAGCAACCTACCTCTCCTAGTAACCCATTATCCCTGACCCTCCCTGACAGCAACCCACCTCTCCTAGTAACCCATTATCCCTGACCCTCCCTGGCAGCAACCCACCTCTCCTAGTAACCCATTATCCCTGACAGCAACCCACCTCTCCTAGTAACCCATTATCCCTGACCCTCCCTGGCAGAAACCCACCTCTCCTAGTAACCCATTATCCCTGACAGCAACCCACCTCTCCTAGTAACCCATTATCCCTGACCCTCCCTGACAGCAACCCACCTCTCCTAGTAACCCATTATCCCTGACAGCAACCCACCTCTCCTAGTAACTCATTATCCCTGACCCTCTCTGGCAGCAACCCACCTCTCCTAGTAACCCATTATCCCTGACCCTCCCTGACAGCAACCCACCTCTCCTAGTAACCCATTATCCCTGACCCTCCCTGGCAGCAACCCACCTCTCCTAGTAACTCATTATCCCTGACCCTCCCTGGCAGCAACCCACCTCTCCTAGTAACTCATTATCCCTGACCCTCCCTGGCAGCAACCCACCTCTCCTAGTAACTCATTATCCCTGACCCTCCCTGGCAGCAACCCACCTCTCCTAGTAACTCATTATCCCTGACCCTCCCTGGCAGCAACCCACCTCTCCTAGTAACCAGGCGGTCAAGAAGCCAAAGAGGACGGCGTCGTTGGCCTCGCGGTCGAACCAGGGCACCCCGATAGAGAAGTTGTCCCACAACTCTTTTTTCCACTTATCCAGGTTCCACGCAGTAAACGCCACATCTATCAGCACCACGTATGGACTGCCCTCAATCAGCCAACGACCAAAGTACACCTGGAGTGAAGGGAGAGGGAGAGAGAGAGAAAGGGTGAGAAAGAGACTGGGGTCAGTGTTTTTAAAGTAGCTTGCTAGACAGGCAGGTGCTGTTAGCCATAGTGTTGCAACACAACTAGCATATTTTCAATGTGGTCACAGTCTGGACATAGAGTGTTTGACATGTATATGTTTATTTGTTGTGGCCCAGTACAGATAATTAAAAAGCCATTTCTTGTTGTTTATACCATAAAGAACTGGGAGCTTACACAATGATTTACACAAATGTTCCACAACTTCCAGTCCTGAAGTGAGGACGATTACGGCACAGTATCGCTCTCATCCAATCAAATGATCTGACCTCACTACACAGGGCTTTCCCATGGTGCACTGCACTGCTATGACAATGCACACCTAGAATGCCAAGGAGTGACTCAGTATGGCACACACACTTACACATATTAACTACACATGCACACTACACACATGATACAGACTGCCTACCAGAAATAGACAGCAGTGTGTGTGACACTGATACAGCCTTTAACCTTTTAACAGAAATACCAGAGATTAGAACGACAGGGACAGAGTGAAGGATAGAGTGAAATAAATACAGAGAGAAGGAGGGACACTGTGTGTGTGTGTGTGTGTGTGTGTGGGGACGTGTGTACGTGTTCAACTATACTTGTGGGGACCAGAAGTAAACAAATGTATTTTTGACAAACTGGGGCCATTTTGTTAGTCCCCACAAGGTCAAATACTATTTCTAGGCGGTTTAGGGTTAAGGTTAGAATTAGTGCTCGGGTTAGAATTAAGTTTAGGGTTTGGAACTAGGGTTAGGTTAGGTTTGTGGGTTAAGGTTAGGGTTAGGAACTAGGGTTAGGTTAGGTTTGTGGGTTAAGGTTAGGGTTAGGAACTAGGGTTAGGTTAGGTTTGTGGGTTAAGGTTAGGGTTAGGAACTAGGGTTAGGGTAAGGGAAAATATGATTTTGAATGGAACTGACTTGTGTGTCCCCACAAGGTTAGTTATACAAGACTGTGTGTGTGTGTGTCCTGGGGAAAGGCCAATGACATGGACCAGTGTTAGGTGGGGTCTTGGGGTGCACAGGGGCTTCTGAGGCAAGGTTGACATCATGAAGTAACTGATCAAACCTTTTTAAAAACTGAAGGACACTGCTTAGAAATGCCTAAAATGGAATAATACTGCTTTTAACCTCATCATAATCCCCCAAAAAACTTCAATTGCAAGGACGTGAATAAGTTATGTACTGCTAATGTTTTTTTCTATTGTTGTCAACGTCACGATCGAGAACCAATGGTAATTCAGGAAGCTGCACACACACAGGCTAGTTGAGGTACCAATTCTAATTAGAAACTTCACACTGGGTTCTAAAAAGCACATTTTAGTCTCATGTATTTATGCTCCTTTGTTGCTAATGTTACATGCAGCTCCTTTAAAGCGACAATCTGCAGTTTGGTAAAAAGCTGAGGGGTGGGGCTGGGGAAATGTAACCACTGTCAAACTCAGACAGAGCTATGGACTGACCATCCATGATATCACACTGATAGTTTTAACCATGTTTGATTTATATGGTGTTTGTTTATGTTTACAAACATTGGAGTAAATCAAGCGTATATTTTGGGTGGTGGTGGGGTACGACAGTTAAACTAAGCTCATGAGGCATTTAAATAAGTTATATTCTTAAAGAATCAAAAATGGATGAAGCAACTGCAGATTTCCCCTTTAAGTACTTTAACAGTGCCAGCAAACTGGTGTGGGTCTCTGTGCGGGTCTCTGTGCGGGTCTCTGTGCGGGTCTGTACCTTACATCCACTGGAATTCATCTTGTCTATGGCTCTCTTAAGGGCAGGGTTGGTGGGCTCAATCAGCTCCACCTGGGTACGGACGTTACTCTCCACGTACGGACCAACCAGGAAATAGTTTTCTCCCCATTCCTCTGCCGTCAGACGGGCTTTGGTCTGGATCACTGTGTAAATCCCACCAACTGCACAGAGGCACGAACCAAGAGTTATTACTAATATACTGTCGTTACACACAGAACCAAGAGTTATTACTAATATACTGTCGTTACACACAGAACCAAGAGTTATTACTAATATACTGTCGTTACACACAGAACCAAGAGTTAGTACTAATATACTGTCGTTACACACAGAACCAAGAGTTATTACTAATATACTGTCGTTACACACAGAACCAAGAGTTATTACTAATATACTGTCGTCACACACAGAACCAAGAGTTATTACTAATATACTGTCATTACACACAGAACCAAGAGTTAGTACTAATATACTGTCATTACACACAGAACCAAGAGTTATTACTAATATACTGTCATTACACACAGAACCAAGAGTTAGTACTAATATACTGTCATTACACACAGAACCAAGAGTTATTACACACAGAACCAAGAGTAATTACTAATATACTGTCATTACACACAGAACCAAGAGTTATTACTAATATACTGTCATTACACACAGAACCAAGAGTTATTACACACAGAACCAAGAGTTAGTACTAATATACTGTCATTACACACAGAACCAAGAGTTATTACTAATATACTGTCATTACACACAGAACCAAGAGTTTTTACTAATATACTGTCGTTACACACAGAACCAAGAGTTATTACACACAGAACCCAGAGTTAGTACTAATATACTGTCATTACACACAGAACCAAGAGTTATTACTAATATACTGTCATTACACACAGAACCAAGAGTTATTACACACAGAACCAAGAGTTATTACTAATATACTGTCATTACACACAGAACCAAGAGTTAGTACTAATATACTGTCATTACACACAGAACCAAGAGTTTTTACTAATATACTGTCGTTACACACAGAACCAAGAGTTATTACACACAGAACCCAGAGTTAGTACTAATATACTGTCATTACACACAGAACCAAGAGTTTTTACTAATATACTGTCGTTACACACAGAACCAAGAGTTATTACACACAGAACCCAGAGTTAGTACTAATATACTGTCATTACACACAGAACCAAGAGTTAGTACTAATATACTGTCATTACACACAGAACCAAGAGTTATTACTAATATACTGTCATTACACACAGAACCAAGAGTTTTTACTAATATACTGTCGTTACACACAGAACCAAGAGTTATTACACACAGAACCCAGAGTTAGTACTAATATACTGTCATTACACACAGAACCAAGAGTTATTACTAATATACTGTCATTACACACAGAACCAAGAGTTATTACACACAGAACCCAGAGTTAGTACTAATATACTGTCGTTACACACAGAACCAAGAGTTATTACACACAGAACCCAGAGTTAGTACTAATATACTGTCATTACACACAGAACCAAGAGTTATTACTAATATACTGTCATTACACACAGAACCAAGAGTTATTACACACAGAACCCAGAGTTAGTACTAATATACTGTCATTACACACAGAACCAAGAGTTATTACACACAGAACCAAGAGTTATTACTAATATACTGTCATTACACACAGAACCAAGAGTTATTACTAATATACTGTCGTCACACACAGAACCAAGAGTTATTATTACACACAGAACCAAGAGTTATTACACACAGAACCAAGAGTTATTACACACAGAACCAAGAGTTATTACACACAGAACCAAGAGTTATTACTAATATACTGTCGTTACACACAGAACCAAGAGTTATTACACACAGAACCAAGAGTTAGTACTAATATACTGTCATTACACACAGAACCAAGAGTTATTACTAATATACTGTCATTACACACAGAACCAAGAGTTAGTACTAATATACTGTCGTTACACACAGAACCAAGAGTTATTACTAATATACTGTCATTACACACAGAACCAAGAGTTATTACACACAGAACCAAGAGTTAGTACTAATATACTGTCATTACACACAGAACCAAGAGTTATTACTAATATACTGTCATTACACACAGAACCAAGAGTTTTTACTAATATACTGTCATTACACACAGAACCAAGAGTTAGTACTAATATACTGTCATTACACACAGAACCAAGAGTTTTTACTAATATACTGTCGTTACACACAGAACCAAGAGTTATTACACACAGAACCCAGAGTTAGTACTAATATACTGTCATTACACACAGAACCAAGAGTTTTTACTAATATACTGTCGTTACACACAGAACCAAGAGTTATTACTAATATACTGTCATTACACACAGAACCAAGAGTTTTTACTAATATACTGTCGTTACACACAGAACCAAGAGTTATTACTAATATACTGTCATTACACACAGAACCAAGAGTTTTTACTAATATACTGTCGTTACACACAGAACCAAGAGTTATTACACACAGAACCCAGAGTTAGTACTAATATACTGTCATTACACACAGAACCAAGAGTTATTACTAATATACTGTCATTACACACAGAACCAAGAGTTATTACACACAGAACCCAGAGTTAGTACTAATATACTGTCGTTACACACAGAACCAAGAGTTATTACACACAGAACCCAGAGTTAGTACTAATATACTGTCATTACACACAGAACCAAGAGTTATTACTAATATACTGTCATTACACACAGAACCAAGAGTTATTACACACAGAACCCAGAGTTAGTACTAATATACTGTCATTACACACAGAACCAAGAGTTATTACACACAGAACCAAGAGTTATTACTAATATACTGTCATTACACACAGAACCAAGAGTTATTACTAATATACTGTTGTCACACACAGAACCAAGAGTTATTATTACACACAGAACCAAGAGTTATTACACACAGAACCAAGAGTTATTACACACAGAACCAAGAGTTATTACACACAGAACCAAGAGTTATTACTAATATACTGTCGTTACACACAGAACCAAGAGTTATTACACACAGAACCAAGAGTTAGTACTAATATACTGTCATTACACACAGAACCAAGAGTTATTACTAATATACTGTCATTACACACAGAACCAAGAGTTAGTACTAATATACTGTCGTTACACACAGAACCAAGAGTTATTACTAATATACTGTCATTACACACAGAACCAAGAGTTATTACACACAGAACCAAGAGTTAGTACTAATATACTGTCATTACACACAGAACCAAGAGTTATTACTAATATACTGTCATTACACACAGAACCAAGAGTTTTTACTAATATACTGTCATTACACACAGAACCAAGAGTTATTACTAATATACTGTCATTACACACAGAACCAAGAGTTAGTACTAATATACTGTCATTACACACAGAACCAAGAGTTATTACTAATATACTGTCATTACACACAGAACCAAGAGTTAGTACTAATATACTGTCATTACACACAGAACCAAGAGTTATTACACACAGAACCAAGAGTTATTACTAATATACTGTCATTACACACAGAACCAAGAGTTAATACTAATATACTGTCGTTACACACAGAACCAAGAGTTATTACTAATATACTGTCATTACACACAGAACCAAGAGTTATTACACACAGAACCAAGAGTTAGTACTAATATACTGTCATTACACACAGAACCAAGAGTTATTACTAATATACTGTCGTTACACACAGAACCAAGAGTTATTACACACAGAACCAAGAGTTATTACTAATATACTGTCATTACACACAGAACCAAGAGTTATTATTACACACAGAACCCAGAGTTATTACTAATATACTGTCATCACACACACAGTGATACCTTTGTTGGCCACCTCCCACGCGATCTCGAAGAGGACAGCGTCCTCCAGGTCAAACTCCTCATCCCACTCCTCCAACCCCGACAGGGAGGTGATGGACAGGCTGCGAGCCAGAGGCATGCTGGGAAAGAACAACAACACACATGGTTTAGACATGTCATGAGACACACACATTGTTTTTGGAAGGAAGGATATATTCAGCTGGCAGAGCTAAAATAGCTGAAGATGTAGTTAGACATGGGGGTCATCATTGAGGTGGAAAATAAATGGGGCTAGGTGTAGAGTCAGTGAGGTTAAGGGGTGAGGTTGAAAAGTTACCATTGGTTAGGATTAGAGTCAGTGAGGTTAAGGGGTGAGGTTGAAAAGTTACTTTAACCCTTAACCTCACTGACTCTAATCCTAACCAATGGTAACTTTTCAACCTCACCCCTTAACCTCACTGACTCTACACCTAGCCCCATTTATTTTCCACCTCAATGATGACTAGGCAAGTCAGTTAAGAACAAATTCTTATTTTCAATGACGGCCTAGGAACAGTGGGTTAACTGCCGGTTACTAGTCCAACACTCTAACCACTAGGCCACCTGTCTCTAACCACTAGGCCACCTGTCTCTAACCACTAGGCCACCTGTCTCTAACCACTAGGCCACCTGTCTCTAACCACTAGGCCACCTGTCTCTAACCACTAGGCCACCTGTCTCTAACCACTAGGCCACCTGTCTCTAACCACTAGGCCACCTGTCTCTAACCACTAGGCCACCTGTCTCTAACCACTAGGCCACCTGTCTCTAACCACTAGGCCACCTGTCTCTAGCCACTAGGCCACCTGTCTCTAACCACTAGGCCACCTGTCGCTAACCACTAGGCCACATGTCTCTAACCACTAGGCCACATGTCTCTAACCACTAGGCTACATGTCTCTAACCACTAGGCTACATGTCTCTAACCACTAGGCTACATGTCTCTAACCACTAGGCTACCTGGCGCCCAGATTGCTAAGACCATTGAGAGAGTAGATGGTTACAACTACCTCAGTACACTCAGCTTAGAGAACTGGGACGTCGTGGTCTAAAAATGTCAGTCAAAAATGATTTATATTTTATTTCACTTGGTCCCCACACCCCCTCAATGGTAATTTAGTCTGCTGCTCTCCCTATGGCCCCCCCCCCGACAGTCTTTACTCTGCCTCCACCCCCTCAATGGTAATTTAGTCTGCTGCTCTCCCTATGGTCCCCCCCCCCGACAGTCTTTACTCTGCCTCCACCCCCTCAATGGTAATTTAGTCTGCTGCTCTCCCTATGGTCCCCCCCCACAGTCTTTACTCTGCCTCCACCCCCTCAATGGTAATTTAGTCTGCTGCTCTCCCTATGCCCCCCCCCCCCGACAGTCTTTACTCTGCCTCCACCCCCTCAATGATAATTTAGTCTGCTGCTCTCCCTATGGTCCCCCCCCCCTGACAGTCTTTACTCTGCCTCCACCCCCTCAATGGTCATTTAGTCTGCTGCTCTCCCTATGGTCCCCCCCCTCGACAGTCTTTACTCTGCCTCCACCCCCTCAATGGTAATTTAGTCTGCTGCTCAAACCCCCCCCCCCCCCCCCCCGACAGTCTTTACTCTGCCTCCACCCCCTCAATGGTAATTTAGTCTGCTGCTCTCCCTATGGTCCCCCCCCCCTGACAGTCTTTACTCTGCCTCCACCCCCTCAATGGTCATTTAGTCTGCTGCTCTCCCTATGGTCCCCCCCCTCGACAGTCTTTACTCTGCCTCCACCCCCTCAATGGTAATTTAGTCTGCTGCTCTCCCTATGGTCCCCCCCCCCTGACAGTCTTTACTCTGCCTCCACCCCCTCAATGGTCATTTAGTCTGCTGCTCTCCCTATGGTCCCCCCCCTCGACAGTCTTTACTCTGCCTCCACCCCCTCAATGGTAATTTAGTCTGCTGCTCTCCCTATGGCCCCCCCCCCCCGACAGTCTTTACTCTGCCTCCACCCCCTCAATGGTAATTTAGTCTGCTGCTCTCCCCATGCCCCCCCTCCCCCCCCCCCCCCCCTGCCTCCACCCCAATGGACATGTATTTATTCATCACTGCTACAGTTATTACTGTGTTCCTATCTATGCTGCTATAGTCTATGTGGCGGGGGATATATATATCACACACACACAGTACACACACACACACCTCTCTCTCGTGGGACTTTTTCCGCATTGCTTGCTCTTTGGGGATTTTAGGCTGGGTATCTGTAGAAGTATTTGTGTCAGCCGCTGATGTCAAAAGGGATTTATTAAATACATTTGATTGACTGAGTCACTGGTCTACTTTGCAAACTGAGAAGGCTGGATAAAAATGACGTCAGAATGGGAGAGTTGGTTTATGTTCAAATTAGATTTGTTGAGACCAGGATATCGGTTGGAGAGCAGCTGGGCAGCTGAGTGTTTGGCAATCTCCTTCACAGCCCAAATAACTGCCAGACTGGCACACACCTTCAGTCTTTAAAAAGCCAATGAGAAGAGGCTGTTCCAACTAGCTCCTCTGTGTCTTATGGGGTTCTAGGAGTGTGCGTGAGAATGAGAGAGACAGTATGCAGTGTTGTGTGTGTGCATATGGGTGTGTGAGAGAGAATGTGATTTGTGTGGTGTGTGTGTGAGTGCGTGAGTGTGATCTGTTTGTGTGTGTGAGAGAGAGTGAAATATTTGTGGAAGTACAGTCATCAACTGTAATGTAAAGTAGTGGAAGACAAGAGGGGGAAGGTAGAAGAGGTGGGGGGAGGGAGAGGAAGAGAGAGAAGGTAGAAGAGGTGAAGGGAGGGAGAGGAAGAGAGAGGGAAGGTAGAAGAGGTGAAGGGAGGGAGAGGACGAGGAAGAGAGGGAAGGTAGAAGAGGTGGAGGGAGGGAGAGGACAAGGAAGAGAGGGAAGGTAGAAGAGGTGGAGGGAGGGAGAGGACAAGGAAGAGAGGGAAGGTAGAAGAGGTGGAGGGAGGGAGAGGACGAGGAAGAGGACGAGGAAGAGAGGGAAGGTAGAAGAGGTGGAGGGAGGGAGAGGACAAGGAAGAGAGGGAAGGTAGAAGAGGTGGAGGGAGGGAGAGGACAAGGAAGAGAGGGAAGGTAGAAGAGGTGGAGGGAGGGAGAGGACGAGGAAGAGAGAGGGAAGGGAGAAGAGATGGAGGGAGGAAGAGGACGAGGAAGAGGGGGGTAAAGGTAGAAGAGGTGGAGGGAGGACAAGGAAGAGGGCTAAGGTAGAAGAGGTGAAGGGAGGGAGAGGATGAGAGAGGTGCAGGTGGGCTCTGAGTAGAGCCTAGGACCAGGAAGTTACTACACTATTTTAGTGACATGTTCTGACCAGACAATCCTGTCATGCCAGAAAAATACTGAATGTGACACACACCCCTTAGCTTCTGTGAAATAGCTTGGACAACAAACGATGCTGGTGACACACAGCACCATGATGAAATATTGCAGGGTGATTTACGACACTAGTTGCAGCAACCCAAGTCTGGTTGACTGTTGGCATGCTGTGGCTCGGGCAAAACCAACTCCCATGGTTTCAGACTGTTGTTGGAAATGTAGAGACATTTCATATAGAGCAGGTCATAATACTGTAGTGTAACACACTTGTGATGATCGAGAGAATGTTCTCCACCTTTTTTCTCTCTCACACATTTGATGAATGATAAAGCTGTAAAAGACAGATGAGACCCACTCAGCCAGGGCAGGGTAATATATATCATACATGATAGCCTATGTCACACTGACCATGTCTGAGGCTACTTTCTCTTCCTGACTATGAATGAAGTCCATTATACATCCTAAAGAAGCCTGTAGGGCTGCCTGGGAACAGGTTGATGGCTACTAGTACTGTCCGAGGCCTCCTCTTCGCTCGTGCCGCTCAGTCACACCTCCAACACAGACACTCCAGCAGCGAACAACACACTATCATTTATAAATATGAAACACCGCTTTGTTACTAATAATGATAACAATGTAACGTGTTTACTGTCATCCGCTACATTGCAACGACACACTGTATCAGGAAAGACTGCTTGCCCAGCCAGAACACAGTGTGACTATGACAGCAAACACATCGCGATGCAGACGACGCTCTCCTAACCTCGGCAATAATACGTCCTCATAGGCTATACGTTCCAGAAAACATGGAATTATCATCAACCCCACTGAAGTGGTGAAGGTTACTTACCCTAAACCGGTGTCGTACCAAGTTCGGTAAAGCAAGCTATGGCAGCGTTATCATCTGTTTCAATCAATCAACAAAAAAACTTGAGATAGCAGAGGGGGCGGAAGCCTCATGCGAATGCTGGAGATTCACATTGGTTTAATACACAGTATGTCATGTTGATGGACAAAATGAAATAACGTCTGTGTGCGGATTACTGCACGTAAGGGGGCGGGGTTGTATCGGCTAAAGTACCGCCCCTTTCACATTATTCATGAGATGGCGTTCTTGACCCCTTGATTTCTATGGGGTACAGGCCCCGCCCATGGGAAATGGGTCGTTTTCACAAACCAAAATGGACAATTGGTTTACTGAGTTCACTAACACGGACTCTGGTTGGTGGACTTTGTTGTCAATCGAAGGAGAGGGAATCGTGAGCAACGTGAGCAACTGGTCTGTCTTTTTTTATTTTTCAAAGAGGAGAGAAAAGGGCAAGCAAGTTATTTATAATGTTCGTTGAGTGTCAGATTGGAGTATAGCGTAAAGTACAACCGACAACGTGACTACAGAATGACATTTGACCATGCAGCAAGCCCCGCTCTCAGTTCTTATATGCTGTGAAACCTTACCGAACTTATAGTTTTTCCTCTTTCATGTCTCTCTCTCCACACACACACACACACGTCATTGCCCACATGGGGCATGTGCCCCCTCAGATTTGCAGGTAAAGAAAAAAAAATACTACTAGCCAACTAGCAATTCTATAAAGTTGGCTTTAGCTAGCCCAGATGGGTTCCCAATCTCCCAACCTCCAAGAAGCTAGATGCTTTTAGCAACAGTAGTATTTACATACTAGCCTTGTTAGGAATTAGCTTGCAAAGCCAGAAGTTCAATTTCAATTTACTATGTAGATTGTCTGTAGGGTTGGTCCTAATGCAGTGGGGAAATTGAGATAAAAAAAAACTGAACATAAATTAAACAGACTTTTCAAATGTCTGTCTGTTGTATACCCACTTCCTCTCCGCTTACCTTACGTCATAATTAAAGTTCTGCAGGTGCGCCATACCTGCAACAAAAAAAAGTCAGAACTTGTGGGGGGACTTTTATTTTGAAATGAGGAAATCCGAAAGGAACTGACTTCGCTGAGGAACTGCATGGGTCTACAACAGACCCACGTTTGGAAAGTCTGTTTAATTATAAGTTCCACTGATGCAATCTCTATTGCACTCCACACTGCCCTTTCCCACCTGGACAAAAGGAGCACCTATGTGAGAATGCTATTCATTGACTACAGCTCAGCGTTCAACACCATAGTGCCCTCAAAGCTCATCAATAAGCTAAGAACTCTGGGACTAAACACCTCCCTTTGCAACTGGATCCTGGACTTCCTGACGGGCCGACCCCAGGTGGTAAGGGTAGGTAACAACACATCCGCCACACTGATCCTCAACACGGGGGCCCCTCAGGGCTGCGTGCTCAGTCCCCTCCTGTACTCCCTGTTCACTCATTACTGCATGGCCAAGCACGACTCCAACACCATCATTAAGTTTGTCGGTGACACAACAGTGGTTGGCCTGATCACCGACAACGACGAGACAGCCTATAGGGAGGAGGTCAAAGACCTGACCATGTGGTGCCAGGACAACAACCTCTCCCTCAACGTGATCAAGACAAAGGAGATGATTGTGGACTACAGGAAAAAGATGACCGAGCACACCCCCATTCTCATTGACAGGGCTGCAGTGGAGCAGGTTGAGAGCTTCAAGTTCTTTGGTGTCCACATCACCAACAAACTAACATGGTCCAAGCACACCAAGACAGTCATGAAGAGGACACGACAAAACCTAATCCCCCTCAAGAGACTGAAAAGATTTGGCATGGGTCCTCAGATCCTCAAAAGCTTTTACAGCTGCACCATTGAGAGCATCCTTACTGGTTGCATCACTGCCTGGTATGGCAACTGCTCGGCCTCCGACCGCAAGGCACTACAGAGGCTAGTGCGAACGGCCCAGTACATCACTGGGGCCAAGCTTCCTGCCACCCAGGACCTCTATACCAGGCGGTGACAGAGGAAGGCCCTAAAAATTGTCAAGACTCCAACCATCCTAGTTATAGACGGTTTACTCTGCTACCACATGGAAAGTTGTATTGAAGCGCCAAGTCTAGGTCCAAGAAGCTTAGAGGTTAGAAGCTTCTTAACAGCTTCTAGCCCCAAGCCATAAGACTCCTGAACATCTAATCAAATGTCTACCAAGACTATTTTCATTGCCTCAACTCCCCATCCTCTTTCACACGGCTGCTACTCTCTGTTGTCATCTATGCATATTTACTTTAATCCTACATGTACATATTACCTCAACTAACTGGTGCCCCCGCACGTTGACTCTGTACCGGTACCCCCCTGTATATAGTCTCGCTATTGTTGTTTTACTGCTGCTCTTTAATTACTTGTTACTTTAATTTCTTATTCTTATCTGTATTTTTTTAAACTGCATTGTTGGTTAGCGGCTCGTAAGTAAGCATTTCACTGTAAGGTCTACTACACCTGTTGTATTCGGTGAATGTGAACAATAAAATTAGATTTGATTAGATGTTTTTTCTCTCTCAAATCTCCCCTGCATAATGACCAAGCCTACAGACAATCAACAAAATAAGTTGAAATGTAATTTTATTAAACTTTTGGCTTCTGGCAGATTTTTCAGTTTTTTTGCAAGCTAATTCCAAGCACTGCAATTGTGTAAATGCTAGCGTTGCTAAAAGCAGCAACCAAGAAGACATTTCGGGATATCAATCAAGTTAGAGTAGGCAAGGTTGGTTTAGAAAATCAAGTAATAGCTAAATGTATCGAATAAGACTCAAATTCCTTGAACTCTTTTACCTAGATTTGATCAGAGATGCAGAGAAGAATATTTAGTTTCATTAAAAAAACAACCACCAGGAGGAGACAGACAGCTTAAGAGATATGCTTAGATATGCAGAACATTTGAGATATTCGTTTACACAGAATTAAGTATGATTATGGCTGTAGATTGCAGGAAAAAGCTGTTTGAGGTGCCCTCCGCACCACCCCCCCAGCCATCTTCACGTACTTTGTGCCCCCTCAGATTATTGCGGTGCATGATGCACCTACACACACACACACACACACACACACAAAACCCTTTAGTAACCCGTAACGATAAATGCAATACAGTGAACCACATTGCTTGTTAACAATATAATAATTGGAATAAGATCTATTTCATCTATTGGTTTAGGTTATTAGCTTCATAGAGATCTCTCTTCTCTGTGATTAGACTTCAAATTGAGTGTCACCACAATGTAAACATATTGTTATGATAGATATCTAACACAGCTCACACAGTTGTCAGTCTCTGAGCCACACCAAATATGGCCGCTGCTTCCATCCCTTTTTTAAGCCACGGGTTTCCGCTCTATTGACCAATCACCATGTGCGCTGTGGAAATCCTCCGCTCTTTCCGGGGGTGGAAGTTCACGAATTAAACGCACAAGTGGCGGGAGTTGTTGTCAAGTAGAATCTGATCGAAGTCACCACATTGAACAAAGGTAGCTACAACATTTTATTGCCAAGTAGCGAGAGCTAGCTAACAATGTCACATGTGTCCGATTGCCAAATACATGCGGATCATAATTAATTGGTATACCCATTTGTTTCTTTGTAACTAGCTATTTACAATTGAAACAGGGCTAGCTAGTTAGCTATAGCTAACTTGCAGGCGTGTTGCTGTTCAACGACGTTGAGAAGTTCACATTGAGGCAAATAAACACCTCAACTGCGGCTTGTAACTATTAATATTGATAGCTACTTACTAACGATGCCTGCTCCTCTTCCAAATGTGACCAGTAGTTACCAGTGTCTCAACTTCATCAGCGGATAGCTAGCTATGAGGTTGGAAAGTGATATTTGGATTCGGTTATTGTAGCTAGTTAAGGTTCGCTGTTAACGGCACAGTCCTTCATTCGTGTTTCAGCCAAACGACAGCCCTGCCACTTGGTTCCTATAGTTAGTGGTGTAAAATACTTTAAGTAAACTACTTAAAGTCGTTTTTTTTGGTTAGTTACTATTTATATTTGACAACTTTTACTTTTACTCCACTACATTCCTTAAAAAGTGTGCTTTCTACTCCATACATTTTCCCTGACACCCAAAAGTGTTCTTTACATTTAGAATGTTTAGCAGGACGGGAAAATTGTCAAATTCACGCACTTATCAAGCAAACATCCCTGGTCATCCCTACTGCCTCTGATCTGGCGGTGTGAACTGTGCACTTGGCTATCCGTAAATTAAAAACACAAGAACACCGTGTCGTCTGGTTTTATTAATATTAGACATTTTAAATGATTTTTACTTTTGACACCTAAGTACATTTTATCAATTACATTTGCTTTTGATACTTAAGTATATTTAAACAATACTGACTTTTCCTCAGGTACTATTTTACTGGGTGACTCACTTTTATTTGAGTCATTTTCTTTTAAGGTATCTTTACTTTTACTCAAGTATGAAAATGTTGTACTTTCTCCACCACCGTAGTTAGTTCCCAGGAATAGCCAGGGCTGGATACATGTAGATAACTTTGTAAAAATGAGGGAGCTACTGTAGCTAGCTAGGTAATACTCAACTGCATAGATGTAGCTATGAACCTAATAAGTCCCAGTCTACATGAGATCAGAGTGATAGCTAGTTTGACACATACTTTGAAGCTATAGCTACATTGTTTAAAAGACATTGTAACAACCTTATATTTTGGATTATGGTGGGGTAAGACCGTTCTACTAAACTCATGAGGCATTTCAAGGATCATAGGGCATTGAAATGAAGTGGCCTAAATATTGAATTCTATGAGGGTAGCTGGCTAGCAAGCTAACACAACAACCTTCACTGTCCACCTGACTGATGCCCAGGCAGCCACTGCGCTAGAAAGCTCACCATAGCTTCATCAGCGACAGTTGAAGTCGGAAGTTTACATACTTAGGTTGGAGTCATTAAAACTCGTTTTTCAACCACAAATTTCTTGTTAGCAAACTATAGTTTAGGCATGTCAGTTAGGACATCTACTTTGTGCATGACACAAGTAATTTTTTCCAACAATTTATACATACAGTGAATTATTAGTGAAATACTCTGTATCACAAATCCAGTGGGTCAGGAGTTTACATACACTAAGATGACTGTGCCTTTAAACGGCTTGGAAAATTCCAGAAAAATGTTGTCCTGGCTTTAGAAGCTTCTGATAGGCTAATTTGCATCATTTAAGTCAATTTGAGGTTTAACTGTGGATGTATTTCAAGGCCAACCTTCAAACTCAGTGCCCCTTTGCTTGACATCATGGGAAAATCAAAAGTAATCCGCCAAGACCACAAGTCTGGTTCATCCTTGGGAGCAATTTCCAAACGCCTGAAGGTACCACGTTCACCTGTACAAACGGCCACGCAGCCGTCACACCGCTCAGGAAGGAGACGCGTTCTGTCTCCTAGAGATGAACGTACTTTGGTGCGAAAAGTACAAATCAATCCCAGAACAACTGCAAAGGACCCTGTGAAGATGCTGGAGGAAACCTGTACAAAAGTATCTATATCCACAGTAAAGCGAGTCCTATATTGACATAATCTGAAAGGCTGCTCAGCAAGGAAGAAGCCACTGCTCCAAAACCGCCATAAAAAAGCCAGACTACGGTTTGCAACTGCCCATGGGGACAAAGATTGTACTTTTTGGAGAAATGTCCTCTGGTCTGATGAAACAAAAATAGAACTGTTTGGCCATAATGACCATTGTTATGTTAGGAGGAATAAGGGGGATGCTTGCAAGCCGAGGAACACCATCCCAACCGTGAAGTACGGGGGTGGCAGCATCATGTTGTGGGAGTGCTTTGCTGCAGGAGGGACTGGTGCACTTCCCAAAGTAGATGTTATCACGAGGCAGGAAAATGATGTGAATATATTGAAGCAACATCTCAAGACATCAGTCAGGAAGTTAAAGCTTGGTCGTAAATGGGTCTTCCAAATAGACAATGACCCCAAGCATACTTCCAAAGTTGTGGCAAAATGGCTTAAGGACAACAAAGTCAAGGTATTGGAGTGGCCATCACAAATCCCTGACCTCAGTCGTATAGACAATTTGTGGGCAGAACTGAAAAAGTGTGTGCGAGCAAGGAGGCCTACAAACCTGACTCAGTTACACCAGCTCTGTCAGGAGGAATGGGCCAAAATTCACCCAACTTATTGTTGGAAGCTTGTGGAAGGCTACCCAAAACATTTGACCCAAGTTAAACAATTTAAAGGCAATGCTACCAAATACTAATTGTGTGTATGTAAACCTCTGACCCACTGGGAATGTGATGAAAGAAATAAAAGCTGAAAAATCATTCTCTTTACTATTATTCTGACATTTCACATTCTTAAAATGAAGTGGAGATCCTAACTGACCTAAGACAGGGAATTTTTACGAGGATTATATGTCATGAATTGTGAAAAACTGAGTTTAAATGTATTTGGCTAAGGTGTATGTAAACTTCCGACTTCAACTGTATAATTAATGTGGCCAGATGACAGTGAATTATATCAATCAGAATGAAATAGGCCTGGCTATATAATACACATGCTATTTAACTAACGTTTTTATACAAAGTGACCTACGGTTTTGGGTAAAATTTTTTTTATTGATTGCTGTAGCGGTAATCAAACCCACGACCTGATGGTGCCAGCGCCATGCTCTACCAGCTGAACCAGTTGTAGCCTATTTGGTTGAATAGAATACTTTAATTTTCCAGAAGGAACTTAAGTTGTTGCAAATCAGATAAGATAAATATATAGTACTAAATATATAAACAACATTCACACGTGACAGATACAAATGCTTACAAGGTGTGTAAAGTACTAATCGTTGGTCCATTGATGTCTCCTGTAGATGGATGCTAAAAGGCGGAATAGCGGTCCGCCGAGGGGCGGGGCGTCCCAGGCCAAGCGTGGTAAAACTGGCGGGGATTGGGAAGACAGCCCGTCGATCTTCGAGGAGGAACTCGCCCTGTTCGAAGAAGCCGATATGGAGGCGGAGGAGAGGGAAGGACAGGCGGGGCATGACGTCATCCCTGTTGGTGAGAGGATGAGAGGAGAGCGCATGGTGATGTGCATTGTGCAGGCTTTAGTCTTACCAGGGATTCCTATTGTCTGGAATGACTGGAATGTTTAGGATTTCTGCCATTTAACTAGCCTGAAATCTAAAACCTGTTTAAAACCATCATTCCACTCCATGTAGGCCAACTACATGTTTAGCATGACAAGGAGTGGAATAACTCAACGCACTGGTACCCAGGCTACCATTTGACGCTGGTGGTGGAGAGTTTAATTCATTTTTCACCAACCTGCCTCTTTAACATCACACTGACTGACCAATCTCCTGTCTTCTGCATATGACCCTTGACCCGGTTGCAGGTGAGCTGTTCTCTACTGACCTCAACCCCCGATGGCGTCGGCCACAGGCCGCCCCTCTTAACCCGGACTCTGACACCCTGGTCTTCCAACAGATTGACCTCGACTACTATTTAGGTAAGCTATGTCACTGAAATGTTTAGGGTTTCTGCCCTTCGACTAGCCTGGAATCCAGAACCTGTTTGAAACAGGTTGGCCTACATGGAGTGGAATGTTGCAATTAAGCTCAGGGATGAGGCTGGAGAAATGTAACCACTGTCAAGATCATAGATGGATATATGAAGGCAATGCCTGACAGTCCATGGGACCAACAGGTTAGTTTTAGTTGGAGCATATTTAGGCTGCCATGGACTTTTAAAGGCCATTTTTCTGTCACGTTTTAAGGCAGGAGTGCGAGTCATGACACCGACCTAAACTGTTTGTGATGGTCTGTTCAACAGGGGCTGCTGTGGCTGGCATGCCAGGTCAGTCTCAGGGAAATGTACCAATAATCCGCATGTTTGGGGTGACTGACAGCGGGAACAGTGTGTGCTGCCACGTGCACGGCTTTGCCCCCTATTTCTACATCCCTGCCCCCAATGGTGAGTTTTCTCTGAAAATGAGCAATATAATGATACGCAACATTACTCTACATATCAGACCTATTAGTGTGAGCTAAGCATGGCATGACCGTGTGGGATACGTGTTTTCTAGGCATCACAGTAGTAATGTCGTGGTCACTTTAAGAAGCAGAAGACTACATTATTATTTAGGACTAAATCTGAGGGCCAACCACAAATGACATGAAAATAATGACTTTAATTTTGTCCACCGAGTCGGTGGAATGGAGTAACAATATCAAATTCATCCACCCCTTTTTCTCTCTCACTTTCCCCCTCCCTTCCTCTCTCTGTCTCAGGGTTCACCAGTGATCATTTGAGTGAGTTCAAAAGGGAGCTTAACTCTGCTGTGCTGAAGGACATGCGCTACAACAAGGACAACATGTCGGTCACTGTGCTGGCGGTGGACATCACACACAAAGAAAGTATGTATAGTGTCCATGTCTGGTCTAGTGGTGGAACTGCAATAGGCTAGTAGTGGGACTGCTGACTCCTGGATACACTCAGGGTGCATTCCAGTAGTCATTTGAGGCAAAGGAAAGTTCAGAAGGGTAACATGGACATGTTTTGGACAGGTAGCAAAGAAAAGAGCGTTTGAATTGGTTGAATGAACGAAGTAAAGACGCTCTATCAGTCCTTACCTCCTTTTACCCAGGATGCAGAGGAGTATCCTGTGTGTCAACAGTTGAACTGTTGTTTTTGGTTGTGTGTGTGGTGTGGTAGCTTGTAGTGCTGTGGTGTTGACTAGGCTGACAAGGTAGTTGATAACTTCCTCCCCATCTCTCCTCCAGGTATGTATGGTTACCATGGGAAACGGATTGCGGACTTCCTGCGCATCACCATGGCAATTCCTCGTCTGATTGCCCCGGCGAAGAGGCTCCTGGAGCAGGGATTTAAGTTTGGACCTTTCCCCATTCAGAGCTTCTCTTCCTACGAGGCTAACATCGACTTTGAGATCAGGTGTGTGTGTGTGTGTGTGTGTGTGTGTGTGTGTGTGTGTGTGTGTGTGTGTGTGAGAGAGAGAGAGAGATAAGTAAAAAAAGAAGCAGTCCTGGTTTTCCCTTGACATTTTAACCCAGTTCTTTCCCTAAACTGCCGGGTCTCTCTTACCCCCCCCCCCCCCCCCCCCCCCCCCCCCCCCCTACTGCCTCAACGAGCTGCAACACTCTGACAGTCTCATAAATACAGTTCATATATGCTTTCGAAAAAAATGATCACTTGGTTGTGTTTATGACGGTCATGAGTAACATTAGAATACAGAATGTATTTCATTCCAAAGAACACATTATCATTGTCATTAGTTTATGTTACTGTAGGTCATCTGTTGCAGCGTGGTCACGTGTGGAGGCCAAGAAACAGGGTTTATTCTTGGTAAACATTTTATTTTGAAATAGTGTTCATCTTTTCATTTTGAGAGGTAATTCACAATGGTAAGTGTGTTGGACACCTCCGAATGTGCTCTTTCTGAGACTGTATAGAAATCAACACGTGTTACCTGCGTGTGACTCTAGGAGGATTTGAAAAAGTCACTTTTTGGCGCTCAGTGAAACAAAATGGCGCGTCCTCCTGAAATGGCTTCTAACACTAATGAAATAGACTTATTTAGGATGAGTCTAGGAAGTAGTGGAGCAGGACTTTAAAAAGGAGATTAACATGTTTTATTGATGTGCAGACAACATGACTTCCTCAGGGCTTCCAGTGTTAAACTATATAAACCAATTATTTAGACATTTTTGGGAGAAATGTATTTTCAACCAAATTCACACAGTAAGCAGTTGTTTTTCATGAGAATTAACAAATTCATTTGTACAGATGTTGTTAAATGAGGTCCGCTGTGTCCCGTGGTGCTATAGGTTTATGTTGTTTAATGAGGTCCGCTGTGTCCCGTGGTGCTATAGGTTTATGTTGTTAAATGAGGTCCGCTGTGTCCCGTGGTGCTATAGGTTTATGTTGTTAAATGAGGTCCGCTGTGTCCCGTGGCGCTATAGGTTTATGTTGTTAAATGAGGTCTGCTGTGTCCCGTGGTACTATAGGTTTATGTTGTTAAATGAGGTCCGCTGTGTCCCATGGTGCTATAGGTTTATGTTGTTAAATGAGGTCTGCTGTGTCCCATGGTGCTATAGGTTTATGTTGTTAAATGAGGTCCGCTGTGTCCTGTGGTGCTATAGGTTTATGTTGTTAAATTAGGTCCGCTGTGTCCCGTGGTGCTATAGGTTTATGTTGTTAAATGAGGTCCGCTGTGTCCCGTGGTGCTATAGGTTTATGGTGGACAGCGATGTGGTGGGTTGCTGCTGGATTGAGCTGCCCAAAGGGAAGTACCGGGTGAGGGAGGAGAGGATGTTGGGGGAGACGGACGCTCACAACCCAGGCAAGGTAAGAGAATGGAGACCTCTGGGCCTTTACACACCCAGGGGGTGTTCCAGATTTACAATACCTCCCTCCTCTCTCCTAGGTGTCTCTGTGTCAGTATGAGGTTGATGTGGGATGGACCCAGCTGATCAGTCACCCAGCAGAGGGAGAGTACCAGAGGATCGCTCCTCTCAGGGTTCTCAGCTTTGACATTGAGTGTGCTGGAAGAAAAGGTTTGTGCTCTGTACTGCATTGTACTATATTATGCTGTATTGTACTGATTGGGTGTCTGTGGACTGGAGAGACTGTGTTTACTGGCTTGTCCTCTGGCTCCTGTCAGCAGAGCCATGTATTTAGAGAGTTGGGACATTGAGGTTTCTGCATTATGATGCATTTACGTGACACTACAACATTCTATAACAGCCATGTTAACTCTTCATTTACATAACACTACAACATTCTATGACAGCCATGGTAACTCTTCATTTACATGACACTACAACATTCTATAACAGCCATGTTAACTCTTCATTTACATAACACTACAACATTCTATGACAGCCATGGTAACTCTTCATTTACATAACACTACAACATTCTATAACAGCCATGTTAACTCTTCATTTACATAACACTACAACATTCTATGACAGCCATGGTAACTCTTCATTTACATGACACTACAACATTCTATGACAGCCATGTTAACTCTGCATTTACAGGACACTACAACATTCTATGACAGCCATGTTAACTCTGCATTTACAGGACACTACAACATTCTATGACAGCCATGTTAACTCTTCATTTACATGACACTACAACATTCTATGACAGCCATGTTAACTCTTCATTTACATGACACTACAACATTCTATGACAGCCATGTTAACTCTTCATTTACGTGACACTAAAACATTCTATGACAGCCATGTTAACTCTTCATTTACGTGACACTAAAACATTCTATGACAGCCATGGTAACTCTTCATTTACATAACACTACAACATTCTATGACAGCCATGTTAACTCTTCATTTACATAACACTACAACATTCTATGACAGCCATGGTAACTCTTCATTTACATAACACTACAACATTCTATAACAGCCATGTTAACTCTTCATTTACATAACACTACAACATTCTATGACAGCCATGGTAACTCTTCATTTACATGACACTACAACATTCTATGACAGCCATGTTAACTCTGCATTTACAGGACACTACAACATTCTATGACAGCCATGTTAACTCTGCATTTACATAACACTACAACATTCTATAACAGCCATGTTAACTCTTCATTTACATAACACTACAACATTCTATGACAGCCATGGTAACTCTTCATTTACATGACACTACAACATTCTATGACAGCCATGTTAACTCTGCATTTACAGGACACTACAACATTCTATGACAGCCATGTTAACTCTGCATTTACAGGACACTACAACATTCTATGACAGCCATGTTAACTCTTCATTTACATGACACTACAACATTCTATGACAGCCATGTTAACTCTTCATTTACATGACACTACAACATTCTATGACAGCCATGTTAACTCTTCATTTACGTGACACTAAAACATTCTATGACAGCCATGTTAACTCTTCATTTACGTGACACTAAAACATTCTATGACAGCCATGGTAACTCTTCATTTACATAACACTACAACATTCTATGACAGCCATGTTAACTCTTCATTTACATGACACTACAACATTCTATGACAGCCATGTTAACTCTGCATTTACAGGACACTACAACATTCTATGACAGCCATGTTAACTCTTCATTTACATGACACTACAACATTCTATAACAGCCATGGTAACTCTTCATTTACATAACACTACAACATTCTATGACAGCCATGTTAACTCTTCATTTACATGACACTACAACATTCTATGACAGCCATGTTAACTCTGCATTTACAGGACACTACAACATTCTATGACAGCCATGTTAACTCTTCATTTACATGACACTACAACATTCTATGACAGCCATGTTAACTCTTCATTTACATGACACTACAACATTCTATGACAGCCATGTTAACTCTTCATTTACATGACACTACAACATTCTATGACAGCCATGTTAACTCTGCATTTACAGGACACTACAACATTCTATGACAGCCATGTTAACTCTTCATTTACATGACACTACAACATTCTATGACAGCCATGTTAACTCTTCATTTACATGACACTACAACATTCTATGACAGCCATGTTAACTCTTCATTTACATGACACTACAACATTCTATGACAGCCATGTTAACTCTTCATTTACATGACACTACAACATTCTATGACAGCCGTGTTAACTCTTCATTTACATGACACTACAACATTCTATGACAGCCGTGTTAACTCTTCATTTACATGACACTACAACATTCTATGACAGCCATGTTAACTCTTCATTTACATGACACTACAACATTCTATGACAGCCATGTTAACTCTTCATTTACGTGACACTAAAACATTCTATGACAGCCATGTTAACTCTTCATTTACATGACACTACAACATTCTATGACAGCCATGTTAACTCTTCATTTACATGACACTACAACATTCTATGACAGCCATGTTAACTCTTCATTTACATGACACTACAACATTCTATGACAGCCATGTTAACTCTTCATTTACATGACACTACAACATTCTATGACAGCCATGTTAACTCTTCATTTACATGACACTACAACATTCTATGACAGCCATGTTAACTCTTCATTTACATGACACTACAACATTCTATGACAGCCATGGTAACTCTTCATTTACATGACACTACAACATTCTATGACAGCCATGTTAACTCTTCATTTACATGACACTACAACATTCTATGACAGCCATGTTAACTCTTCATTTACATAACACTACAACATTCTATGACAGCCATGTTAACTCTTCATTTACATGACACTACATGACACTACAACATTCTATGACAGCCATGGTAATTCTTCATTTACATAACACTACAACATTCTATGACAGCCATGTTAACTCTTCATTTACATGACACTACAACATTCTATGACAGCCATGTTAACTCTGCATTTACAGGACACTACAACATTCTATGACAGCCATGTTAACTCTTCATTTACATGACACTACAACATTCTATAACAGCCATGGTAACTCTTCATTTACATAACACTACAACATTCTATGACAGCCATGTTAACTCTTCATTTACATGACACTACAACATTCTATGACAGCCATGTTAACTCTGCATTTACAGGACACTACAACATTCTATGACAGCCATGTTAACTCTTCATTTACATGACACTACAACATTCTATGACAGCCATGTTAACTCTTCATTTACATGACACTACAACATTCTATGACAGCCATGTTAACTCTTCATTTACATGACACTACAACATTCTATGACAGCCATGTTAACTCTGCATTTACAGGACACTACAACATTCTATGACAGCCATGTTAACTCTTCATTTACATGACACTACAACATTCTATGACAGCCATGTTAACTCTTCATTTACATGACACTACAACATTCTATGACAGCCATGTTAACTCTTCATTTACATGACACTACAACATTCTATGACAGCCATGTTAACTCTTCATTTACATGACACTACAACATTCTATGACAGCCATGTTAACTCTTCATTTACATGACACTACAACATTCTATGACAGCCATGTTAACTCTTCATTTACATGACACTACAACATTCTATGACAGCCATGGTAACTCTTCATTTACATGACACTACAACATTCTATGACAGCCATGTTAACTCTTCATTTACATGACACTACAACATTCTATGACAGCCATGTTAACTCTTCATTTACATAACACTACAACATTCTATGACAGCCATGTTAACTCTTCATTTACATGACACTACATGACACTACAACATTCTATGACAGCCATGTTAACTCTTCATTTACATAACACTACAACATTCTATGACAGCCATGTTAACTCTTCATTTACATGACACTACAACATTCTATGACAGCCATGTTAACTCTTCATTTACATGACACTACAACATTCTATGAAAGCCATGTTAACTCTTCATTTACATGACACTACAACATTCTATGACAGCCATGTTAACTCTTCATTTACATGACACTACAACATTCTATGACAGCCATGGTAACTCTTCATTTACATGACACTACAACATTCTATGACAGCCATGTTAACTCTTCATTTACATAACACTACAACATTCTATGACAGCCATGTTAACTATTCATTTACATAACACTACAACATTCTATGACAGCCATGTTAACTCTTCATTTACATGACACTACAACATTCTATGACAGCCATGGTAACTCTTCATTTACATGACACTACAACATTCTATGACAGCCATGTTAACTCTTCATTTACATGACACTACAACATTCTATGACAGCCATGTTAACTCTTCATTTACATGACACTACAACATTCTATGACAGCCATGTTAACTCTTCATTTACATGACACTACAACATTCTATGACAGCCATGTTAAATATCATTCTATGACAGCCATGTTAACTCTTCATTTACATGACACTACAACATTCTATGACAGCCATGTTAAATATCATTCTATGACAGCCATGTTAACTCTTCATTTACATGACAATACAACATTCTATGACAGCCATGTTAACTCTTCATTTACATGACACTACAACATTCTATGACAGCCATGTTAACTCTTCATTTACATGACACTACAACATTCTATGACAGCCATGTTAACTCTTCATTTACATAACACTACAACATTCTATGACAGCCATGTTAACTCTTCATTTACATGACACTACAACATTCTATGACAGCCTTGTTAACTCTTCATTTACATGACACTACAACATTCTATGATAACTCTTCATTTACATGACACTACATGACACTACAACATTCTATGACAGCCATGTTAACTCTTCATTTACATGACACGACAACATTCTATGACAGCCATGTTAACTCTTCATTTACATGACACGACAACATTCTATGACAGTCTTGTTAACTCTTCATTTACATGACACTACAACATTCTATGATAACTCTTCATTTACATGACACTACAACATTCTATGACAGCCTTATTAACTCTTAACGCTCCCCGTTAACATTACATGAGGAGAATTGACACTGTTCTATGTAACTGAATGTCTAGGATCAGAACAGTATTCACTGTTCTAAAGGTTGGCCCAACTCTCTTGTCTTCTTCTAGGGATTTTTCCCGAGGCAGAGAAAGACCCAGTGATCCAGATAGCCTCCATGGTGCAGCGACAGGGAGAGAAGGAACCTTTCATCCGCACCGTCTTCACCCTCCAGTCCTGCTCCAGCATCGTGGGCTCCCAGGTCCTGTGCTTCACTAAAGAGAGCCAGTTACTACAGGTAACATATACACACACACACAAACACACTTGTGGGGAGTTGAGCTTGGCTGCTTTAAGACAAACAGCAGTGGAGGTTCCCCCCTGATTGGCTCTTTGTATTCCCCCTGCAGAGCTGGGCTGAGTTTGTGAGGACTGTGGATGCAGACATCATCACTGGGTACAACATCCAGAACTTTGACCTTCCCTACCTGCTGAACAGAGCAGCTACCCTGAAGGTCAGTACAGACAGACTGGCCATGGTTCTATGGAAACTTCTAGAATCAGAACGTCCAGATTCTAAGTCTAACCTGCCAGATCAATGTCTGTTGATGCAGTATTTGTTGTATATTGCCTTGTTGTATGTGGACCTGTCAGTCTAACTACTGGAGCTGTACCTGCCTGTCAGTCTAACTACTGGAGCTGTACCTGCCTGTCAGTCTAACTACTGGAGCTGTACCTGCCTGTCAGTCTAACTACTGGAGCTGTACCTACCTGTCAGTCTAACTACTGGAGCTGTACCTACCTGTCAGTCTAACTACTGGAGCTGTACCCGCCTGTCAGTCTAACTACTGGAGCTGTACCTGCCTGTCAGTCTAACTACTGGAGCTGTACCTGGCTGTCAGTCTAACTACTGGAGCTGTACCTGCCTGTCAGTCTAACTACTGGAGCTGTACCTGCCTGTCAGTCTAACTACTGGAGCTGTACCTGCCTGTCAGTCTAACTACTGGAGCTGTACCTGCCTGTCAGTCTAACTACTGGAGCTGTACCTGCCTGTCAGTCTAACTACTGGAGCTGTACCTGCCTGTCAGTCTAACTACTGGAGCTGTACCTACCTGTCAGTCTAACTACTGGAGCTGTACCTGCCTGTCAGTCTAACTACTGGAGCTGTACCTGCCTGTCAGTCTAACTACTGGAGCTGTACCTGCCTGTCAGTCTAACTACTGGAGCTGTACCTGCCTGTCAGTCTAACTACTGGAGCTGTACCTGCCTGTCAGTCTAACTACTGGAGCTGTACCTACCTGTCAGTCTAACTACTGGAGCTGTACCTACCTGTCAGTCTAACTACTGGAGCTGTACCTGCCTGTCAGTCTAACTACTGGAGCTGTACCTGCCTGTCAGTCTAACTACTGGAGCTGTACCTGCCTGTCAGTCTAACTACTGGAGCTGTACCTGCCTGTCAGTCTAACTACTGGAGCTGTACCTGCCTGTCAGTCTAACTACTGGAGCTGTACCTGCCTGTCAGTCTAACTACTGGAGCTGTACCTGCCTGTCAGTCTAACTACTGGAGCTGTACCTGCCTGTCAGTCTAACTACTGGAGCTGTACCTGGCTGTCAGTCTAACTACTGGAGCTGTACCTGCCTGTCAGTCTAACTACTGGAGCTGTACCTGCCTGTCAGTCTAACTACTGGAGCTGTACCTGCCTGTCAGTCTAACTACTGGAGCTGTACCTGCCTGTCAGTCTAACTACTGGAGCTGTACCTGCCTGTCAGTCTAACTACTGGAGCTGTACCTGCCTGTCAGTCTAACTACTGGAGCTGTACCTGGCTGTCAGTCTAACTACTGGAGCTGTACCTGCCTGTCAGTCTAACTACTGGAGCTGTACCTGCCTGTCAGTCTAACTACTGGAGCTGTACCTGCCTGTCAGTCTAACTACTGGAGCTGTACCTACCTGTCAGTCTAACTACTGGAGCTGTACCTGCCTGTCAGTCTAACTACTGGAGCTGTACCTGCCTGTCAGTCTAACTACTGGAGCTGTACCTGCCTGTCAGTCTAACTACTGGAGCTGTACCTGCCTGTCAGTCTAACTACTGGAGCTGTACCTGCCTGTCAGTCTAACTACTGGAGCTGTACCTGCCTGTCAGTCTAACTACTGGAGCTGTACCTGCCTGTCAGTCTAACTACTGGAGCTGTACCTGCCTGTCAGTCTAACTACTGGAGCTGTACCTGCCTGTCAGTCTAACTACTGGAGCTGTACCTGCCTGTCAGTCTAACTACTGGAGCTGTACCTGCCTGTCAGTCTAACTACTGGAGCTGTACCTGCCTGTCAGTCTAACTACTGGAGCTGTACCTGCCTGTCAGTCTAACTACTGGAGCTGTACCTGCCTGTCAGTCTAACTACTGGAGCTGTACCTGCCTGTCAGTCTAACTACTGGAGCTGTACCTGCCTGTCAGTCTAACTACTGGAGCTGTACCTGCCTGTCAGTCTAACTACTGGAGCTGTACCTGCCTGTCAGTCTAACTACTGGAGCTGTACCTACCTGTCAGTCTAACTACTGGAGCTGTACCTGCCTGTCAGTCTAACTACTGGAGCTGTCAGTCTAACTACTGGAGCTGTACCTGCCTGTCAGTCTAACTACTGGAGCTGTACCTGGCTGTCAGTCTAACTACTGGAGCTGTACCTGCCTGTCAGTCTAACTACTGGAGCTGTACCTGCCTGTCAGTCTAACTACTGGAGCTGTACCTGCCTGTCAGTCTAACTACTGGAGCTGTACCTGCCTGTCAGTCTAACTACTGGAGCTGTACCTGCCTGTCAGTCTAACTACTGGAGCTGTACCTGCCTGTCAGTCTAACTACTGGAGCTGTACCTGCCTGTCAGTCTAACTACTGGAGCTGTACCTGCCGGTCAGTCTAACTACTGGAGCTGTACCTGCCTGTCAGTCTAACTACTGGAGCTGTACCTACCTGTCAGTCTAACTACTGGAGCTGTACCTGCCTGTCAGTCTAACTACTGGAGCTGTACCTGCCTGTCAGTCTAACTTCTGGAGCTGTACCTGCCTGTCAGTCTAACTACTGGAGCTGTACCTGCCTGTCAGTAACTACTGGAGCTGTACCTGCCTGTCAGTCTAACTACTGGAGCTGTACCTGCCGGTCAGTCTAACTACTGGAGCTGTACCTGCCTGTCAGTCTAACTACTGGAGCTGTACCTGCCTGTCAGTCTAACTACTGGAGCTGTACCTGCCTGTCAGTCTAACTACTGGAGCTGTACCTGCCTGTCAGTCTAACTACTGGAGCTGTACCTGCCTGTCAGTCTAACGACTGGAGCTGTACCTGCCTGTCAGTCTAACTACTGGAGCTGTACCTGCCTGTCAGTCTAACTACTGGAGCTGTACCTGCCTGTCAGTCTAACTACTGGAGCTGTACCTGCCTGTCAGTCTAACTACTGGAGCTGTACCTGCCTGTCAGTCTAACTACTGGAGCTGTACCTGCCTGTCATAAGATACTAGAAACCACTTACATTTACTTATAAAATAATATATATAAAACAGTACATCATATAACATTATTACACCACTACTTATCTACAGTACAAAATGTACAGTACAGAATTAATAATACCACCATTCAACAACATTTCAATGTATGTGCATGTCTTTACGGTCCTGCTGTATTTATATCCTGCTGTTTAAATCTGATTCTACTGCTGCATCAGTTACCTGACGTGGAATAGAGTTCCATGTAGTCATGGCTCTATGTAGTACTGTGGAATAGAGTTCCATGTAGTCATGGCTCTATGTAGTACTGTGGAATAGAGTTCCATGTAGTCATGGCTCTATGTAGTACTGTGGAATAGAGTTCCATGTAGTCATGGCTCTATGTAGTACTGTGGAATAGAGTTCCATGTAGTCATGGCTCTATGTCGTACTGTGGAATAGAGTTCCATGTAGTCATGGCTCTATGTAGTACTGTGGAATAGAGTGCCATGTAGTCATGGCTCTATGTAGTACTGTGGAATAGAGTTCCATGTAGTCATGGCTCTATGTAGTACTGTGGAATAGAGTTCCATGTAGTCATGGCTCTATGTCGTACTGTGGAATAGAGTTCCATGTAGTCATGGCTCTATGTAGTACTGTGGAATAGAGTTCCATGTAGTCATGGCTCTATGTAGTACTGTGGAATAGAGTTCCATGTAGTCATGGCTCTATGTCGTACTGTGGAATAGAGTTCCATGTAGTCATGGCTCTATGTAGTACTGTGGAATAGAGTTCCATGTAGTCATGGCTCTATGTCGTACTGTGGAATAGAGTTCCATGTAGTCATGACTCTATGTCGTACTGTGGAATAGAGTTCCATGTAGTCATGGCTCTGTCGTACTGTGGAATAGAGTTCCATGTAGTCATGGCTCTATGTAGTACTGTGGAATAGAGTTCCATGTAGTCAGGGCTCTATGTAGTACTGTGGAATAGAGTTCCATGTAGTCATGGCTCTATGTAGTACTGTGGAATAGAGTTCCATGTAGTCATGGCTCTATGTAGTACTGTGTCACTCCCATAGTCTGTTCTGGACTTGGGGACTGTGAAGAGACCTCTGGTGGCATGTCTTGTGAGGTATGCAGGGGTGTCCAAGCTTTGTTCTAGTATTTTCAACAGACACCTCTGTACATTCAGCTAGTCAACACTTCTTACAAAAACAAGTAGTGATGAAGACAATCTCTCTTCCACTTTGAGCCAGGAGAGATTGACATGCGTGTCATTAATGTTAGCTCTGTTCTTTTAAGGGCCAGCCGTGCTGCCCTGTTCTGAACCAACTGCAATATTCCCAAGTCCCTCTTTGTGGCACCTGACCACACGACTGAACACTAGTCAAAGTGCAACAAAACTAGAGCCTGTAGGACCTTGTTGATAGTGTTGTTAAGAAGGTAGAGCAGTGCTTTTATGGACAGACTTCTCCCCATCTTAACTACTGTTGTATCAATGTGTTTTGACCATGACACTTGCTCATTACCACATTCATTACGAGATGTCATTTAGGTTTAGGGTTTAGTGAATCTCATCGATTTGTCCCAAATACAATGCTTTTAGTTTTTAAATATTTAGGACAAACTTATTTCTTGCCCACCCATTCTTTGTTAATTGTTGCAGTCATTTCAGTTGCTGTAGTAGCTGACGTGTGTAGTGTTGAGTCATTTACTCAGAGCCAGTGGCATGTAGTTAGTAAAGATAGGAAAAAGGTAAGGGGCCTAAACAGCTGCCCTGTAAGATACTAGAGATCCCCTAAACAGCTGCCCTATAAGATACTAGAGATCCCCAAAACAGCTGCCATATAAGATACTAGAGATCCCCAAAACAGCTGCCCTATAAGATACTAGAGATCCACAAAACAGCTGCCCTATAAGATACTAGAGATCCCCAAAACAGCAATGATTTTGGTCCGACCCAAAAAACAACTCGCACACAAACCTTTGACGCTAAGAAATGCATTTGAATTAGGCCCCAAAGATAATAATTGGATCTTCCTCAAATGAAATTCAGGAAAATGTTGTTTTCATAAACAATGACCTTTAAAAAGGCTGATGGAGTAGCGTGTCTGTCTCTCCTACCTGCCACGTCTGTCCTCTATTAAAGTCATGGAAAGAGACATCTGGAGTCTGTGTCTCTGTGCTTCTGCCTCTTTGTCTCTGTGCTTCTGCCTCTGTGTCTCTGTGCTTCTGTCTCTGTGCTTCTGCCTCTGTGTCTCTGTGCTTCTGCCTCTTTGTCTCTGTGCTTCTGCCTCTGTGTCTCTGTGCTTCTGCCTCTGTGTCTCTTTGCTTCTGCCTCTTTGTCTCTGTGCTTCTGCCTCTTTGTCTCTGTGCTTCTGCCTCTGTGTCTCTGTGCTTCTGCCTCTGTGTCTCTGTGCTTCTGCCTCTGTGTCTCTTGCTCTTTGGGGTTTTAGGCTGGGTGTCTGTGATGCACTCTGTGGCTTTCTAAAAGGGCTTTCTAAAATGTATTTGATTGATATGTCCGATTCCAGGTCAAGCTGTTCCCCTACCTGGGCAGAGTACTGGGCATCAAGTCAGTCCTGAGAGACTCCAGTTTCCAGAGCAAACAGATGGGCCGCAGAGAGAACAAGATCCTCAACATGGAGGGACGAGTTCAGTTTGACCTGCTCCAGGTAACTGGCCCGCCCTGGACCATAGTTAGACTCATCATGGATTCATGTTTTGTCTGACTGGCCCTGGACCATAGTTAGACTCATCATGGATTCATGTTTTGTCTGACTGACCCTGGACCATAGTTAGAGGACTCATCATGGATTCATGTTTTGTCTGACTGATCCTGGACCATAGTTAGACTCATCATGGATTCATGTTTTGTCTGACTGACCCTGGACCATAGTTAGACTCATCATGGATTCATGTTTTGTCTGATTGATCCTGGACCATAGTTAGACTCATCATGGATTCATGTTTTGTCTGACTGATCCTGGACCATAGTTAGACTCATCATGGATTCATGTTTTGTCTGACTGACCCTGGACCATAGTTAGAGGACTCATCATGGATTCATGTTTTGTCTGACTGATCCTGGACCATAGTTAGAGGACTCATCATGGATTCATGTTTTGTCTGACTGACCCTGGACCATAGTTAGAGGACTCATCATGGATTCATGTTTTATCTGACTGATCCTGGACCATAGTTAGACTCATCATGGATTCATGTTTTGTCTGACTGACCCTGGACCATAGTTAGACTCATCATGGATTCATGTTTTGTCTGACTGATCCTGGACCATAGTTAGGGGACTCATCATGGATTCATGTTTTGTCTGACTGATCCTGGACCATAGTTAGAGGACTCATCATGGATTCATGTTTTGTCTGACTGATCCTGGACCATAGTTAGACTCATCATGGATTCATGTTTTGTCTGACTGATCCTGGACCATAGTTAGACTCATCATGGATTCATGTTTTGTCTGACTGATCCTGGACCATAGTTAGAGAACTCATCATGGATTCATGTTTTGTCTGACTGATCCTGGACCATAGTTAGACTCATCATGGATACATGTTTTGTCTGACTGACCCTGGACCATAGTTAGAGGACTCATCATGGATTCATGTTTTGTCTGACTGATCCTGGACCATAGTTAGAGGACTCATCATGGATTCATGTTTTGTCTGACTGATCCTGGACCATAGTTAGACTCATCATGGATTCATGTTTTGTCTGACTGATCCTGGACCATAGTTAGACTCATCATGGATTCATGTTTTGTCTGACTGATCCTGGACCATAGTTAGAGAACTCATCATGGATTCATGTTTTGTCTGACTGATCCTGGACCATAGTTAGACTCATCATGGATACATGTTTTGTCTGACTGATCCTGGACCATAGTTAGACTCATAGTGGATTCATGTTTTGTCTGACTGATCCTGGACCATAGTTAGACTCATAGTGGATTCATGTTTTGTCTGACTGATCCTGGACCATAGAGGACTCATCATGGATTCATGTTTTGTCTGACTGACCCTGGACCATAGTTAGAGGACTCATCATGGATTCATGTTTTGTCTGACTGATCCTGGACCATAGTTAGACTCATCATGGATTCATGTTTTGTCTGACTGACCCTGGACCATAGTTAGAGGACTCATCATGGATTCATGTTTTGTCTGACTGATCCTGGACCATAGTTAGACTCATCATGGATACATGTTTTGTCTGACTGACCCTGGACCATAGTTAGAGGACTCATCATGGATTCATGTTTTGTCTGACTGATCCTGGACCATAGTTAGACTCATCATGGATACATGTTTTGTCTGACTGACCCTGGACCATAGTTAGAGGACTCATCATGGATTCATGTTTTGTCTGACTGATCCTGGACCATAGTTAGACTCATCATGGATACATGTTTTGTCTGACTGACCCTGGACCATAGTTAGAGGACTCATCATGGATTCATGTTTTATCTGACTGATCCTGGACCATAGTTAGACTCATCATGGATTCATGTTTTTGCGTGGACATTGCCATTGAGAGCTTCCACCATCTTAAAGCAGTCAACTGGGTGGGGATTCCTATGGACAGACTCCATAATGGAATACATACAAAGATGAGGTCTGTAACTCTATGCCCCTGGACCTGTCCATGTGGGTTCTTCAGGTGCTGCTGAGGGACTACAGACTGTTCTGTTGTTCTAAGGGTTCTGTTCTGACAGACTGTTCCGACTGTTCCAAGTGTTCTGTCTGACTGACTGGATCTGTCCATGTGGGTCCTTCAGGTGCTGCTGAGGGACTACAGACTGTTCTGTTGTTCTAAGGGTTCTGTTCTGACTACAGACTGTTCTGACTGTTCCAAGTGTTCTGTCTGACTGACTGGATCTGTCCATGTGGGTCCTTCAGGTGCTGCTGAGGGACTACAAACTGCGCTCATACACACTCAACGCCGTCAGCTTCCACTTCCTGCAAGAACAGAAGGAGGATGTTCAGCATTCTATCATCACAGATCTGCAGGTACATCTCTCTCCTCTCTCTGCTCTCTCTCCTCTCTCTGCTCACTTTCTGTCAAGTGGAGGCCTATTAGTTCCTATTAGGACTTTCCCCCAGAGACTGACAGCGTCTCATTCATGTTTCCTCTCTTTCCCTCCCTGTCGTCCTTCTATCCCAGAATGGTAATGAGCAGACCCGGAGGCGCCTGGCGGTGTACTGCCTGAAGGATGCCTACCTGCCCCTGCGTCTGCTGCAGAAGCTGATGTGTGTGATCAACTACATGGAGATGGCCAGAGTCACCGGGGTTCCCCTCACCTACCTGCTCTCCAGAGGCCAGCAGATCAAAGTGGTGTCCCAGCTACTGCGGCAGGTGAGACACACACTCTATCTCTCTATACACATTCCTAGAACACACGTTCTCACCTAAATGTTTGGGACCGAGAAAATGATGTAGTCTGTGTGTGTGTTAGGCAATGAAACAGGGGCTGGTCATGCCAGTGGTGAAGCCGGAGGGAGGTGAAGACTACACTGGAGCTACAGTCATTGAGCCAGAGAAAGGGTGAGTAACACTGCTCTGAAGATTACTGGAGTTAGTCATTGAGACAGGGTGAGTAACACTGCTCTGTAGACTACTGAAGTTACAGTCATTGAGCCAGAGACAGGGTGAGTAACACTGCTCTGAAGACTACTGGAGTTACAGTCATTGAGACAGGGTGAGTAACACTGCTCTGTAGACTACTGGAGTTAGTCATTGAGACAGGGTGAGTAACACTGCTCTGAAGACTACTGGAGTTACAGTCATTGAGACAGGGTGAGTAACACTGCTCTGAAGACTACTGGAGTTACAGTCATTGAGCCAGAGACAGGGTGAGTAACACTGCTCTGAAGACTACTGGAGTTAGTCATTGAGAAAGGGTGAGTAACACTGCTCTGAAGACTACTGGAGTTACAGTCATTGAGACAGGGTGAGTAACACTGCTCTGAAGACTACTGGAGTTACAGTCATTGAGCCAGAGACAGGGTGAGTAACACTGCTCTGAAGACTACTGGAGTTAGTCATTGAGAAAGGGTGAGTAACACTGCTCTGAAGACTACTGGAGTTACAGTCATTGAGACAGGGTGAGTAACACTGCTCTGAAGACTACTGAAGGTACAGTCATTGAGACAGGGTGAGTAACACTGCTCTGAAGACTACTGGAGTTACAGTCATTGAGAAAGGGTGAGTAACACTGCTCTGAAGACTACTGGAGTTACAGTCATTGAGACAGAGAAAGGGTGAGTAACACTGCTCTGAAGACTACTGGAGTTACAGTCATTGAGACAGAGAAAGGGTGAGTAACACTGCTCTGAAGACTACTGGAGTTACAGTCATTGAGAAAGGGTGAGTAACACTGCTCTGAAGACTACTGGAGTTACAGTCGTTGAGACAGAGAAAGGGTGAGTAACACTGCTCTGAAGACTACTGGAGTTACAGTCATTGAGACAGGGTGAGTAACACTGCTCTGAAGACTACTGGAGTTACAGTCATTGAGACAGAGAAAGGGTGAGTAACACTGCTCTGAAGACTACTGGAGTTACAGTCATTGAGACAGAGAAAGGGTGAGTAACACTGCTCTGAAGACTACTGGAGTTACAGTCATTGAGACAGAGAAAGGGTGAGTAACACTGCTCTGAAGACTACTGGAGTTACAGTCATTGAGACAAAGGGTGAGTAACACTGCTCTGAAGACTACTGGAGTTACAGTCATTGAGAAAGGGTGAGTAACACTGCTCTGAAGACTACTGGAGTTACAGTCATTGAGACAGGGTGAGTAACACTGCTCTGAAGACTACTGGAGTTACAGTCATTGAGCCAGAGACAGGGTGAGTAACACTGCTCTGAAGACTACTGGAGTTAGTCATTGAGAAAGGGTGAGTAACACTGCTCTGAAGACTACTGGAGTTACAGTCATTGAGACAGGGTGAGTAACACTGCTCTGAAGACTACTGGAGTTACAGTCATTGAGCCAGAGACAGGGTGAGTAACACTGCTCTGAAGACTACTGGAGTTACAGTCATTGAGAAAGGGTGAGTAACACTGCTCTGAAGACTACTGGAGTTACAGTCATTGAGACAGAGAAAGGGTGAGTAACACTGCTCTGAAGACTACTGGAGTTACAGTCATTGAGACAGAGAAAGGGTGAGTAACACTGCTCTGAAGACTACTGAAGGTACAGTCATTGAGACAGGGTGAGTAACACTGCTCTGAAGACTACTGGAGTTACAGTCATTGAGAAAGGGTGAGTAACACTGCTCTGAAGACTACTGGAGTTACAGTCATTGAGACAGAGAAAGGGTGAGTAAAACTGCTCTGAAGACTACTGGAGTTACAGTCATTGAGACAGAGAAAGGGTGAGTAACACTGCTCTGAAGACTACTGGAGTTAGTCATTGAGAAAGGGTGAGTAACACTGCTCTGAAGACTACTGGAGTTACAGTCATTGAGACAGAGACAGGGTGAGTAACACTGCTCTGAAGACTACTGGAGTTAGTCATTGAGAAAGGGTGAGTAACACTGCTCTGAAGACTACTGGAGTTACAGTCATTGAGACAGAGAAAGGGTGAGTAACACTGCTCTGAAGACTACTGGAGTTACAGTCGTTGAGACAGAGAAAGGGTGAGTAACACTGCTCTGAAGACTACTGGAGTTACAGTCATTGAGACAGGGTGAGTAACACTGCTCTGAAGACTACTGGAGTTACAGTCATTGAGACAGAGAAAGGGTGAGTAACACTGCTCTGAAGACTACTGGAGTTACAGTCATTGAGACAGAGAAAGGGTGAGTAACACTGCTCTGAAGACTACTGGAGTTACAGTCATTGAGAAAGGGTGAGTAACACTGCTCTGAAGACTACTGGAGTTACAGTCATTGAGACAGGGTGAGTAACACTGCTCTGAAGACGACTGGAGTTACAGTCATTGAGACAGAGAAAGGGTGAGTAACACTGCTCTGAAGACTACTGGAGTTACAGTCATTGAGACAGAGAAAGGGTGAGTAACACTGCTCTGTGTTTTAGGGTGTGTTCTGACATGGTTTTTACTTGTGATTTTAGCTTGAATGTTTTGTTTGTGTATTAATGTAATCTAATATTGATTAGATTTTTATTTGACAGTTCAACTAATATACAAACAGTACATACATGCTGTCAGCGATAACACAGTAAAGTTAATGACTTATTTCCATTGTGGTCCCTTTATGTATTTCACTGTCTATGACTGCTATGTGGGTAAAAACATCAAGTTGAAGTAATCTCTCTCTCTCTGGGTTCTCCAGATACTACAGCGTTCCCATCGCCACCCTGGATTTCTCCTCCCTGTATCCCTCCATCATGATGGCCCACAACCTCTGTTACACCACCCTGCTTCAGAAGGGCTCAGCGGAGAAGCTGGGGTGAGAGAGTCACTGTTGTTGTCGTTCCACTAACCAGGGCTCACCAACCCTGTTCCTGGAGAGATACCCTCCTGTAGGTGTTCACTCCAACCCTGTTCCTGGAGAGATACCCTCCTGTAGGTTTTAACTCCAACCCTGTTCCTGGAGAGCTACCCTCCTGTAGGTTTTAACTCCAACCCTGTTCCTAGAGAGCTACCCTCCTGTAGGTTTTCAACTCCAACCCTGTTCCTGGAGAGCGACCCACTTGTAGGTTTTCATTCCAAGCCTGTTCCTGAAGAGCGACCCTCCTGTAGGTTTTCATTCCAACCCTGTTCCTGAAGAGCGACCCTCCTGTAGGTTTTCATTCCAAGCCTGTTCCTGAAGAGCGACCCTCCTGTAGGTTTTCATTCCAACCCTGTTCCTGGAGAGCGACCCTCCTGTAGGTTTTCATTCCAACCCTAATCTAGCTACGGCAGGGCTCTGCAACAGGTGGCTGTGAAAACGTCAGCCAGTTTTGTATGACTGCATCCTTGATTGGTCGACCTAGGTTGATTTTGTAAGTGACATGGGTGTCTTGTCTCCTTAGTCTGACCCCAGAGGACTTCATCAAGACTCCCACAGGAGACCTGTTTGTTAAGAGCTCGGTGAGGAAGGGACTTCTGCCTGATATCCTGGAGGACCTGCTCTCTGCCAGGAAGAAGTAAGCACTGACCTGGAGTCAGCTGAAACGAGGGTCTATGCACCTCCTAGGTTTCTCAATCTGATCTAGGATCAGTAACACTGCTATAGAGTATATGAGGGCTGTCTTTATGCATACTATTCCTCTTATAATTTTGGGTTTGTTTGCTTCTTTGTGTTTCCTGTCTTGATTGAACTGTTTCTGTTTGTAACTTAATGTGTAATTGCTTGCTGGGTTTGAGATGCAGGGCTCCCTTGCCAAATAGACTTGTTTCTCTATGGGACTCCCTGCTTAGATAAAGGTTACATCAATATAATGGCCAAAAGATGGCCTGGGGATGACAGGTGGTTCTTGTATATTTCTGACATTTTAAGTGTGCTCTTAACCCATTTCACTCACACAAAAGTTAATGAAACTCTTGTGCCGTCAAATGACCAAAGCTGAGTTGTGTATGAGCCAATTCATCCTGGACAAAAGTCAGTCCATGCAGACCTTAACAAACAGGGAATGAACAGGGCTTAACAAACAGGGAATGAACCGTGCTTAACAAACAGTGAATAGACAGGGCTTAACAAACAGTGAATAGACAGGGCTTAACAAACAGTGAATAGACATTGCTGTACAAACAGTGCTTAACAAACAGGGAATGAACAGTGCTTAAGAAACAGGGAATGAACAGTGCTTAACAAACAGTGCTTAACAAACAGTGCTTAACAAACCGTGCTTAACAAACAGGGAATGAACCGTGCTTAACAAACAGTGAATAGACAGTGCTTAACAAACAGTGCTTAACAAACAGTGCTTAACAAACAGTGAATGAACCGTGCTTAACAAACAGTGAATAGACAGTGCTTAACAAACAGGGAATGAACAGTGCTTAACAAACAGGGAATGAACCGTGCTTAACAAACAGTGCTTAACAAACAGTGCTTAACAAACAGTGAATGAACCGTGCTTAACAAACAGTGAATAGACAGTGCTTAACAAACAGTGAATGAACAGGGCTTAACAAACAGTGAATAGACAGTGCTTAACAAACAGTGAATGAACCGTGCTTAACAAACAGTGAATAGACAGTGCTTAACAAACAGTGAATGAACCGTGCTTAACAAACAGTGAATGAACCGTGCTTAACAAACAGTGAATAGACTGGGCTTAACAAACAGTGAATAGACAGGGCTTAACAAACAGTGAATAGACAGGGCTTAACAAACAGTGAATGAACCGGGCTTAACAAACAGTGAATGAACCGTGCTTAACAAACAGGGAATGAACCGTGCTTAACAAACAGGGAATGAACCGTGCTTAACAAACAGGGAATGAACCGTGCTTAACAAACAGTGAATAGACAGGGCTTAACAAACAGTGAATAGACAGGGCTTAACAAACAGTGAATAGACAGGGCTTAACAAACAGTGAATGAACAGGGCTTAACAAACAGTGAATAGACAGTGCTTAACAAACAGTGCTTAACAAACAGTGCTTAACAAACAGTGCTTAACAAACAGTGAATGAACCGGGCTTAACAAACACTGAATGAACCGTGCTTAACAAACAGGGAATGAACCGTGCTTAACAAACAGGGAATGAACAGGGCTTAACAAATAGTGAATAGACAGGGCTTAACAAACAGTGAATAGACAGGGCTTAACAAACAGTGAATAGACATTGCTTAACAAACAGTGAATAGACAGTGCTTAACAAACAGTGAATAGACAGTGCTTAACAAACAGTGAATAGACAGGGCTTAACAAACAGTGAATGAACAATGAAAATGAAAGTTGTTGTGGTGGTTGTTATTTCTGACCCCCTTCCGTCTTCAGGGCCAAAGCGGAGCTGAAAAAGGAAACGGATCCTTTCAAGAAACAGGTCCTTGACGGTCGACAGCTCGCTCTCAAAATCAGCGCCAACTCCGTCTATGGCTTTACAGGGGCTCAGGTGGGCAAGCTGCCCTGCCTTGAGATCTCACAGGTGAGCACCCTGCCCAGTTTCCTCAAGCATAGTGTCTCAAAGTGGAAACTGGGACCAGGACCCCAGGCCAGTGTAGCTGTAGGACTCCAGACAAGGTCCTGTTTGTATTTACATACCCAGCCAACACCATGTCTTCAGACTTCTTAAGACATAAACATGTCTTGATGTCCTTGGACACATCTTAACACGTCTTGGAAATACCAGTGTTCCTAACATCTCCCTGTGTTTCCAGAGTGTCACCTGTGTTCCTAACCTCTCCCTGTGTTTCCAGAGTGTCACCAGTGTTCCTAACCTCTCCCTGTGTTTCCAGACTGTCACCAGTGTTCCTAACCTCTCCCTGTGTTTCCAGACTGTCACCAGTGTTCCTAACCTCTCCCTGTGTTTCCAGTGTCACCAGTGTTCCTAACCTCTCCCTGTGTTTCCAGACTGTCACCAGTGTTCCTAACCTCTCCCTGTGTTTCCAGTGTCACCAGTGTTCCTAACCTCTCCCTGTGTTTCCAGACTGTCACCAGTGTTCCTAACCTCTCCCTGTGTTTCCAGACTGTCACCAGTGTTCCTAACCTCTCCCTGTGTTTCCAGAGTGTCACCAGTGTTCCTAACCTCTCCCTGTGTTTCCAGAGTGTTACTGGGTTTGGCAGACAGATGATTGAGCAGACCAAACAGCTGGTGGAATCCAAGTACACCATCGCCAACGGTTACCAAGCCGATGCCAAGGTGAGAGGAGAGCGAGGAGGACAGTCGTTACATCATCCTAACCTGTCCTTTCTTCTTCTCTTCTTAGTTGTTCTACTTTCACAACCCTCCTTGATTGTCTGTGTGTGTGTCAGGTCATCTACGGGGACACGGACTCCGTCATGGTCAAACTGGGCGTGGACACTGTGAGCAGGGCCATGGAGGTTGGGAGGGAAGCGGCAGAGTGGGTCTCCTCCCACTTCACCCCTCCCATCAAACTGGAGTTTGAGAAGGTACCCAGTTCACCATTTAAAACACAGTTGCTAATAGCCCTGGGTCATGTTCAGTTGATAGGAAACGTTTTAAAACGGAGTGAAACTATTGTTTGAAAACCCTAACCCCTGTGGGGGAAATGATGAAACCAGAAGGTACTACCACGGAGACCCTATTAAAATACTATATTATATTATTTAATTATATGGGTACAACCTGGAGTTGTCCAATTAGGAAAAACGTAATTTTTGATGTTGCATCGACAGTGTTCTCGAATGAACATAACCCAGGTCAAGTGTTTAGTCTGGAAAAAAGCTATGCTCATCCTCTCTTGGATGGTCAAATAACTAACATCCGTACTCTCTCCTCTCTTCTCCCTATTGGACTTGACCCGAGGCTACTATGAGCTCCTTCTACGGTCAAAAAAAGACTAGTTAAACTCCCTCTTATCGCTCTCTCTCTCCTCCCTTCAGGTGTACTACCCCTACCTGTTGATCAACAAGAAGCGCTACGCAGGCCTCTACTTCTCCTCCAGCGCCGACACTCACGACAAGATGGACTGCAAGGGTATCGAGACGGTCCGCAGGGACAACTGTACCCTGGTGGCCAATCTGATCAACACCTGCCTGCAGACCATTCTGATAGACAGGTAGGTACCATCTAGAACATTCTGATAGACAGGTAGGTACCATCTAGAACATTCTGATAGACGGGTAGGTACCATCTAGAACATTCTGATAGACAGGTAGGTACCATCTAGACCATTCTGATAGACAGGTAGGTACTATCTAGAACATTCTGATAGACAGGTAGGTACCATCTAGACCATTCTGATAGACAGGTAGGTACCATCTAGAACATTCTGTTAGACGGGTAGGTACCACCTAGAACATTCTGTTAGACAGGTAGGTACCATCTAGAACATTATGTTAGACGGGTAGGTACCATCTAGAACATTCTGATAGACAGGTAGGTACCATCTAGAACATTCTGATAGACGGGTAGGTACCACCTAGAACATTCTGATAGACAGGTAGGTACCATCTAGAACATTCTGTTAGACAGGTAGGTACCATCTAGAACATTCTGATAGACAGGTAGGTACCATCTAGAACATTCTGATAGACAGGTAGGTACCATCTAGAACATTCTGATAGACGGGTAGGTACCATCTAGAACATTCTGATAGACAGGTAGGTACCATCTAGAACATTCTGATAGACAGGTAGGTACCACCTAGAACATTCTGATAGACGGGTAGGTACCATCTAGAACATTCTGATAGACAGGTAGGTACCATCTAGACCATTCTGATAGACGGGTAGGTACCATCTAGAACATTCTGATAGACGGGTAGGTACCATCTAGAACATTCTGATAGACGGGTAGGTACCATCTAGAACATTCTGATAGACGGGTAGGTACCATCTAGAACATTATGATAGACAGGTAGGTACCATCTAGAACATTCTGATAGACGGGTAGGTACCATCTAGAACATTCTGATAGACAGGTAGGTACCATCTAGAACATTCTGATAGACAGGTAGGTACCATCTAGAACATTCTGATAGACGGGTAGGTACCATCTAGAACATTCTGATAGACGGGTAGGTACCATCTAGAACATTCTGATAGACGGGTAGGTACCATCTAGAACATTGTGATAGACGGGTAGGTACCATCTAGAACATTCTGATAGACGGGTAGTTACCATCTAGAACATTCTGATAGACGGGTAGGTACCATCTAGAACATTCTGATAGACGGGTAGGTACCATCTAGAACATTCTGATAGACAGGTAGGTACCATCTAGAACATTCTGATAGACGGGTAGGTACCATCTAGAACATTCTGATAGACGGGTAGGTACCATCTAGAACATTCTGATAGACAGGTAGGTACCATCTAGAACATTCTGATAGACAGGTAGGTACCATCTAGAACATTCTGATAGACAGGTAGGTACCATCTAGAACATTCTGATAGACAGGTAGGTACCATCTAGAACATTCTGATAGACAGGTAGGTACCATCTAGAACATTCTGATAGACGGGTAGGTACCATCTAGAACATTCTGATAGACAGGTAGGTACCATCTAGAACATTCTGATAGACGAATAGGTACCATCTAGAACATTCTGATAGACGGGTAGGTACCATCTAGAACATTCTGATAGACAGGTAGGTACCATCTAGAACATTCTGATAGACAGGTAGGTACCATCTAGAACATTCTGATAGACAGGTAGGTACCATCTAGAACATTCTGATAGACGGATAGGTACCATCTAGAACATTCTGATAGTCAGGTAGGTACCATCTAGAACATTCTGATAGACAGGTAGGTACCATCTAGAACATTCTGATAGACAGGTAAGGTACCATCTAGAACATTCTGATAGTCAGGTAGGTACCATCTAGAACATTCTGATAGTCAGGTAGGTACCATCTAGAACATTCTGATAGTCAGGTAGGTACCATCTAGAACATTCTGATAGTCAGGTAGGTACCATCTAGAACATTCTGATAGACAGGTAGGTACCACCTGGAACATTCTGATAGACAGGTCCGTACCACCTGGAACATTCTGATAGACGGGTAGGTACCACCTGGAACATTCTGATAGACGGGTCCGTACCACCTGGAACATTCTGATAGACGGGTCCGTACCACCTGCAACATCCTGATAGACGGGTCCGTACCACCTGGAACATTCTGATAGACGGGTCCGTACCACCTGGAACATTCTGATAGACGGGTCCGTACCACCTGGAACATTCTGATAGACGGGCCGTACCACCTGGAACATTCTGATAGATGGGACCGTACCACCTGGAACATTCTGAAAGACGGGTAGCTGCCACCTGGAACATTCTGATAGACGGGTCCGTACCACCTGGAACATTCTGATAGACGGGTCCGTACCACCTGCAACATTCTGATAGACGGGGCCGTACCACCTGGAACATTCTGATAGATGGGACCGTACCACCTGGAACATTCTGATAGACGGGTCCGTGCCACCTGGAACATTCTGATAGACGGGTCCTGTTCAGTAGGTCTGTAACAGAGTGAAACTGGGAGGCACTATCTTAACGTGTCCAATAAGAAACTTGTTTTCATTTGTCGCTGCGGAACAATTCAGAATATTGGACGGCAATCTAGATATTTGTGTTGTGTACATGTTTGTTACTGACATGCTGCTTGTTGTATTGATGTAAGTTTTGTCTGGTTGATGTTCATGTTACTGACATGCTGCTTGTTGTATTGATGTAAGGTTTGTCTGGTTGATGTTCATGTTACTGACATGCTGCTTGTTGTATTGATGTAAGGTTTGTCTGGTTGATGTCATGTCTGAATCTGATGTTGCTTCTGTCTTGGTTCAGGCCTCTCCTGAAAAAGTTTTATTTCAACGAGACTAACCTGGTTAAATGAATCAAATAAATGACTGCTCCTTCTCTCCTTCATCTCTCTACCCTCCTTCACTCCCCTACTCGTCTCTCTACCCTCCCTCCTGGTCTCTCGACCCTCCCTCCTGGTCTCTCTACCCTTCCTCCTGGTCTCTCTACCCTTCCTCCTGGTCTCTCTACCCTTCCTCCTGGTCTCTCTACCCTCCCTCCCTCCTGGTCTCTACCCTCCCTCCCTCCTGGTCTCTCTACCCCTCCCTCCCTCCCTCCTGGTCTCTCTACCCTCCCTCCCTCCTGGTCTCTCTACCCTCCCTCGTCTCTCTACCCTCCCTACCTCCTGGTCTCTCTACCCTCCCTCCCTCCTGGTCTCTCTACACAGAGATCCCCAGGGTGCGGTGGCCCACGCCAAAGAGGTGATCTCTGACCTGCTGTGTAACCGCATCGACATCAGCCAGCTGGTTATCACCAAGGAGCTGACCCGCACAGCCCAGGAGTACGCTGCCAAGCAGGCGCATGTGGAGCTGGCTGAGAGGTAAGGAGGGAGAGATGGAGAGAGGCACAGAGAGAGGAGGAACATTGGAGGCTGGTACAGGGAGAAATGGGGTGGAAAGGCTCATTGTAATGGCTGGATTGGAACGGTTGATGGAAGCCCATCCAAATAAGTTGTTCTTTTATCTTTGTTACCCGTTGATAACCTCTGACCCCTCTGCAGGATGAAGAAGAGAGACGCGGGTAGCGCCCCCCAACTGGGAGACAGAGTTCCCTATGTCATCATCAAAGCTGCCAAAGGAGTAGCAGCATACATGAAGTCTGAGGTTAGAACTGTGTCTGTCTATTGGAGGCTATTGGAAATATTCATGTGATTGTCGGTGTGTCGTGTAAAGGTATACATTAATTAACATTCACACAAATCATTTCTATTGTGTGTGTAGGATCCAATCTATGTTCTGGAGAACAACATTCCCATTGACACCCAGTACTACCTGGAACAACAGCTCTCCAAGCCACTGCTCCGCATCTTTGAGCCCATCCTGGGAGAGAGCAAAGCAGAGAGCGTCTTACTGAGTGAGTCAGCATGCCACACACACACACACACACACACACACACACAGGGTCTCTTCCTTTCGCTACGCCCTGTCACTCACACTACAAACACACCATGACTGCTGCTGCTATTAGACTAATTGCAGAAATAAAGTTGATTTGATGTGTGTTTCAGAGGGGGATCACACGCGCTGTAAGACAGTGTTGACCTCCAGGGTGGGGGGGCTCATGGCCTTCGCCACCAAGAGGAGCGCCTGTATCGGTTGCAGAGCAGTGCTGAAGGACGATGGTGAGAGAGAGTAATAATGTACTGTGTGTGTGTAAATCATTTATCAGTTTGTTGCGGTGTGTGTTCTCTCACCCCCCCCCCATCTTTCTGCAGTGGCTGTGTGTTCCCACTAATCAATCCTCTTTCTACTGTGGCTGTGTTCCCACTAATCCGTCCTCTTTCTATTGTGACTGTGTGTTCCCACTAATCCGTCCTCTTTCTATTGTGACTGTGTGTTCCCACTAATCCGTCCTCTTTCTATTGTGACTGTGTGTTCCCACTAATCTGTCCTCTTTCTATTGTGACTGTGTGTTCCCACTAATCTGTCCTCTTTCTACTGTGGCTGTGTGTTCCCACTAATCAATCCTCTTTCTACTGTGGCTGTGTTCCCACTAATCCGTCCTCTTTCTACTGTGACTGTGTGTTCCCACTAATCCGTCCTCTTTCTATTGTGACTGTGTGTTCCCACTAATCCGTCCTCTTTCTACTGTGACTGTGTGTTCCCACTAATCTGTCCTCTTTCTACTGTGGCTGTGTGTTCCCACTAATCTGTCCTCTTTCTACTATGGCTGTGTGTTCCCACTAATCCATCCTCTTTCTACTGTGGCTGTGTGTTCCCACTAATCAATCCTCTTTCTACTGTGGCTGTGTTCCCACTAATCCGTCCTCTTTCTACTGTGACTGTGTGTTCCCACTAATCTGTCCTCTTTCTACTGTGGCTGTGTGTTCCCACTAATCCATCCTCTTTCTACTGTGGCTGTGTGTTCCCACTAATCCATCCTCTTTCTACTGTAGCTGTGTTCCCACTAATCCGTCCTCTTTGTGTACGTGTGTGTACGTGTTTAACTATGCCACAAGAATAGTAAACAAACAAACATTTTGTTGGTCCCCACAAGGTCAAATGCTATTTCTAGGGGGGTTAAGGTTAGGGTATGGGTTAGGGAAAATAGGATTTTGAATGGGACTGAATTGTGTGTTAGGTTAGTTGTACAAAACTGTGTTTTGAAATCACAAAACTGTGTGATTTGTAATCTCTGCTTTCCTCCCCACAGCGGCTGTGTGTGATTTCTGTAAGAAGAAGGAGTCGGAGCTGTACCAGAAAGAGGTACACTATATCAACCTGTTGTGTTAATCTGGGTCCTGTTCATTAGGAACTAATATCAACCTGTTCTGTTAATCTGGATCCTGTTCATTAGGAACTAATATCAACCTGTTCTGTTAATCTGGGTCCTGTTCATTAGGCATTAATATATCAACCTGTTCTGTTAATCTGGGTCCTGTTCATTAGGCATTAATATATCAACCTGTTTTGTTAATCTGGGTCCTGTTCATTAGGCACTAATATATCAACCTGTTCTGTTAATCTGGGTCCTGTTCATTAGGCACTAATATCAACCTGTTCTGTTAATCTGGGTCCTGTTCATTAGGCACTAATATCAACCTGTTCTGTTAATCTGGGTCCTGTTCATTAGGCACTAATATCAACCTGTTCTGTTAATCTGGGTCCTGTTCATTAGGCATTAATATATCAACCTGTTCTGTTAATCTGGGTCCTGTTCATTAGGAACTAATATCAACCTGTTCTGTTAATCTGGGTCCTGTTCATTAGGAACTAATATATCAACCTGTTGTGTTAATCTGGGTCCTGTTCATTAGGAACTAATATATCAACCTGTTGTGTTAATCTGGGTCCTGTTCATTAGGAACTAATATATCAACCTGTTGTGTTAATCTGGGTCCTGTTCATTAGGAACTAATATATCAACCTGTTCTGTTAATCTGGGTCCTGTTCATTAGGAACTAATATATCAACCTGTTCTGTTAATCTGGGTCCTGTTCATTAGGAACTAATATATCAACCTGTTCTGTTAATCTGGGTCCTGTTCATTAGGAACTAATATCAACCTGTTCTGTTAATCTGGGTCCTGTTCATTAGGAACTAATATCAACCTGTTCTGTTAATCTGGGTCCTGTTCATTAGGAACTAATATATCACCCTGTTCTGTTAATCTGGGTCCTGTTCATTAGGAACTAATATCAACCTGTTCTGTTAATCTGGATCCTGTTCATTAGGAACTAATATCAACCTGTTCTGTTAATCTGGGTCCTGTTCATTAGGCATTAATATATCAACCTGTTCTGTTAATCTGGGTCCTGTTCATTAGGCATTAATATCTCAACCTGTTTTGTTAATCTGGGTCCTGTTCATTAGGCACTAATATATCAAACTGTTCTGTTAATCTGGGTCCTGTTCATTAGGCACTAATATCAACCTGTTCTGTTAATCTGGGTCCTGTTCATTAGGCACTAATGTCAACCTGTTCTGTTAATCCGGGTCCTGTTCATTAGGCACTAATATCAACCTGTTCTGTTAATCTGGGTCCTGTTCATTAGGCATTAATATATCAACCTGTTCTGTTAATCTGGGTCCTGTTCATTAGGCACTAATGTCAACCTGTTCTGTTAATCTGGGTCCTGTTCATTGGGAACTCATATCAACCTGTTCTGTTAATCTGGGTCCTGTTCATTGGGAACTCATATCAACCTGTTCTGTTAATCTGGGTCCTGTTCATTAGGCACTAATGTCAACCTGTTCTGTTAATCTGGGTCCTGTTCATTGGGAACTCATATCAACCTGTTCTGTTAATCTGGGTCCTGTTCATTAGGCACTAATGTCAACCTGTTCTGTTAATCTGGGTCCTGTTCATTGGGAACTCATATCAACCTGTTCTGTTAATCTGGGTCCTGTTCATTAGGCACTAATATCAACCTGTTCTGTTAATCTGGGTCCTGTTCATTAGGCACTAATATCAACCTGTTCAATTGACTGATTTCCTCATATGAACTGTATCTCAGCAAAATCTTTGAAATTGTTGCATGTTGCGTTTTATATTTTTGTTCAGTGTAGCTTAATGGTGAATTTCTCTGATTAATACTTACTAATGGTGAATCTCTCTGATTAATACTTACTAATGGTGAATCTCTCTGATTAATACTTACTAATGGTGAATCTCTCTGATTAATACTTACTAATGGTGAATCTCTCTGATTAATACTTACTAATGGTGAATCTCTCTGATTAATACTTACTAATGGCGAATCTCTTTGAATTCTAGATCTTCCACTTAAGTACTCTGGAGGAGCGCTTCTCTCGCCTGTGGACACAGTGTCAACGCTGTCAGGGCTCTCTCCATGAGGATGTGCTCTGTACCAGGTACACACACACACACACACAAATGCATACAATTGGTATACAGATGTGTGTGTTTGAAAGTTACTTTCCCGGTACATCGTTAATGTGACTCTCACAGGGTGATGTCAAGCTCCAAGTTTGTTTACAATCTAAAGATAACTTCAGTAAATAAATACTTAGGTGACATTTCTGAAACAGGAGATACTCTATATTCACTTCTGACATGGGAGATACTCTATATTCACTTCTGACATGGGAGATGCTCCATATTCACTTCTGACATGGGAGATGCTCCATATTCACTTCTGACATGGGAGATGCTCTATATTCACTTCTGATATGGGAGATGCTCCATATTCACTTCTGACATGGGAGATACTCTATATTCACTTCTGACATGGGAGATGCTCTATATTCACTTCTGACATGGGAGATGCTCTATATTCACTTCTGACATGGGAGATACTCTATATTCACTTCTGACATGGGAGATACTCTATATTCACTTCTGACATGGGAGATGCTCTATATTCACTTCTGACATGGGAGATACTCTATATTCACTTCTGACATCAAAAACATTGTAGTTACTCCACAATACTAACCTAAATTACAAAGTAAAAAGAAACCTGCACAGAATTAAAAAAAAATATTCTTAAACATGCATCCTGTTTGAAGCAAGGCATTAAAGTAAAACTGCAAAAAATGTGGCAAAGAAATACAATTTATGTCCTGAATACAACATGTTATGTTTGGGACAAATCCAATACAACACATAACTGAGTACCACTCTTCCTATTTTCAAGCATGTTGGGGGCTGCATCGTGTTAAATGTTGAAAAATGTTTAGAAAATGTGAGGTGGTTAATATCACCACTCTTAAATATCAAATGTTATTGGTCACATACACATATTTAGCAGATGTTATTGGTCACATACACATATTTAGCAGATGTTATTGGTCACATACACATACAGTGGGGCAAAAAGGTACACTTCAACTATGACAGACAAAATGAGAGAAAAAAAATCCAGAAAATCACATTGTAGGATTTTTAATGAATTTATTTGCAAATTATTGTGGAAAATAAGTATCAAAATCTCTTTCTCTGAGCAACGATGTAATATTCATCCCCATTTTTATGGAGCATACAGCATTGTAATTATTTTATACATTTTTGCTCATCTTTATCAAGGTTGTCAATAATTTAGGACCCCACTGTATATATGATATTATTTATAAGTAAATGTTGCTGTGTCTCCCTCTATCTAGCCGGGACTGTCCCATATTCTACATGAGGAAGAAGGTGCAGAAAGATCTGGATGATCAGGAGAAGCTGGTGTCTCGCTTTGGATGGTGAGAGGCAGAACCAACCGAGACTCCATATTGACCGGCTCCCCTCTCTCTCCCCACTCTTTCTCAGACTCCCTCCCTCTCCTTGAAAGGATTTGTACTGTATTTTCTTCTTGTAAGAATTGTAAATGTTACACTTAGACTTTTTTTTCGTGAATTATGAATCTAAATAAATGGCATCTTTTTTGTAGAAATGTGTCTTACCATAGTTAATCTGTCTTCAGTCTAGAAGATCTCAGTTGCATTGAACTAAAAGTATGGTGGTTGATGTTGTAGTATGTTGAGTACTAAAAGTTAATAACCAATGCAAAGCAGCAGTTGTTTTTTACTAAACACTTCTAATAGGCTACATTCCCATGTCATGTGTTATGATAGACTAGTGCCTGTATCTCTGAAGCATCTCCGTAGGAGTTGTGATCCAGGATAGGGTTTGCAAAGGGAGGGTAATACAGTACTCAGACGTTTTACAGCCTTATTCTAAAATGGTTTAAATCGTCCCCCGCCTCAATCTACACACAATACTCCGTAATGACAAAGCAAAAAACAGTTTTCATACAAATGTTTACAAAATAAGAAACTGAAATATCTCATTTATATAAGTATTCAGACCCTTACCTCAATACTTTGTTGAAGCACCTTTGGCAGAGTTTACAGCCTTGAGTCTTCATGGGTATGACACTACAAGCTTGACAGCTGTATTTGGGGACTTTCTCCCATTCTTCTCTGCAGATCCTCCAAACCTCTGTCAGGTTGGATGGGGAACGTCGATGCACAGCTATTTTCAGGTCTCTCCAGAGATGGATCAGGTTCAAGTCCGGGCTCTGCCTGGGCCACTCAAGGACATTCAGAGACTTGTCCCAAAGCCACTCTTGCGTTGTCTTGACTGTGTGCTTAGGGTCATTGTCCTGTTGGAAGGTGAACCTTTGCCCCAGTCTGAGGTCCTGAGCGCTCTGAAGCCGATTTTCATCAAGGATCTCTGTACTCATCTTTCCTGACTAGTATCCCGGTCTCTGCCGCTGAAAAACATCTCTACAGCATGATGCTGCAACCACTATGCTTCACCGTAGGGATGGTGCCAGGTTTCCTCCAGATGTAACGCTTGGCATTCAGGCCAAAGAGTTCAATCTTGGTTTTATCAGACCAGAGAATCTTTTCGTGACCAAGTTACCTGATGCTAAGTGTACTTAATGTTTTATCAGACCAGAGAATCTTTTCGTGACCAAGCTACCTGATGCTAAGTGTACTTAATGTTTTGTCATGCGATCGATAAACTTACACAAACACTTGGATTGCTTTCGCTATAAAGCATCATTTCAAAATCTGAGACGACAGGTGGATTAATAAAAGGCTAAACTGTGTTTTGCAATATTGCACTTGTGATTTTATGAATATTTTTTTGTAATATTATTTGACTGTGGTGCTATGCTATTTAGCAGTTGCTGATGGCAATTATCCCACTACCGGGATGTGGTGCGTCAACAAGTTTTAAGGACTTTGCCAGAGCTTTTGAGTGTTTTTAATTTGCACTCTTATGTAGACATTGCTCCACCCACATCCGTTTAATGGGGTTGGAGTCTAGGGAAAATAAACATGTTAGTTACCAAATATAACAATGTGCACATAAAATATATTAAACACGTCAGTAAAACCACAACGAGGACATCGACCTATCAAGTAAGTGAATAATCCATGTCGTTTCTCCTGATTGTTCACTAATTCTCTATTTGGGAGTGTCGTGAAAAGTCTACACAGGGACCCTAAAGCAATTTTAAATGAATAATTCTTTATCAATGCGCTGGAGAGGTTTCAACCAACTCAATGCACCAAGTACACATGTCAATCAGGAGCTCCCCCGGGGCAGTCTCGTTAGTTCTTTATATACTGCAGACAAGTCATATTTGTATGATTTAGCTAATTAATTCATTATTGACATTTGCTTCATGTGACCTAACAATACTGGGTCATACATGTGACTGACCAATACCTCACAAGGCTTCTCTAAACTGAGACCTTGAAACTGATTTTACATTCTCAAAAACAGAGTTGGGGCATACTGCCAAATTGCAGATACTGATAGTGAGGATTTGTTCAGTCACTTGCATGAACACAGAAACTGGTTATTAGAAAAGCACATGAATAGAACACAAACATAAAATGTTCCATCACAGGAGAACGAGAGGTTTTACCTACATAACACAACCCACATGGACATTTAGTCATGTAGATAACATGGGTGGAGGTGCATATAATGTCATATTTGGAACCATTTTCCTGTGTGTGTATGGCAGAAATATTCACACTTCATCACATTGTTGCACTGTGCTGTATGTTACCCTTTCTATCAGCTTATATTATAAACTACAATGCGAAAGCTACTGTTTACGTGACTGTTAATCATGTCAGCACATGTAACAGCAGTTTCCAGACCCTTTTTTGGTTCCTTATTCTTCCTCTCCCCAATTCACTTAAACTATACTGCTTTATTTCCTATGGGCTTCACCAGAGTACCCCCTAGTGGCTGGAATACAACTGTATTAATATAGCTACCATTTGGAACAGAGTGTAAAAGAGCTTGGCTAATTTTCTTTTGTGGCTGACAGTTGGCCTACTTGTGCGTAAATTGCGACCTCTTCTATATACAAAAGTGGTGGGTTCTTAAATTCAGCTGGCAAAGCTGGGACCCATTGTAAAACATGCCAGTGTTTCTCGACAGCATCTCCACCTTTGCGCGAGTTCAAAGTATATGTGGTGGTGAACAGTGTTCTTTAGCGCTAGTGACGAAGGCCTTCAGGCCGATACATAAAGCAGTGTGTGGGTTTCTTCAGTTGTTAGTTACCATGCATCTGCATCAAAGATAGATCAGATGTGCGGGTTTTTGAGTTGTGTTACAGACTCAATTTCAAATGGATTAAATCGATTTGTCACTGGCCTACACATGATACCCCATAATATCAAAGTGGAATAATATTTTTAGAAATATCTACAAATGAATTAACAGTAGAACCACTAAAGCAGTCATTGTGGCTGGTCGTAAATTGTATTTATTACTCTGCCATTTTTTGTCATGCTCCCTCCATCCTTGACTTTTCCTAAAAATACATCTATACAACACGCTGTGTTTTAACCGTAATATTACGAGCAGAACTGGAGTTATAGCCAGTTTTAGGAGGCTTGTCATTTGTCTGGATGGTTTTGCCCTCACCAGGCGACAAACAACACTGCCATAAATGCATGGAAGGAAGGGGTGTTTTTTTGTCACAATTTTGGACACATCTGTCAAGAATAAAAGCATTAAACAGGTTTTAAATTTGTGAATTTTATTGAATGTTCTCCCTTGATGTCATAACATGAAAATAATTGTCAGATTTTTGTCAACGATTTATTAACAGCTGGATGGGAGTGTTCCCCGATGTGTTCTGGATCTCTTCACTCTGGGGACAGGTCACATGGACACTTACTGCAGGAAGAAGAGAGAGAGCGACATTATAAAATCCCTTTCTATGAGCTTATTACACATTCCCACAAAAAAATTATTAAACAAATCCAATTTCGATAAACTCATATCTATTGGGTGAAATACCACAGTGTGACATCACAACAGCAAGATTTGTGACATGTTGCCACAAGAAAAGGGCAACCAGTGAAGAACAAACACCATTGTAAATACAACCTATATTTATTTATTTTCCCTCTTGTACTTCAACTATTTGCACATCATTACAACACTGCATATAGACATGACATTTGAAATGTCTATTTTATTGGAACTTTGAGTGTAATGTCTACTGTTCATTTGAATTGTTTAATCTATTTCACTTGCTTTGGCAATGTAAACATATATTTCCCATGCCCCTTGAATTGAGAAAGAGAGACCCTTAAATTGAAACGGTTTAACCACAACTTTTCTTCTACGTAAATACAGTGGAGAAATCCTACACCGAGCCTTCACATGCTCATCCTCAGTCAGAAAGGAGGAAATAAAGATACAGTGGGGAGAACAAGTATTTTATACACTGCCGATTTTGCAGGTTTTCCTACTTACAAAGCATGTAAGTCTGTCATTTTTATCATAGGTACACTTCAACTGTGAGAGATGGAATCTTAAACAAAAATCCAGAAAATCGCATTGTATGATTTTTAAGCAATTACATAAGTATTTGATACATCAGAAAAGCAGAACTTAATATTTGGTACAGAAACCTTTGTTTGCAATTACAGAGATCATACGTTTCCTGTAGTTCTTGACCAGGTTTGCACACACTGCTGCAGGGATTTTGGCTCACTCCTCCATACAGACCTTCTCCAGATCGTTCAGGTTTCGGGGCTGTCTCTGGGCAATACGGACTTTCAGCTCCCTCCAAAGATTTTCTATTGGGTTCAGGTCTGGAGACTGGCTAGGCCACTCCAGGACCTTGAGATGCTTCTTACTCCTTAGTTGCCTGGCTGTGTGTTTCGGGTCGTTGTCATGCTGGAAGACCCAGCCACGACCCATCTTCAATGCTCTTACTGAGCGAAGGAGGTTGTTGGCCAAGATCTCGCGATACATGGCCCCATCCATCCTCCCCTCAATACGGTGCAGTCGTCCTGTCCCCTTTGCAGAAAAGCATCCCCAAAGAATGATGTTTCCACCTCCATGCTTCACGTTTGGGATGGTGTTCTTGGGGTTGTACTCATCCTTCTTCTTCCTCCAAACACGGCGAGTGGAGTTTAGACCAAAAAGCTATATTTTTGTCTCATCAGACCACATGACCTTCTCCCATTCCTCCTCTGGATCATCCAGATGGTCATTGGCAAACTTCAGACTGGCCTGGACATGCGCTGGCTTGAGCAGGGGGACCTTGCGTGCGCTGCAGGATTTTAATCCATGACGGCGTAATGTGTTACTAATGGTTTTCTTTGAGACTGTGGTCCCAGCTCTCTTCAGATCATTGACCAGGTCCTGCCGTGTAGTTCTGGGCTGATCCCTCACCTTCCTCATGATCATTGATGCCCCACGAGGTGAGATATTGCCTGGAGCCCCAGACCGAGGGTGATTGACCGTCATCTTGAACTTCTTCCGTTTTCTAATAATTGCACTAACAGTTGTGGCCTTCTCACCAAGCTGCTTGCCTATTGTCCTGTAGCCCATCCCAGCCTTGTGCAGGTCTACAATTTTATCCCTTATGTCTTTACACAGCTCTCTGGTCTTGGCCATTGTGGAGAGGTTGGAGTCTGTTTGATTGAGTGTGTGGACAGGTGTCTTTTATACAGGTAACGAGTTCAAAGAGGTGCAGTTAATACAGGTAATGAGTGGAGAACAGGAGGGCTTCGTACTGGTTACCCCCAGTAACCAAGCTGTCAGAGAAGCAGTCCCTTAAAAAGCATGGGCTGAGGCACACCGCTAAATATTTGTAGAGGTGCTGAGTAACGGAGGGTAATCTGTATTAAAAGAAAGAAAGGAAGTCTCTCTCAACAATGGTTGTATTAAATAGTTGGGATCATGTGACGTGAGACTTCCTTCCTTTATAGAACAGTAGCCTCTGTCCATCCGTCTGAAACGTATCCCTTCAGATAGCACTTGAATAACTGATCCTTCAGATAGCACTTGAATAACTGATCCTTCAGATAGCTGCTATTTTTACTTGCAATGATCGTGATGTGTGGTTGTTTTTGCCTACTTTAGTTGAATGCAAAGTCAGTGTGTAGTTGAATGGAAATGTTTAGTTGAATGGAAGTCGCTAAATGTAGTTTAGTTTGTAGAGCGTGACGCTTGCAATGCCAGGATAGTGGGTTTGATTCCCGGGACCACCAGTACGTAACATGTATGTTTTAGATAAAAGCATCTTCTAAATGGCATATCGTTATTATATATTATTATTAAGTTAATGTAAATGTTGCTGTGTCTCCCTCTATCCAGCTGGGACTGTCCATTATTCTACATGACAAATCCACTATAATAGAGAATTTTAACAAGCATTTTTCTACGGCTGCTTTCCACCTAGCTACCCCTACCCCGGTCAACTGCCCGGCACCCTCCACAGCAACCCGCCCAAGCCCCCACCATTTCTCCTTCACCCATATCCAGATAGCTGATGTTCTGAAAGAGCTGCAAAATCTGGACCCCTACAAATCAGCCGGGCTAGACAATCTGGACCCTCTCTTTCTAAAATTATCTGCCGAAATTGTTGCAACCCCTATTACTAGCCTGTTCAACCTCTCTTTCGTATCGTCTGAGATTCCCAAAGTTTGGAAAGCTGCCGCGGTCATCCCCCTCTTCAAAGGGGCAGACACTCTAGACCCAAACTGCTACAGACCTATATCTATCCTACCCTGCATCTCTAAGATCTTCGAAAGCCAAGTTAACAAACAGATTACTGACCATTTTGAATCACATCGTACCTTCTCCGCTATGCAATCTGGTTTCCGAGCTAGTCATGGGTGCACCTCAGCCACGCTCAAGGTCCTTAACGATATCATAATCCATCGATGAGACATTACTGTGCAGCTGTATTCATCGACCTGGCCAAGGCTTTCGACTCTGTCAATCACCACATTCTTATTGGCAGACTCAACAGCCTTGGTTTCTCAAATGATTGCCTCGCCTGGTTCACCAACTACTTCTCTGTTAGAGTTCAGTGTGTCAAATCGGAGGGCCTGTTGTCTGGACCTCTGGCAGTCTCTATGGGGGTGCCACAGGGTTCAATTCTCGGGCCGACTCTCTTCTCTGTATACATCAAAGATGTTGCTCTTGTTGCTGGTGATTCTCTGATCCACCTCTACGCAGACGACACCATTCTGTATACTTCTGGCCCTTCTTTGGACACTGTGTTAACTAACCTCCAGACGAGCTTCAATTCCATACAACTCTCCTCCAACTGCTCTTAAATGCAAATAAAACTAAATGCATGCTATTCAACCAATCATTGCCCGCACCTGCTCGCCCATCCAGCATCACTACTCTGGACGGCTCGGACTTAGAATACGTGGATAACTACAAATACCTAGGTGTCTGGCTAGACTGTAAACTCTCCTTCCAGACTCACATTAAGCATCTCCAATCCAAAATTAAATCTAGAATCGGCTTCCTATTTCGCAACAAAGCTTCCTTCACTCATGCTGCCAAACATACCCTCGTAAAACTGACTATCCTACCGATCCTTGACTTCGGCGATGTCATCTATAAAATAGCCTCCAACACTCTACTCAGCAAACTGGATGTAGTCTATCACAGTGCCATCCATTTTGCCACCAAAGCCCCATACACCACTGCGACCTGTACGCTCTTGTTGGCTGGCCCTCACTTCATACTTGTCGCCAAACCCACTGGCTATCTACAGGTCTCTGCTAGGTAAAGCCCCGCCCTATCTCAGCTCGCTGGTCACCATAGCAGCACCCAGTCGTAGCACGCGCTCCAGCAGATATATCTCACTGGTCACCCCCAGAGCCAATTCCTCCTTTGGTCGCCTTTCCTTCCAGTTCTCTGCTGCCCCTGACTGGAACAAACTGCAAAAATCACTGAAGCTGGAGACTCCCATCTCCCTCACTAGCTTTAAGCACCAGCTGTCAGAGCAGCTCACAGATCACTGCACCTGTTCATAGCCCATCTGTAAACAGCCCACCTCATCCCCATATTGTATTTATTTATTTTGCTCCTTTTGCACCACAGTATCTCTACTTGCACATCCATCTTTTGCACATCTACCATTCCAGTGTTTAATTGCCATATTGTAATTACTTCGCCACCATGGCCTATTTATTGTCTTAACTCCCTTATTTGACCTCATTTGCACTCACTGCATATATCCTTTGTTTTCTTTTGTTCTACTGTATTATTGACTGTATGTTTTGTTTATTCCGTGTGTAACTGTGTTGTTGAATGTCTCGAACTGCTATGCTTTATCTTGGCCAGGTCGCAGTTGTAAATGAGAACTTGTTCTCAACTAGCCTACCTGGTTAAATAAAAGGTGTAGAAAGACCTGGATGATCAGGAGAAGATGATGTCTCACTTTGGATGGTGAGAGGCAGAACCAACAGACTCCATATTCACCGGCTCCCCTCTCTCCCTCTGTCCCCTATCTCGTTCCCCACTACCCCTCTCTCCCTCGGCCCCCTCTTTTGCTCCCCACTACCCCACTCCCTCTCCCTCCTCCTCTTTCCCTCTCTTCCCCTCTGCTGGAAAGGATTTGTGTTGTCCTGAGTGTTTGTAAAAATGCTAAAAGTTACACTTATTCTCTATTTTCTTGAAATATGAATCTAAATAAATGGCATCTTTTTTGTAGATGTTGTCTGTCTTCAGTCTAGAAGACCTCCATTGCATTGAACCAAAAGTAGTTGTGGTTTTGTACTATTTAGAAAAAGCGTTGTGTAGTGCTCATTTTGTGATAACCGATGTGTTACTGTCGTCTGTGGTAAAGCAGCAGGTCATTTTCTTTTTTACTGTTCTTCACTTCTAACAGGTTACATTTCAGGCTCCTATGGGGCCAAACACAATCCAACACACAACCAAAACAAACAGAAAATGCATCTGATGAGTTTGTAGAGTCACCAACTCTATGTAGTCATTGCGTGCAAGAAATATGGGACTAAATACTAAAGTTTTGACTACTTCAATACACTCTTAAGTCAGTTTTTCCCAACTCCGGTCCTCGAGTACCTCCGGGGAAACAGTTGGGAAACACTGCTCTAAGTGAATTGGTCAGAATACTTAAGACTTCTACAAATGGGGGGACTAGATACATAACGTGCTTTAATTTCTAAACTGTGAACCAAATGTACAATTGTAGCTTTACTGTCAAAATACATGAGGACTGTATATGCATTTATATTCCCTCGACTCAGTCTCCCTGCTTCTGCTCCTAACCTGTCATATATATACATAATCAATAGGAGCTAAGGTTGTGTGTTTATACCTCTATCTGGTCTAGAAGGTTGTGTGTTTATACCTCTATCTGGTCCAGAAGGTTGTGTGTTAATACCTCTGTCTGGTCCAGAAGGTTGTGTGTTTATACCTCTGTCTGGTCTAGAAGGTTGTGTGTTTATACCTCTATCTGGTCCAGAAGGTTGTGTGTTTATACCTCTGTCTGGTCCAGAAGGTTGTGTATTTATACCTCTATCTGGTCCAGAAGGTTGTGTGTTTATACCTCTATCTGGTCCAGAAGGTTGTGTGTTTATACCTCTATCTGGTCCAGAAGGTTGTGTGTTTATACCTCTGTCTGGTCCAGAAGGTTGTGTGTTTATACCTCTATCTGGTCCAGAAGGTTGTGTGTTTATACCTCTATTTGGTCTAGAAGGTTGTGTGTTAATACCTCTATCTGGTCCAGAAGGTTGTGTGTTTATACCTCTATCTGGTCCAGAAGGTTGTGTGTTTATACCTCTATTTGGTCTAGAAGGTTGTGTGTTAATACCTCTATCTGGTCCAGAAGGTTGTGTGTTTATACCTCTATCTGGTCCAGAAGGTTGTGTGTTTATCCACCAAATTCACTTCAATATTCACCACCAACATTGACCAATATCAGTCAATGCTAAAATTAAATGAGTGTCTAAACCAAAGCTTTATTTCTCTTGAGAAACTCTGGCCTCCTGTACACAGACAGACGGGTGTGTTGTGGTTACTGTTTGAAGCAACACATATTTAACAAACTAATATTTACAAAGTATTTGATCACACTTAACAACAAATTGTATCCTATTCAAAGTCAAAAGCATTTCACATAACTGCACTAACATTACAGAACATGGATGTACAGTCACAGGAATATAATCTAATCATCTGATGTATTAATGTCCATATCTGAAGTCATGACCACTGTCAACCGCATCAAGTCCCACGGTTGTGTGTGTGACTGTTGTCATGGAGACCCAGGTGTTCCTCCAGGACCGAGAAGGCTACTCTACCTGGCACAAGGACACTGAGCAAGGGTTACAGCTACCTAGTCCAAAAGCTGGATAGAGGGGCTCAGTGAATGTGGTGTGGAATGTGTACATATGGGTCAATGTTTCAGAGAGGACCGTGTAGAAGGACAGAGTGCCGGCCGGCCAGTCCAGATACACTCCTATTCTGTGCCTAGAGTGGTTCCTAAAGGGGGGGAATGTAATATCTGCGCCATTATGACAAAAATGTGTTTTGTACTCCATACACCAGGACTTGTCATTGTGTCCAATGACAACGTCATTGGAGATGCTGCCTTTTCTTTTGATTCCTTTGTACGTCACTCCGAGAACAACGTCATCAGTTGACTCCATTTCCCAGTAATGGCGCTCAGTCAGAGCCTCTCTACAAAGAACCTGAAAAGCGTCATAAAATCTCTCTGGGTGATCAGGGTACGGCTGTTTCTTAATCTCATATCTCACCACTCTGTTTCCTTCAGACAGAGAAAGGTGTTTGTTTGCTGTGTTTGGGTCCAGTGTGAGATCACAGGCATCTGTAGACAAGAGGTGAGAGGAGAGGATCAGCTGGATTAAATCAGGAGTGTATTGTTACCAGGGCTGTCAAACTATTTAAAAACGATATGTAGTATAATACTTTATGTACCATGTCAAGTATAATGTATTCTTACACTTCTTCAGCAGCTCCAGTTTCACCCAGCACTCATCGTTCTGGTCAATACTGTGCGAGAGGCAGGAGAACAGATAGTGTGAATATACTCAAAGGTCTTACTAGAGTATCTTGCATTATTTTCATCAACTGCACTTACTTGATGTTCAGTCTACAGGCTGGATCTTCCATAGTAGCAGAGAGCATCTTCACTCCTGAGTCTCCTGGGTAATTGTAGCTCAGGTCCAGCTCTCTCAGGTGGGAGGGGTTTGACGTTAGTGCTGAAGCCAGATAATCACAGCCTTCCTTTGTGACTCTACAGAACGGCAGCCTGCAAAGAGAGGTAATGACGATCTTTGGCACATAAATCCTGCTTTTATTACTCACAGCAGATTCAGACATGAGACCAAATTACAAGGTTCAAGACACGCCAACTTTATGATACACCTATCTGCCATAGGATTGCTTTCAAAAAAGAAATAGACAATATTTATAAGATTACCTTTGCAAAGCACCTTTTCTCCTGTACTTTACTATCGGGGTGAAACGTGTGAAACGATGTCTCAAAAAGATGGGGGTATCGTTGGAAATTGTAGACATGGGCCTCCCGGGTGGCGCAGTGGTTAAGGGCACTGTACTGCAGCGCCAGCTGTGCCACCAGAGACCCTGGGTTCGCACCCAGGCTCTGTCGTAACCGGCCGAGACGCGACAGCCGGGAGGTCCGTGGGGCGACGCACAATTGGCCTAGCGTCGTCCGGGTTAGCCGGTAGGGATATCCTTGTCTCATCGCGCACCAGCGACTCCTGTGGCGGGCCGGGCGCAGTGCGCGCTAACCAAGGTTGCCAGGTGCACAGTGTTTCCTCCGAAACATTGGTGCGGCTGGCTTCCGGGTTGGATGCGCGCTGTGTTAAGAAGTAGTGTGGCTTGGTTGGGTTGTGTTTCGGAGGACGCATGACTTTCAACCTTCGTCTCTCCCGAGCCCGTATGGGAGTCGTAGCGATGAGACAAGATAGTAAAACAATTGGATACCACAAATTGGGGAGAAAAAGGGGTAACAAAAAAAACATATGTGTGGACATGTTTATTTATCAAAGTTGATATATCGATGGGGATTAAAACATACTGACACGGAAACTACACGCCAAGAGAAAACCTGGTTGTACATTTTTTGAATGGAGCATGCTTGTTGAAGATGGTGAGGAAGGCACTTTTAAAGAATAACCAGGCGTCCTCTACTGACGGGATGAGGTCAATGTCTTTCCAGGATACCCCGGCCAGGTCAATTAGAAAGGCCTGCTCGCAGAAGTGTTTTAGGGAGCGTTTGACAGTGATGAGGGGTGGTCGTTTGATCGCAGATCCATTACAGATGCAGATTGAAAACAGCAGAGGTGTATTTGGAGAGCGAGTTATTTAGGAGGATATCTATGAGGGTGCCTGTGTTTACGGATTTGGGGTTGTACCTGGTAGGTTCATTGATAATTTGTGTGAGATTGAGGCCATCAAGCTTAGATTGTAGGATGGCCGGGGTGTTAAGCATGTCCCAGTTTAGGTCACCGAGTAGCACGAGCTCAGAAGATAGATGGGGAGCAATCAATTCACAGATAGTGTTGAGGGCACAGCGGGGGGCAGAGGGTGGTCTATAGCAAGCGACAACGGCGAGAGAATTGTTTCTGGAAAGTTAGAAGTAGAAGCTCAAATTGTTTGGCTACAGACCTGGAAAGTAAGACAGAACGCTGCAGACTATCTTTGCAGTAGATTGCAACACCGCCCCCTTTGGCAGTTCTATCTTGGCGGAAAATGTTATAGTTAGGGATGGAGATTTCAGGGTTTTTGGTGGTTTTCCTAAGCCAGGATTCAGACACGGCTAAGACAGCTGGGTTGGCAGAGTGTGCTAAAGCAGTGAGTAAAACAAAATTAGGGAGTAGGCTTCTAATGTTAACATGCATGAAACCAAGGCTTTTACAGTTACAGAAGTCAACAAATAAGAGCACCTGGGGAGTGGGAGTGGAGCTAGGCACTGCAGGACCTGGATCAACCTCTACATCACTAGAGGAACAGAGGAGAAGTAGGAGAAGGGTACGGCTAAAGGCTATACGAACTGGCCATCTAGCACGTTCGGAACAGAGAGTAAAAGGAGCAGGTTTCTGGGCACGATAGCATAGATTCAAGACATAGTGTACAGACAAAGGTAAGGTAAGATGTGAATACATTGGAACCTAGGCATTGAGTAATGATGAGAGAGATGTAGTCTCTAGAGACGTTTAAACCAGGTGATGTCGTCGCATATGTAGGAGGTGGAACAACATGGTTGGTTAAGGCATATTGAGCAGGGCTTGAGGCTCTACAGTGAAATAAGACAGTAATCACTAACCAGGACAGTAATGGACGAGTGATCATATGGATCCAGTGAGTGGTTGGGCTGGCTGGGGACACGGCGATTCAGACAGTTAGCAGTCCGGGGCTAACAAGCTAGCAGTTAGCAGACTGGGGCTAGCAAGCTAACAGTTAGCAGACTGGGGCTAGCAAGCTAGCAGTTAGCAGACTGGGGCTAGCAAGCTAGCAGTTAGCAAAACGTGGTTAGCAAGCAAGCACGTTGACGTTGAGACTGGTGTTTTGCGGGTACTATTTAATGAAGCTGCCAGTTGAGGACTTGTGAGGCATCTGTTTCTCAAACTAGACACTAATGTACTTGTCCTCTTGCTCAGTTGTGCACCGGGGCCTCCCACTCCTCTATCTATTCTGGTTAGAGCCAGTTTGCGCTGTTCTATGAAGTGAGTAGTACACAGCGTTGTACGAGATCTTCAGTTTCTTGGCAATTTCACGCATGGAATAAGCCATTATTTCTCGGAACAAGAATAGACTGATGAGTTTCAGAAGAAAGTTCTTTGTTTCTGGCCATTTTGAGCCTGTAATCGAACCCACAAATGCTGATGCTCCAGATACTCAACTAATCTAAAGGCCAGTTTTATTGCTTCTTTATTCAGAACAACAGTTTTCAGCTGTGTTAACATAATTACAAAAGGGTTTTCTAATGATCAATTAGCCTTTTAAAATGATAAACTTGGATTAGCTAACACAACGTGCCATTGGAACACAGGAGTGATGGTTGCTGATAATGGGCATCTGTACGCCTATGTAGATATTCCATAAGAAATCTGCCGTTTCTAGCTACAATATTCATATACAACATTAACAATGTACACTGTATTTCTGATCAATTTGATGTTATTTTCATGGACAAAACAATTGCTTTTCTTTCAAAAACATTTCAAAGTGACCCCAAACTTTTGAACGGTAGTGTACGTACATACTATATATATATATATATATATATATATATATATATATATATATATATATATTTATTAGCATGGGTATATATATATATATTAGCATGGGTATATATATATTAGCATAGGTATATATATATTAGCATGGGTATATATATATATATATATTAGCATGGGTATATATATATTAGCATGGGTATATATATATATATATATATTAGCATGGGTATATATATATATATATTAGCATGGGTATATATATATATATTAGCATGGGTATATATATATATATTAGCATGGGTATTGAAATATACTAGAGGGTGGATAACAATAAAAACACTAATATAAGAAGTGGACAGTACATGTTTTGTTTTTGGTCTGAATGAATGTTTACATTATGATTTTTCTCTGAACTGTATGTGAACCCCTCTGCAATCTACTGGCACTAATCATTAAAACTAGGACTTCAACCAGGCTGTCCCTATGCTATTTGCTCTCTTTCTCTCTTAAACTGCTAGCACAAAGCCTCTGTGAAAATGTGGTTTTTCACACAAGATCATGAATAAAATATAAACTGGCCCAAATCAGCTCTACATAATTCAGCAGGGATGTGTGCAACTACCACACATTATACCCATTATACCAGTGTAGAAACTACGCCACCTTCATAGGTATTACCAAATACCTTTCAATGCACATTTCTTGCAGAAATAACTACTTGTAAACCTTTTAAAACATCCAGAAAGACAGTGGTCTTAGAAGGGCATTTATACTTTAAAATACATATTGTATGTGGATGACAAAATTTTGCAGTGTTTTAATGTCCTAGTTTCATATTTTTTTCTTTACCTCCAACTCTATATATCCACGTGAGCCTATGAGGACCTTGGGGATCAGATTGACCATTATACCCATTGAGCAAACGTATAACAGACAGACACTGCTCAAAAGGAGTTGTTTGTGATATCTACACTCAGTTGCCACTTTATTAGGTTCATCACCCTATTCACAAAAATACATTGCTCCTACATACACCAAGTCCAGTGGTCTTAGCTTGCTAGACACTAAAGCATGCATGAATAGAGCCCTAGATGACTCCAACCATGGATAAGTAGCCTAATGTCGCATGTCTTTGGGTAAAAGCCATAGTAAAAGTTGACGGGAGATTGTGATGGGGCAGATAAAAATTATCTTTGGGCCGATACCTTGTAAAAAGAGTTTGTTGGATAGAGAGAAATGACGTCCTAATTTATTCAATTAAGCTCATATGTATATGCAAATGAGTTGTTATTTTCAAACGTTATTATTCAATCAATATAATAACAAAACATAGAAAAGAGAGTAGCCTACCAACCTCAGAGTCTCCAGTTTACAGTGGGGATTCCCCAGTGCAGTAGACAGCAGCTTCACTCCTGAATCCTTCAGGTCATTGTTACTCAGATCCAGCTCTGTCAGGTGTGAGGGGATGGTCTGAAGAGCTGACGCCAGTGCTTCACAACTTTCGTTATTGAGATTACATTGATAGAGCCTAAATGAAAAGAAGAAACTTATGAAGACAGAAAGTCCCCAGTCCCTGCCAGCCACCATCACCATTGAAACTGTTTTACTCAGCGACCTGTTCACTTGGATTTGGCCCAAACCTTTTATCCTGTGTCCCAGATCTGTTTTTAGATCCATGCATCGTTTTCTCCTATTTCAGCTGTTGAACTCTGTAGCTGTCTTAAAATCAACATTGGCCTCTTAATGACGTCCCTGTTAACCTGCTATGTTGACCTTGCTCCAAGGAATATGTACTTAGTGTCTTGGTATTTGGTATAACCTCCCCCTGATCACTGCCTGTCCACAATGTCCATGGGATGTTTTAGAAATACTCCATAATATTTCTTTAACATTGAAAGTGTGGAGTTGATTGTGGAGATCAGTGAAAATTATCAGGCTACATTTTTATTTATTTTATCTTTATTTAACTAGGCAGGTCAGTTAAGAACAAATTCTTATTTTCAATGACGGCCTAGGAACAGTGGGTTAACTGCCTGTTCAGGGGCAGAACGATAGATTTGTACCTTGTCAGCTCAGGGATTTGAACTTGCAACCTTTCGGTTACTAGTCCAACGCTCTAACCACTAGGCTACCCTGCCTATATCCTTCAAGAAATACAAACCTGAGAACAAGAAACATACTGACCTCAATTTCTCCAGTTTACAGTGTGGACTTTTGAGTCCAGTGGAGAGCAGCTCCACTCTTAAATCGATCAGGTCACAGTGAACAATGTCCAGCTCTTTCAGATGAGAGGAATTTGAGCTGATAGCTGAGACTAGTACTTCACAGAAGTTGTCTGTTAGTGTATTTCGATTCAGCCTGTACACAAGATTTATTTCATTTTATTATAACATGAATTTTGTTTGTAATTCAAAGATCCCAACATGCTAAATCAAAACGCCTGCATTTATTTAGTAAATCAAACAACCCCTGACAAAGAAATGAATTACTTTGAATTCACAGCCCAAATTGATGTACTAACAGAAAAACTACTGACCTCAGTATCTCCAGTTTACAGTGTTGACTCCCTAGTCCAGTAGAGAGTACCTCAACTACAGAATCCCGCAGTGTGAAGTTACTCAAGCCCAGCTCTCTCAGGTTGCAGCTGAGAACTGTTTTTATAGAGGAGACCAAATTATCACGGCCCTTTTTTACGAGTCCATTCCCGCAGAGACTGCAATTGCAGATATAATGCATTTTAAGGCAGCTTGTTTCATCAACACATTGAGGCAGATTGTTTTGTGAGACATGCTGTTATATCTTGTGGACAGATGCACGTAACATAACTGGTATCGATGCCAGACTGGTGCAACAACTAATGAGAAAGTTTGTTTCGGTGTGGCATTAGCACATGGTTTGCAGTAATATGTCATCTTGGACACCCAGAACTAAAATCTTGCATAATTGCATCAGATGCTCGATCAATGCCGCATTCACGTGCTAGTCAGAAGAAGGAAACTATTACATTTCCGACTTGCTAACTAATTGAACGCGGCGTAAAACTACAACCAGTTAGCAAGTCAAAGATTTCAGAGTTTCCTAGTTGCGACTAGCACGTGAACAAGGCATAAGTCAATTTGAGGCAAATGTTTGCCTAAATGGTCATTGTAGTGACAAAGAAAATATTAACACATACAAGAAAGAAAATGTTACCTCAACATTCAACGGCACTTGCTGACATAAAATGTATTTTTCTATTTTAAAAAATCTAATAAAAAATCTCTTCAATTACCTCAGTGCTTCCAGTTTACAGTCTTGGCTAGACAGTCCAGTACAGAGCACATCCACTTCTGAATCCATCAAGATTAAATCTATCAGGTGCAGTTCTCTCAATGGTGAGTTTGGTAACTGGAGAGCTGAGGCCAACGCTGCACAGTACCATCTATCCAGATAAACGCCTTCAATTCTGCAGAAACAGAGGAAAATTACATTTAGTCTACATTTGAGTCATTTAGCAGACTTACAAAAGCAAATAGGGTTAAGGGCCTTGCTTTTCACCTAGTCAACTCAGGGATTCGAACCAGCAACCTTGCGGTTCCTGGCCCATCGGTCTTAACTGCTAGACTACATGCTGCCCTAATTATTCCTGTGAGGATTTGGATCTGCACAGTTCTCCATAATTTCTGTTTGCACACAGGCCCCAATTCTGACCTGAGTTAAGCACGCTTAAATGGAATGTAAATCCCTTTTTATGCGATTCTCTCTGAGTATTTTTGACCTTGAATACTATTCACCCACTATTCATTTGAGGTGGAGCTTGATCAAATGAAGGTGTGGTGGAGGTGTGTCTACAAATATGGCGTATTCTGCCCTTGACTTAATTCCACCACCTTTACGCGTGAGGAAACCATGAATAAGTTCGAGCGAACCTGACGGTTCAAGGTGGAATTTTTGTATTTTATTTAACCTTTATTTAACTAGGCAAGTCAGTTAAAACTTCTTATGGCCTCAGGGGCAGTATTGAGTAGCTTGGATGAAAGGTGCCCAGAGGTGCCCAGAGTAAACGGCCTGCTCCTCAGTCCCAGTTGCTAATATATGCATATTATTATTAGTATTGGATAGAAAACACTCTGAAGTTTCTAAAACTGTTTGAATGATGTCTGTGAGTATAACATAACTCATATGGCATGCAGAAATCTGAGAAGAAATCCAAACAGGAAGTGGGAAATCTGAGGTTGGTCAATTTTCAACCCAGCCCCTATTGAATACACAGTGGGATATTGGTTATGATCAACTTCCTAAGGCTTCCACTAGAGGTCAACCGTCTCTAGAATGAGGCTTCTACTGTGATGTGGGGCCGGATGGGAGCTCTTTGAGTCAGTGGTCTGGCAGAGAGCCAGGTCCTGGTCACTCGCATTTCACATGATAGCGACCTGCGTTCCATGGCTTTTCTACAGACATAGGAATTCTCCGGTTGGAACGTTATTGAAGATTTATGATAAAAACATCCTAAAGATTGATTCTATACTTAGTTTGAAATGTTTCTACGACCTGTAATATAACTTTTGGAAGTTTTTGTCCGACGTTATGCTGGACCTGCACGAGTGTTTGGATTTGTGTACCTAATGCCCTAACAAAAGTAGCTACTTGGACATAAATAATGGACATTATCGAACAAATCAAACATTTATTGTGGAACTAGGATTCCTGGGAGTGCATTCTGATGAAGACCATCAAAGGTAAGGGAATATTTATAATGTTATTTCTGATTTCTGTTGACTCCAACATTGCAGATGATTTTCTTTTCTTTCTGAGCGCCTTCTCAGATTATTGCATGGTTTGCTTTTTCCGTAAAGCTTTTTTGAAATCGGACACAGCGGTTGCATTAAGGAGAGGTATATCTATATTTCCATATCTAACAATTGTATTTTCATCGACATTTACAATGAGTATTTCTGTAAAATTATGTGCCTCTCTGCAATATCACCGGATGTTTTTGGAACAAGTGAACGTAACGCACCAATGTATACTGAGATTTTTAAAAATATAAATATGAACTTTATCAAACAAAACATACATGTATTGTGGAACATGAAGTCCTATGAGTGTCTGATGATCTTCATCAGATATGGTTAGTGATTCATTTTATCTCTATTTGTGCTTTTTGTGACTCCTCTCTTTGGCTGGAAAAATGGCTGTGTTTTTCTGTGAGTTGGTGGTGACCTAACATAATCGTTTGTGGTGCTTTCGCTGTAAAGCCTATTTGAAATTGGACACTGTGGTGGGATTAACAACAAGATTACCTTTAAAACGGTATAAAATACATGTAATTATGAGATTTCTGTTGTTTTGAATTTGGCGCCTTGCACTTTCACTGGCAGTTGTCATATCGATCCCATTAACGGGATTACAGCCATAAGAAGTTTTTAAGAACAAATGATTATTTACAATAACAGACTAGGAACAGTGGGTTAACTACCTTGTTCAGGGGTAGAACGACATATTTTTACCCTGTCAGCTCAAGGATTTGATCAAACAACCTTTCGGTTACTGGCCCAACGCTCTAACCACTAGGCTAACCTGCCGCCCCAAAAGTTCAGTGTTTGAAAAAGCCTCTACTTTATTTTTTTCCGATAGAAATAAAAGCATTTTCCATGCACTGTAATTTATAAATTGACAAGTGCTAGGTAAATGAGTAATCCATTTGGAGAAAGGGATTGTAAATACACAGTAATTGTTTTAAGATTTTTCTTTATCATCCCTGGAGAGTGCCAAACATTCAACTTGAGGCCCCCAGAGTGCAAAACATTCAACTTGAGGCCCCCAGAGTGCCAAACATTCAACTTGAGGCCCCCAGAGTGCTAAACATTCAACTTGAGGCCCCCAGAGTGCTAAACATTCAACTTGAGGCCCCCAGAGTGCCAAACATTCAACTTGAGGCCCCCAGAGTGCTAAACATTCAACTTGAGGCCCCCAGAGTGCCAAACATTCAACTTGAGGCCCCCAGAGTGCTAAACATTCAACTTGAGGCCCCCAGAGTGCCAAACATTCAACTTGAGGCCCCCAGAGTGCCAAACATTCAACTTGAGGCCCCCAGAGTGCCAAACATTCATCTTGAGGCCCCCAGAGTGCTAAACATTCAGGCCAAAAAAGCATGACGTTAGAACGTCTGCACCATTAAAGCTGGAGTCCGTTCTTGGTGAAACTGCCACGTGCTTCTGGGATATTACAACAACAAAGAAGTTACTTCAAACAACGAACACTGTTTTGTTCCCCCCAGAACACTCTGCCGGACACTCCTCTCCTCCGTTTCTTAAACAAAACAAAAACACTGATAAAGGTATTGGGGTGAACAGTGGCGCTGTGCGGATTCCAGCTTTAAAGGGGAAATCCAGTAGAAGTTGACAGTTTTCAGTTGAGAAATTATATTCTAGGGTTGGAAATTATTTTTTTTACTGTTTAAGTAGCCAGGGAAACTTATTGTTCTCAATTTATGATTGAACATTTAGATTTTTCTCCCTGACTGTGGTGCTATTTACCTAAATTATTAGGATTTTCTTGTGATCACAACAAAACTACTTATTTCGCTCAAATAGGGATATCATTCAATTGTGTTTTCTTTGAAAAGATGGGCCTGGCTAAGAAAATAACATTCAGTTAAGTAGCCTACCTCTCCTCTTATAGTTGGGCGTGCGAGATCAAGTGGGCCGAGTATACTCTGGGGTCCCATGTGCCCGTCATCTCACACCTGTGTCTGAATTTTATACAAATATTTAAAGAAATCATTTTGACAGTAACCCTCCTTTTTAATTTCCACATGTAGCAAGTGTGGTGTCCAATCTACATGGGTGGTAGGTGAATCAGACAATATAGTTTTCATGCATCTAATTGCTGCCTGCCTCTGCTTCCTCAGTTAATTGGCTATCAAGTTTTTTTTTTAAGTTAGTGAATCAGGTCGGACTCGGTTGGAGAGTGAGTGTGTTGTTCAAAATGGATAAACAAAAGGTAAGACCAAGTTGTGCACAAAAACACAGCACAAAAGCTTTATCTGATCAAGGTCGTGCCATATTACCGAAGATAACCACATCATGGGGGAGGGGTCCCCAAATGCCGACTTTACGGGGGTCCGGAGAAACTCAGCTACACCAGTGTATATGTTCCATACTAACAGCCATCCAAATACAGACTATGCTGATTTCTCAACAGCATTCTTATTGCATTTCAGGTCAAAGAGGTAATGGGTAATGAAAACAATAACAATTCAGTATATTCATTGTTATTTGGTATGTGTGAATGTTGACGATCTTTCTTACATTGCCTTTCTGCAGTTCCTCACAGCTGGAAGAAGTCTGAAAAAACCCTTTTGGGAGGTTTTATATTTCTTCAGGACAAACTCATCCAACACCTTCTCTGACATCAGAAGTACATAGGCCAGTACTGAGCAATGAGCGGGTGAGAGCTCTCTGTCTGCTTCCTTTTCTGACAGATATCTCTGAATGTCTTCATGTAGGGAATGGTCTCTAACTTCTTCAGTCAAAGAGAAGAGATTGAGGCACCTCTCAGGGGAGACATCAATTAGATCCATCTCCTTAAGTATTATCTTCATTTCTTTAACAATCTCTGAACTGTTCTCTGTCTTTGGCAGCAGGCCTTGTAGGAGGCACTGAACGGATTCCATAGACATTCCAAGAAGGAAGCGGAGGAACATGTCCATCTCTCCATTCTCTCTGGACACAGAATTGTACATGGTAATCTCCATCAACTCATCCAAGGGAAGGTCTACAGGCTCGTTCTCCAAGATAGCTTTGAGATATGGTTCTGAACCTTCCATCAGGAAAGACTTGAGGCTCGATGACGTCTTGAGGCTCTTGGTTGTGAAACAGTGGAAAACAAAGAGGGCAGCAATAAACTCCTGAATGGTCAGATGCATGAAGCAATACACCTTCTTTTTGTACACCTTCTCTTCTTTAAAGATTTCTGTGCACAACGCAGAGTAGACTGCAACTTCACTGATGTCAATGCCATATTCATTCAGGTCTTCCTCATAGAACATGAGATTGCGTTTCTCCAGGTGTTCAAACGCTAGCTTCCCCAGCTTCAGAAGGAAGTCTTTATTTGATTCCCAGATCTTCTGTGTATCCCTCTCATGCCCAGGATCCTTTTGTGCCAGCTGTATTTGAATGAGCAGGAAGTGAGTGTACATCTCAGTCAGAGTTGTAGGGATTTCTCCATTCACATTTTCTCTCAACAGTTCCTCAAGAACCTTAGCGGAAATCCAACAGAAGACTGGTATGTGGCACATGATTTGGAAAGTTCTCGATGTTGTAATGTGTGCGATGATTCTTCTGGCAACTTCCCCATTCTTGACCCTCTTTTTGAAGTACTCCTCTTTCTGTCGCTCATCGAACCCTCTTACTTCTGTCACCAGGTTGATGTATCTACGGGGAATCTGATTGGCTGCTGCAGGTCTAGAGGTTATCCAGATCAGAGCTTTGGGAAGCAGCTTCTCCTCGATGAGGTTTGTCACCAGTACATCTACATTGTGACCTGTCTTTGTAACATCAGTCACCCTCTTGGTATTGAACTTTAGTGGATGTCGCTTTTCATCCAGACCATCAAAGATGAACAGAACTTTGCTGGTAGCATATATCTTTGCATCTTTTATCTCTGTAAGTTCAGGGTGGAAGTCATTTATAAGTCCATGAAGACTTAACTCATCATCTTTGATCGAATGCAGCTCTCTGAAAGGGAGGACAAAGATGAAATCCAAATCCTGATTGGCTTTTCCTTCGACCCAGTCAAGGACGAACTTCTGCACGGAGACTGTTTTTCCAATGCCAGCAATGCCCTTTGTCAGCACAGTTTTAATGGGTCTCTTCTCTTCTTTCTCTTGTCCAGCTAAGGGTTTGAATATGTCATTAGAGTTGATTGGAGTGTCCGACGATGTTTCTCTTCTGGATGTGTATTCAATCTGCCAAACCTCATGTTCTTTATTAACTCCTTCATTCTCTCCCAGCGTGATATAGAGCTGTGTGTAGATGCTGTTCAGGGGAGTTTCTTCCTCTGCAGTGCCTTCAAACACAAACCTAAACTTCTTCTTCAGACTGGCTTTATATTCCTCTTTAACTCTCTGTATGAGTTCTGTAAGGACAGAGTCAGAATAAAACAGCTTCGTTATTAGAGCATAAGATGAAGAAGAAGTCTTATCCACCTTTCACTCATACGGTTGAGACTGTCTACTAATAAACCACTATAAGGTCTAGTGAGGTGCTGTGGGGTTTTCATGAGACTGTCTACTAATAAACCACTATAAGGTCTAGTGAGGTGCTGTGGGGTTTTCATGAGACTGTCTACTAATAAACCACTATAAGGTCTAGTGAGGTGCTGTGGGGTTTTCATGAGACTGTCTACTAATAAACCACTATAAGGTCTAGTGAGGTGCTGTGGGGTTTTCATGAGACTGTCTACTAATAAACCACTATAAGGTCTAGTGAGGTGCTGTGGGGTTTTCATGAGACTGTCTACTAATAAACCACTATAAGGTCTAGTGAGGTGCTGTGGGGTTTTCATGAGACTGTCTACTAATAAACCACTATAAGGTCTAGTGAGGTGCTGTGGGGTTTTCATGAGACTGTCTACTAATAAACCACTATAAGGTCTAGTGAGGTGCTGTGGGGTTTTCATGAGACTGTCTACTAATAAACCACTATAAGGTCTAGTGAGGTGTTGTGGGGTTTTCATTGAGACTGTCTACTAATAAACCACTATAATGTCTAGTGAGGTGCTGTGGGGTTTTCATGAGACTGTCTACTAATAAACCACTATAAGGTCTAGTGAGGTGTTGTGGGGTTTTCATTGAGACTGTCTACTAATAAACCACTATAAGGTCTAGTGAGGTGCTGTGGGGTTTTCATTGAGACTGTCTACTAATAAACCACTATAATGTCTAGTGAGGTGCTGTGGGGTTTTCATGAGACTGTCTACTAATAAACCACTATAAGGTCTAGTGAGGTGCTGTGGGGTTTTCATGAGACTGTCTACTAATAAACCACTATAAGGTCTAGTGAGGTGCTGTGGGGTTTTCATAGTTTTTTTCTTAATTTGTCAGAAGTCAACTAATTATTCACCCTTCCTCATCCTACTCCTTTATCAGTAGTCATCTTATTCAACTCATTCCTCATCCTACTCCTTTTGAGTCCACACTTACTTATACTGTATCTATGGTAACATCTCCTATGAATACCCTCTTCATAATGCATTATATGTGCATGCATATGCACAATACACAATGCAATATAACCTATTAGCTCCTATGTCATACATCATAATATGATGTGCTTATAATTAAAGATGTATTTAGTCTTCTTTGTCTTTATCTTCATATTGTGGTGGTAGTGGATGGCAGTGTGTGTTCCTCGACACGCTTTGGGTCTCTCTGCACTCTGGGGACAGGTAGAATAGATCACCATGCAACTCACTGCAGAAAGAGAGAGAGGGTTCAACCAAAAAACTTTTATTTTAAACACACACACACACACTCTCTAAAGTAAAATGTTTGACACCTTACCTTTTTTGTGTGTCACTGCATTGTGCAACCTGGGAGGAGTCATCTAGAATTTGAACAAAAAATGAAAATATATGATATTCTCCTACAGTTCTGAAGGTGACTTGATTGAATACAGTATGAATTTAAATGTGCAGGTGGATACTTTTTCCTCACAGTTATGTAAAGAAAGAGTTATGTTTTTACCGTTGTTCTGAATGACGTTCTGAGTGATGTTCTGAGTGATGTTGATGCTACCTCCTACTTCATTATTGCTGATCACTGGGGCACATAGATTGCTTCCACCCTCAGCTGTGAGGGAAAACTGGGGATTGTATGCTGGTGAGAACGGGGATTGTAGGCTAGGAAGACTAGGAGAGACAAAGAGATAAATAGAGGTAACACTGGCCCCTGTGTCCTCACCCTTTGTACTACAACACAAGGCAAAACCGACAAACCATTTCAGGGAAATTGGTCTCACCTTTGTTGACAGGGCGTTTCTCCACCAATGAGACTGTTGCCCTCTGCGATCCTCCCTTCAGTGTACCCCGATTTTCTTCTTTGATTTTTGGAGAAAGTGGTTGTGTCCCCATCTTCTCTCCTCCCTTTGGAGCAATTGCTCCCCATCTCTTTCTCTCAAATCTCAATCTATGGAACATGAGTGAACTCATGAAAACATTTTGTTGTATTCTTCAGAAAATGTGTTCTAAACCCTACCAAATTAAAGACAATAGCTGTTACCTAGACAACAGTTACAAATATATTTTACTCTTATGTATTGCAAATCCATTCGAGTTTGATAAATTGTCGAGAACACTTAAACCTTCTGTTCCACCATATCAGTAGCATCTGATTTAAAGGGGAATGGAAACCGTTTAGGAAGTAGATCTAAGCACTAAACATGTTCATTTAACATAAAAACATCTATATTTTTTTGTATTTTGATCGCCGACAAGGTTTATTTGAGCTATGGTCAGCGCCATTTTAAATTGCCATAGCAAATTGTCTGTGGTATTGAGCTTTCACGCGGAGAGTGAATTGAAGAGAGTGAGGTCAGGTGCGGACAACGAAGATGGCAACAACAAGTAGTCATTCAAACATGAACTGTATAGCGCCAGGCTATAGGAATTGGCTCCAAAAGAATCCCTTGGTAAACTACCATCAGCTGCCCAAGGACCCACAACTTTTGAAGAAGTGGCTTCATGTCCCAAAGAGGAAGGACATGCCAGCTTGAGCTTGTAGGATGTGCAGACAGGACTTCGCGGAGGCAGACTTTGCTTCATCTTTCGATGCGGCAACTGACGTCACCGATTGAAACACTATTAGCGCGCACCACCGCTAACTAGCTAGCCATTTCACATCGGTTACACTCACCCCCCTTTTGACCTCCGCCTTTTCTGCAGCAACCAGTGATCCGGGTCAACAGCATCAATGTAACAGTATAACTTTACTCCGTCCCCTCGCCCATACCCGGGCTCGAACCAGGGACCCTCTGCACACATCAACAACTGACACCCACGAAGCATCGTTACCCATCGCTCCACAAAAGCCGCGGCCCTTGCAGAGCAAGGGGAACCACTACTTCAAGGTCTCAAAGCGAGTGACGTCACCAATTGAATCGCTATTAGCGCGCACCACCGCTAACTAGCTAGCCATTTCACATCCGTTACATATAGTTGAATGTAACTACCTAATTGCGTCTGAAGTGTTTTGTGTAACACCCCCCAGCAAATAACGTCAGCAAGCAACTCAACTGCAACTAAAGTTGCAACAGTTTCTGTGTACTCCTGTTATTAGGTAATGTCAGATAGCTTCCACCTGTCAGATAGTTAAGTAACGTTAATGTAATATATTTTTGTTGACAGATTTTTGTTGTAATGTTTTGTTAGCTCCACCTCATTTAGCTAGACTGAAGTTGACATAGCTAATGTTTGATGAAAAATACATTTCCCTGTATTGTCTGTCTGTCTGTCTGTCTGTCTGTCTGTCTGTCTGTCTGTCTGTCTGTCTGTCTGTCTGTCTGTCTGTCTGTCTGTCTGTCTGTCTGTCTGTCTGTCTGTCTGTCTGTCTGTCTGTCTGTCTGTCTGTCTGTCTGTCTGTCTGTCTGTCTGTCTGTCTGTCTGTCTGTCTGTCTGTCTGTCTGTCTGTCTGTCTGTCTGTCTGTCTGTCTGTCTGTCTGTCTGTCTGTCTGTCTGTCTGTCTGTCTGTCTGTCTGTCTGTCTGTCTGTCTGTCTGTCTGTCTGTCTGTCTGTCTGTCTGTCTGTCTGTCTGTCTGTCTGTCTGTCTGTCTGTCTGTCTGTCTGTCTGTCTGTCTGTCTGTCTGTCTGTCTGTCTGTCTGTCTGTCTGTCTGTCTGTCTGTCTGTCTGTCTGTCTGTCTGTCTGTCTGTCTGTCTGTCTGTCTGTCTGTCTGTCTGTCTGTCTGTCTGTCTGTCTGTCTGTCTGTCTGTCTGTCTGTCTGTCTGTCTGTTGACAAAGCATACAAGACAGGTAGCTTGTTGATACCAACTGAAGTCGGGGTTCAGTTGTCTGAACAAAGCGTTTGTTTACAGGATGACATCTTCATTCCCAAACATGTTTTCATCCTGGAGGAGACTGCAGGAGGCAGAGGAGGTACATGCAAATCTCTAAGGCTATTGTTTATTTCAAGTTTATGTAGTGATTTTTGAATATACAGTTGAAGTCGGAAGTTTACATACACTTAGGTTGGAGTCATTAAAACTCGTTTTTAAACCACTCCACAAATGCCTTGTTAACGAACTATAGTTTTTGCAAGTCGACATCTACTTTGTGCATGACACAAGTAATTTTTCCAACAATAGTTTACAGACAGATTATTTCACTTATAAGTCACTGTATCACAATTCCAGTGGGTCAGAAGTGTACATACATTAAGTTGACTGTGCCTTTAAACAGCTTGAAAAGTTCCAGACAATTATGTCATGGTTTAGAAGCTTCTGATAGGCTAATTAACATAATTTGAGTCAATTGGGGGTGTACCTGTGGATGTATTTCAAGGCATACCTTCAAACTCAGTGCCTCTTTGCTTGACATCATGGGAAAATCAAAAGAAATCAGCCAAGACCTCAGAAAAAAAACTGTAGACCTCCACAAGTCTGGTTCATTCTTGGGAGCAATTTGGTACCACGTTCAGCTGAACAAACAATACTACGAGAGTATAAACACCATGGGACCGCGTAGCTATCATACCGCTCAGGAAGGAGATGCGTTTTGTCTCCTAGAGATGAACGTACTTTGGTGCGAAAAGTGCAAATCAATCCCAGAACAACAGCAATGGACCTTGTGAAGATGCTGGAGGAAACAGGTACAAAAGTATCTATATCCACAGTAAAACGAGTCCGATATCGACATAACCTGAAAGGCCGCTCAGAAAGGAAGAAGCCACTGCTACAAAACCGCCATTAAAAAGCCAGACTACGGTTTGCAACTGCACATGGGGACAAAGATCATACTTTTTTGAGAAATGTCCTCTGGTCTGATGAAACAAAAATAGAACTGTTTGTCCATAATGACCATCGTTATGTTTGGAGGAAAAAGGGGGATGCTTGCAAGCCGAAGAACACCATCCCAACTGTGAAGCACGGGGGTGGCAGCATCATGTTGTGGGGGTACTTTTCTGCAGAAGGGACTGGTGCACTTCAAAAAATAGATGGCATCATGACAGAGGAAAATGATATGGATATATTGAAGCAACATCTCAAGACATCAGTCAGGAAGTTAAAGCTTGGTCGCAAATGGGTCTTCCAAATGGACAATGACCCCAAGCATACTTCCAAAGTTGTGGCAAAATGGCTTAAGGACAACAAAGTCAAGGTATTGGAGTGGCCATCACAAAGCCCTGACCTCAATCCTATAGAAAATGTGTGGGCAGAACTGAAAAAGCATGTGCGAGCAAGGAGGCCTACAAACCTGACTCAATTACACCAGCTCTGTCAGGAGGAATGGGCCAAAATTCACCCAACTTATTGTGGGAAGCTTGTGGAAGGCTACCCAAAACATTTGACCCAAGTTAAACAATTTAAATGCAATGCTACCAAATACTAATTGAGTGTATGTAAACTTCCGACCCACTGGGAATGTGATGAAAGAAATAAAAGCTTAAAAAAAATCCTCTCTACTATTATTCTGACATTTCACATTCTTAAAATGAAATGGTGATCCTAACTGTCCTAAGACAGGGCATTTTTACTAGGATTAAATGTCAGGAATTGTGAAAAACTTGAGTTTAAATGTATTTGGCTAAGGTGTATGTAAACTTCCGACTTCAACTAACTATAGCCTAATAGGTCCCTTATTTGTTATCTACCAACAGGAAAGAACGGTTAGTACAGCATGCCAAACTGACCCCTGGGTGCCAGAGTGTTCCTGCGCTGCGGTGGAGAAGAGGTCCACTGGGACCATCACTGAAGAACTCAGGGCCCAGCTAGATTGTGCTCACGACCATCAGTATACAACCAAGTCCTGTATTCTGATACTGAGTCCCCTATACGCCACAGATGGAGTTGACGGAGAGTGAGGTCATTGAAGACCAGAACTCGCTGTGTGAACCTGAGAGCTCAGAATCACAATCATCACAGAGCGAGCCAATATATATATACTATCAATCACTTTGGGGGAGCGGGCTGGTGTTCTGAGAAGGAGCAGGCCATTCAACAGCTAATTCTAAAAAACACCCACCCATAAAGGGAATCGGAGTGGAATAGTTTTTCCACACATTTTTTTTAGGGGTTTCAATGGATGTGCTACTTTGTCCCGATCCTGCTGTTTCGACTTTCTCTCAACCTATGAATGCTCAGCTATGAAAAGCCAACTGACATTTGCTCCTGAGGTGTTGAACTGTTGCACCCTCTATAACCACTGTGGTTATTATTTTTGATGTAAAAAGGGCTTTTGTGAAATACATTTGAATGATTGGATGCTGTGTATTCACTAACTGTCTGAGTGATGGGACATTTATAGTATCTGTTACATGTTTTGGTGTGTATTTAATCTGCATCTTATTTTCTTAAAGTGGGAATCATCAGTAGAAACAATAAGTGTTGTCCCTGCTCCTTATTCAGTAAAAAGCTGAGGGACGGGGCTGGAGAAATGTAACCACTCACAAATTCATAGACAGAGCTATAGATGCAAGAACTGACCATCCATGATATCAAAATTGTAATCCTGTTTCTGATCTGTTTCCACTACCATGTACCCTGTTCGCTTTGGATAAAGGTGTCTGCTAAATAGCATATATTATTGAAGTCTACTTTAACTCTGCCAACTAGCTGCCCAGCGTAGTTACCATTCCTTTCCAATAGATGGCAGTGGAAGCTGGTTGAAGTCTCTGTAGCGGCAGGGACATGGGATTAGTATGTATTGAAAGTAGTTTTATCTGGTTACGCTTGAACCTGTTGTTTATACCGGACAAGCTAACTAATACTATTTTTACATATAGAAGAAACGACACACTCAGGGATGAGATTCCGTACACCTCGTCCAATTCTCCCTTTTGCCCATAGGGTGAACTGGAAAAATCATAAGAAAAGTTAGTCTGATATCGAAACTAAATCATATAATGAGCACGTCCCATATTTGGTTAGAAAGAGATTTCATGAATCATGATGTCTGCGATTCCAACTCCGGTCATCTAATCTAAAGGTAAATGTGTTACCATAGCGCCAAACAGCGCTGATAAAACATCTCTATAGGATACTGATTATATATATATTGAGCACCTACCCACTACAGATATTAACCTTAAACTATTTATAATCAAGCAAAATGTCACCAATTATTTAACTGGCATATCGGCTGCAGACTGGTCGAGAAACCTCTTCAGCCAGGAAGTCCTTCATAACGATTAGTGACACGTCCAATAAATACATCGCCAGACAGACTGACTGGAACCTCTGACTGGATGTAATACAGCCACCATCCAGACAGACTGACTGGAACCTGACTGGATGTAATATAGCCACCATCCAGACAGACTGACTGGAACCTGACTGGATGTAATACAGCCACCATCCAGACAGACTGACAGGAACCTGACTGGATGTAATACAGCCACCATCCAGACAGACTGACTGACTGGATGTAATACAGCCACCATCCAGACAGACTGACTGGAACCTGACTGGATGTAATACAGCCACCATCCAGACAGACTGACAGGAACCTGACTGGATGTAATACAGCCACCATCCAGACAGACTGACTGGAACCTGACTGGATGTAATACAGCCACCATCCAGACAGACTGACTGGAACCTGACTGGATGTAATACAGCCACCATCCAGACAGACTGACAGGAACCTGACTGGATGTAATACAGCCACCATCCAGACAGACTGACTGGAACCTCTGACTGGATGTAATACAGCCACCATCCAGACAGACTGACTGGAACCTGACTGGATGTAATACAGCCACCATCCAGACAGACTGACTGGAACCTCTGACTGGATGTAATACAGCCACCATCCAGACAGACTGACTGGAACCTCTGACTGGATGTAATACAGCCACCATCCAGACAGACTGACTGGAACCTGACTGGATGTAATACAGCCACCATCCAGACAGACTGACAGGAACCTGACTGGATGTAATACAGCCACCATCCAGACAGACTGACTGGAACCTGACTGGTTGTAATACAGCCACCATCCAGACAGACTGACTGGAACCTCTGACTGGATGTAATACAGCCACCATCCAGACAGACTGACTGGAACCTCTGACTGGATGTAATACAGCCACCATCCAGACAGACTGACTGGAACTTCTGACTGGATGTAATACAGCCACCATCCAGACAGACTGACTGGAACCTCTGACTGGATGTAATACAGCCACCATCCAGACAGACTGACAGGAACCTGACTGGATGTAATACAGCCACCATCCAGACAGACTGACTGGAACCTCTGACTGGATGTAATACAGCCACCATCCAGACAGACTGACTGGAACCTCTGACTGGATGTAATACAGCCACCATCCAGACAGACTGACTGGAACCTCTGACTGGATGTAATACAGCCACCATCCAGACAGACTGACTGGATGTAATACAGCCACCATCCAGACAGACTGACTGGATGTAATACAGCCACCATCCAGACAGACTGACTGGATGTAATACAGCCACCATCCAGACAGACTGACTGGATGTAATACAGCCACCATCCAGACAGACTGACTGGAACCTGACTGGATGTAATACAGCCACCATCCAGACAGACTGACTGGAACCTGACTGGATGTAATACAGCCACCATCCGCTGGGATTTTGTGCTGTTTCGCCACCATCTCTCTACAACACACACACACTCCTACTCTATCTGGCAGCATCCCCACTCACACCTGTTAGTTTTGCTACGCAGACCCTCTAGCTGAGGTGTTTCAGGCGGCATATCTGTGTTGTTACTGCTACGAAAACGAACTCTGATCTCGGGCAACAGTCGGCTCAAACATGAACGGCTTCAGTAGGTTCATTGGCTCCCTAACTAACAATTTTATTCTCTGTAATAAACAAATTCTCAGACTCGGAGCTACTTGGTAATTCAGCCATTTTTGGGAGTTCCATAATGTTCTCTCCTGCCAGTGACGCAACAATGCCAATATGGCGATTTACAGTTAGCTGGTGTTGTAAATCCTAGTGTTTCCATTCCTCCTTAAGGTGAATCTAAATATTCGGTTCAACAAAGATTTACTTCAGAAGTTACTCCAAAACAAATCGAACATATTGTAATTATTAAAAGAAGATCCTTACCTTTCTGGTAATAGAAATTTACTGCGGTGTGAATGTCATGTTATTGTGTGTGTGTGAGAGAGAAAGAAAGACAGAGAGAGCGAGAATGAAAGAGAAAGAGAACCCCTATCTTGGCAGGTTGTTATCTTAGATCAGGGCACAGCAGGACTGTCAGCAAACAATCTCTACGAAGATAAGCGCCGTTCTAGAATATTGGTTCCCACATAATATCCTATTGGTGAGCCAACTGGTAAATGCAGAGGGTCCACCCAGAAACAGTGTTGCATCTTTTTTGGCATTGTATTCAAATATCAATTACGGTCCCATTCTGATTTGCTTCTAACAGTACCAAAAATGATTACAGGTCATGGTAGAAATAGTTTTAGTGACTTAGCACCGTGGTCCTGGAATTCTCTCCTGAACATTTTTAAAATGTGATGATCTCGTGTCGTTGGTGGAGTTTAAACACTTGATCGATGTATATATCATAGAAGAGTGTAATTGTTTTTAGGCCAGCTGTTTTTAGTCAAGATGTTTGTGTTTTTAATGTAATATGTAATTGTTGTACTGTATGTGTGTTTATAGTTTTGTTTAATGTTGTGTTAGTGTATGTAAGTTGTTTTGTCTGAAACGTTGTTCCCCCTGCTGCTATTGGACCAGGTCTCTCTTGGAAAAGAGATATTATCTCAATGAGAAAAAAAAAGACATGCTTTTTTTCTATTGCCTACTTAAGTAGACGGTCTGACTTCACCACTACGCGCCAAATCTTCCCCTATATTCTGAACATGGCGAACCTGTTACCAACACCTGCGCCGAACGTTGTGCAACAGGTAATTCATATGTTTACCTAAGTAGTTAGAAGGGTCAGAGCCAATGACACATCAAATCATTGATTGGGTTAAGACGAACCGCCACTCCAAAACTAGCAGACTAATGGAGACACATTGTCTACGCCTCATGGGAAAATAACGGTACAACTTGCAATCTAAAAGACTGGCAGTTTAAGCAAAGAAACAGACATCGAAAGAAAATATACGAGTAGCGTAACCAAAAGGTAGTACATGCAGGCAAGAGTGTAGGCAACATGTATTCAATGGGATTGGTTGCTGGGAAAGTTGAACCGAAAAACCATTTTTGCATTCGTTTTCAAATATTTGTCATAGAGTTTTGCTCTCGCTTTAAAATTATTTGCTTATAAGTTTTGGGGTTTTGCTTTTGATGTGTTCTTTTTGTTGACAATTCTGTACATTTTGCTTTCAATTGTTTGTTTTTTGATTTCAACATCCATTACTTCACCCATCCTCGAAAATATGTTTACATTCACAACTTTATTTTTCATGTTCACAATTTATTTTATTTTGAATTCAATACATATGGCATGAAATTGACCCCATACATAACCGCCACTTACTGTTCTGGAGCGCCTCTGCCTCCCACCTATGAACATGAATCTAGTTAGTATGCCAAAAGATCCCGGATGTCGTACTAAATTCGCCAAAATAGGACATATACACGCATTAGACATAATGCAATAATGCAATTCTTGCCATAATGCAATTCTTCAGAAAATGGGCGAGGCTTCACAACGTTTTCAGAGTTGAAGGAAATAGTGGAAAATATGCAGCTGAAGTCCAATGAGAGTGGATACAAATTCATTGCAACTAATTATGACAAATGTTAAGAAATATAATAAAGAAATGACTTTTCCAATAAGTTACACATTATGTTGGTGGACAATTTGTTAGCTACGCTATCCTTACGAACTGCATAGCATTACAGCAGTATATACCGGTATGTTAGCTAGTTACCTAACATTAGTTGTCTACTACATCGAACTTGCAAGGCAGTATATTAACTAACTACCCAACATGTATTGACTTGATTATTCACATCATGCTTAGCTAAGTGGTATAGTCGTTGTGCCTTTCAATGGAGTTAACAGCTCTCTCGTCTGAGTGTGCCAGAGAGCGCAGAATAACTGATGAATTTACGAACGCTCAACACCATTGAATATGGTCAGTAAACGTAAGCAAAACTTTTATTAAAAAAGCGGAATTAAATTGTTGCTAGCAGCACAGTTACAGTCACCAACGCACTGGATAACACGAAAACAGCCTAACCAGCTCTGCTAGGGCGAATAAAATAGTCAGAGTGAGGTGTTCTCTCATTTATGGCTAAAAGTAGCTAGCCAATGTTAGCCAGTTAGCTTGGGTGCCTGACTGCAGTTGAACACTCGGATCAACCCCCCTCGGCCAGAGTGTCCAGTACGCTCCGAGAGCAAAAGCTCTGAATTTGATGAACTGACAATCTGACAACGCTCTGGATTTTAAAAAATTCTAGCAAGTAATTTGTTATGCTAACAAGCTAGCAAGAGGTTGCATAGCAACAGCATCAACTTCCGGTAGACAGGTGAAGTGCTAGTACGCTCAACTGAAACGATACCGTTCCTTTACAGTATACTAAAATGAACTAATAGTATGTAGTATATACTTATTAAGTATGTAGTATACAGTAAAGGTATTAGAACACAGCTATTTATTGCCTACCTCCTCATGCCTTTTGCACACAATGTATATAGATTACTTTTTTCCTACTATGTCATTGACTTGTTAATTGTTTACTCCATGTGTAACTCTGTGTTGTCTGTTCACACTGCTATGCTTTATCTTGGCTAGGTCGCAGTTGCAAATGAGAACTTGTTCTCAACTAGCCTACCTGGGTAAATAAAGGTGAAAGAAAACATTTAAAAAATAAACAGCTATAGCTTAAAAATGTATCAATATAAGTACAAAGAGGGGTTCCTACTGATGCCTCCGCCCCAAAAAAACATGAATTTCCTTCAATTCGCAAGAGGCTGAATGTATCTCACTCGAGAAACCATCAGAGAGAACGAAACAGTGCCCCTCTGACTCAGGTCTTAGTATGTGTAGAGTATCTATCTGATCCTGTCTGGTCAGAAAGAGTATGACATTGTTGCCGCCCATAGCATTGAATGCAAGGGAAGCCAGCAAGCATTTGGCCTCCCTTGATAAAACAATGTCTTAAATAATAGCCAATCAGCATTGAGCTAAGCCAAACGAGTTCAGCTGTGAATGGTCCTGACGCACCAACAAAAAAAGTGTGAAGGGAAGCCAGTGATTCTGATCCAACCATAAATTAATACTGTGCCGCTGGCCTGAGATTATGGAAGTTCAACATGGAGCCAGATGTAGTATAGCTATGTTAACTAGCTGGCATGGCATATCATTACCATGAAAGGAAGTTCGGGAAGTGAGTAAGTATTTTAACCAGGTAGACTAGGACAACAAAAAATACTAAATGTGTACTGTATGACAGTCATAGACCGTTTAGGCAACATGAAAGAGAGGAGGATGCCATTGGCATTTCTCTACAAGGTGAGTCAACATGTTTTTCTACTTTCCCGAACAAGCATGCACACAGAAATCAGAACCATGGATAACCACATATTTAGCTTCAGTTGATTGGACTAAATCGTTATATTTTAGTTGTACTAGACGATTAGATGATGTGTTACCAGGTTCTGCACCGGTTCCTTTCTGCGTTTGTGTTCTGGTGAGGTGCAGGTGGAAGGGAAGGCTCTGAACACGATTCTGCCAGTTGTCTCTCTTAATGGCTGCATGGAATGGATACAAATGCAAGGCAAACGTTAATGCTGCCATCTGGACTCCATACAAGTATATTTGCCTCTCCTCATCACACTTTGAGCAAAAACCACATAAAAAAAATGCATTGTAGAAAATGTACATGTTCATATTTTCAAGAGACTCACATTTCATTTTATAAACCTTTAACACCATTACACTAATTGTCTAATAAGTGCTAAATATTTGAGTGTACTATTGTACCATTATACCTGAGGCATACTAATGAGGCAACAACCCCATTTTTGACATGACCGGACAGGTAACAAAATGAAGGACAGCTAACTAGGCACATTAAACATGAAATACAAAAACGTCACATTTCACAACATACCTGCATGGAATAGATATAAATGCAAGACTAACTTAATGCTGCCGCCTGGACTCTCATACACAAGTATATTTGCCTGATAAAAGACAGTGCAAGAATGCCCGTGAGAAAATCGTCAGAAAACTCAAGCTGTCTAATGTTACCCGAAAGAGACCCTCTACCGCAACCAAAGCTAACCGTAGCTGGGCTAGCCTTGCAAAGTTGCAATTGAAAATTATCCCCATTCACGCTAATCTATATTGCTACAAGCAGTAGTGGAACAACACTAAATCAATGACGATATCATTTTTTGCTTGTCTTTTTTGTGCATTTGTGAACATGTGTATACATAAACACATACCTCTCCTCATCAAGCCTTGTGCAAACTGAGGAGTAAAAGCATGGCTCCCGATGACGACATTAACACAATTTAGAAAATAAATACAATAAAATAGTTCACTCTTGAAAATAGTGTAATACATCTCAAAATAACCTTAAAATAATAAATGAAAATAAATGAGGGATTTTCTGTGAAATACAATACAAGTATATTTTACACATCCTGAATTTCACCAAAATCCTGAATGCATATCAAAACAGGATATACATCACAAAGGACAACAAACTCTACTGAGTCACTACTGGCACATGTGAACACCAAGATCTCACCTTCGGTCTCTGCTATACAAGCCATCTATCTATCTGCTGGGCAGATTCGGATGAATGGGGCAGCAGGTAGCCTAGTGGTTAGCACATTGGACTAGTAACCAAAAGGTTGCAAGATCGAATAAGGGGCAGAAAGCTGTCATTGAAAATAAGAATTTGCTATTAAATGACTTGTTCAGAGCGGCATAGGATAGTGGGGAGAACAAGTATTTGATACACTACCGATTTTGCAGGTTTTCCTACTTACAAAGCATATAGAGGTCTGTAATTTTTATCATAGGAACACTTCAACTGTAAGAGGCGGAATCTAAAACAAAAATCCAGAAAATCACATTGTACGATTTTTTTAAAGAAATTAATTAGCATTTTATTGCATGACATAAGTATTTGATCACCTACCAACCAGTAAGAATTCCGGCTCTCACAGACCTGTTAGTTTTTCTTTCAGAAGCCCTCCTGTTCTCCACCCATTACCTGTATTAAATGCACCTGTATGAACTCGTTACTTGTATAAAAGACACCTGTCCACACACTCAATCAAACAAACTCCAACCTCCCCACAATGGCCAAGACCAGAGGGCTGTGTAAGGACATCAGGGCAGGACAATAGGCAAGCAGCTTGGTGAGAAGGCAACAACTGTTGGCGCAATTATTAGAAAATGGAAGACGTTCAAAATGTCAGCTGGCTACAAATGCAATTCTAGAGCTCAATGCCATTTTTTAAATTTTAACTAGGCAAGTCAGTTAACAAATTATTATTTACAATGACAGCCTACCGGGGAACAGGGAATGAACAACCAATTTTTATGTTGTCAGCTCGGTGATTCAATCCAGCAACCTTTCGGTTACTGGCCCAACACTCTAACCACTAGGCTACCTGTAAAACAAATCCCCTTTATTCATTATTTTATAGAAACAGTATGTTCCTCCAGCCTTGTCTTGAATAGTGATTTCCTACTCATTGTAATGGCACTATACATCCACTAGATGGAGGTGTTTTGACTAAAGTACCTCCTTTTCCAAAACTCCATCTGTTTAATTATTATATTAATGTACTAATAGCCACTACCCTTTCCAAGGGAAAAAGCCTGGAAGAAAATATTGCTCCTGCAAAGGATTTAATAAACTGCTGAGGAGGCTGCAGTGGAGGAAGCACCAGGGTCATTCCAATGCCCACTAATTCTGGAACTCAAATCAAGCTCTATTTATATAACACATTTTAGACATGAATGAACTAAAATACAATGCACTTCACAGGGAAAAAAAATCTAAAATCTGAAAATAAAAACATAAAAGAGGATTAAAAAAACAAAATAATAACAATTTAAAACTGAAAGCAAAAGTAAAGCTAAAAATGTTTGTTTTAAGATCTTTAAAATATGTACTCAGTTTCAGCCCCCCTCATGTTCTCTGGCAGGCTATTCCAGTATAGTAACTAAAGGCTGCCTCTCTATGCCTCTTGGTCCTAGGCTTTGGGATAGTTAAAAGGCTGTCTCTCCATGCCTCCTGGTCCTAGGCTTTGGGATAGTTAAGACTGTCTCTCCATGCCTCCTGGTCCTAGGCTTTGGGATAGTTAAAAGACTGTCTCTCCATGCCTCCTGGTCCTAGGCTTTGGGATAGTTAAAAGGCTGTCTCTCCATGCCTCCTGGTCCTAGGCTTTGGGATAGTTAAAAGGCTGTCTCTCCATGCCTCTTGGTCCTAGGCTTGGGGATAGTTAAAAGACTGTCTCTCCATGCCTCCTGGTCCTAGGCTTGGGGATAGTTAAAAGGCTGTCTCTCCATGCCTCCTGGTCCTAGGCTTTGGGATAGTTAAAAGGCTGCCTCTCCATGCCTCTTGGTCCTAGGCTTGGGGATAGTTAAAAGGCTGCCTCTCCATGCCTCCTGGTCCTAGGCTTTGGGATAGTTAAAAGGCTGTCTCTCCATGCCTCTTGGTCCTAGGCTTTGGGATAGTTAAAAGGCTGCCTCTCCATGCCTCCTGGTCCTAGGCTTGGGGATAGTTAAAAGGCTGCCTCTCCATGCCTCCTGGTCCTAGTCTTGGGGATAGTTAAAAGGCTGTCTCTCCATGCCTCTTGGTCCTAGGCTTTGGGATAGTTAAAAGGCCAGTGCCAGAGGACCTGAGGGACCTACTGGGTACATAACTTAAAAGCATGTCTGATATGTATTGGGGTGCATGACTGTGGATTGATTTGAAAACCAATAGAATAATCTTAAAATGTATTCTAAAACTCACAGGCAGCCATTGCAGAGACTTTAACCCTTGTGTGGTGTTCGGGTCTGTGGGACTCATTTTGTCACGCCGTGATCTGTTTCACCTGTTTCTGTGATTGTCTCCACCCCCTCCAGGTGTTGCTTATTTTCCCCAGTGTATTTATCCCTGTGTTTCCTTTCTCTCTGTGCCAGTTCGTCTTGTATGTTAGTCAAATCAGCCAGTGTGTTTTTTTTTTTGCTGTACACCTTTTGCTAGTCTTCCCGGTTTTGACCCCTGCCTGACTCTGGACTACTTTCCCACCTGCCTGATCATCCTGCCTGACTCTGGAGTACTTTCCCACCTGCCTGATCATCCTGCCTGACTCTGGAGTACTTCCCCACCTGCCTGATCATCCTGCCTGACTCTGGACTACTTTCCCACCTGCCTGATCATCCTGCCTGCCCTGACCTTGATTCTGCCTGCCCTTCGATACATTTTGCCTCTCCACGACCATTCTCATGCCTTCCCCTATTGGATTAATAAATATTATAACCATCCAACCATCTGCCTCCTGTGTCTGCATCTGGGTCTCGCCTTGTGTCATGATTCATTTTCAATGTTTACCCAAAGAAAAATTATACAATTATCTTTTCAACCCGAGACTCATTGGACTAAAATAATACATTTTCATTGAGTGCACACTGCACCCCCCTACACATTTATATGACATATGTAGTGTTTGTGTCCGCCTGAGGGTAATAAAAGTGTGAAAAAGTGTGTGTGTTGGTAAAAACAAGTCAAAATGAAACAAAAAGGTTTGTTGTGTGTCTTCACTGTCTTCCTCCTCACTGGGCCTGCTGTTTCAACATGGGCAGACAGACAGACAGCACCAATAACCTATCTCCCACTTTTCTCGCTCTCTTTAACCTTTGAAGTGTGTGAAACTACACAATGTCTTGCAGGAACCTGAACAATGCTATTACAATACTTTATTTTTGATACATTGTAAAAAATGCAGTGTTTTTCCACACAAATTGGGGGAGGGACACAAATAAATATCTTGACATGTGTGGCTCCTTATCAGCAGCCAGCCCCAGGACCAGCCCAATCAGCAGCCAGGACCAGCCCAATCAGCAGCCAGGACCAGCCCATCAGCTGCCAGGGCCAGCCCATCAGCAGCCAGCCCCAGGACCAGCCCATCAGCAGCCAGGGCTAGCCCATCAGCAGCCAGGACCAGCACAATCAGCAGCCAGGACCAGCCCATCAGCAGCCAGCCCCAGGACCAGCCCAATCAGCAGCCAGGACCAGCCCATCAGCAGCCAGCCCCAGGACCAGCCCACCAGCAGCCAGGACTAGCCCATCAGCAGCCAGGACCAGGACCAGCCCATCAGCAGCCAGGTCCAGCCCATCAGCAGCCAGCCCCAGGACCAGCCCAATCAGCAGCCAGGACCAGCCCAATCAGCAGCCAGGACCAGCCCATCAGCAGCCAGGACCAGCCCATCAGCAGCCAGCGCCAGGACCAGCCTATCAGCAGCCAGGACTAGCCCATCAGCAGCCAGCAGCCAGGACCAGCCCATCAGCAGCCAGGACCAGCCCATCAGCAGCCAGGACCAGCCCAATCAGCAGCCAGGACCAGCCCAATCAGCAGCCAGGACCAGCCCAATCAGCAGCCAGGATCAGCCCATCAGCAGCCAGGACCAGCTCATCAGCAGCCAGGACCAGCCCATCAGCAGCCAGGACCAGCCCATCAGCAGCAAGCGCCAGGACCAGTCCATCAGCAGCCAGGACTAGCCCAATCAGCAGCCAGGACTAGCCCAATCAGCAGCCAGGATCAGCCCAATCAGCAGCCAGGACCAGCCCAATCAGCAGCCAGGACCAGCCCAATCAGCAGCCAGGACCAGCCCAATCAGCAGCCAGGACCAGCCCATCAGCAGCTAGGACCAGCCCATCAGCAGCCAGCCCCAGGACCAGCCCATCAGCAGCCAGCAGCCAGGACCAGTCCATCAGCAGCCAGGACCAGCCCATCAGCAGCCAGGACTAGCCCCATCAGCAGCCAGCAGCCAGGACCAGCCCATCAGCAGCCAGCCCCAGGACCAGCCCAATCAACAGCCAGCCCCAGGACCAGCCCAATCAGCAGCCAGGACCAGCCCATCAGCAGCCAGGACCAACCCATCAGCAGCCAGCCCCAGGACTAGCCCATCAGCAGCCAGGACCAGCCCAATCAGCAGCCAGGACCAGCCCAATCAGCAGCCAGGACAAGCCCATCAGCAGCCAGCAGCCAGGACCAGCCCATCAGCAGCCAGGACCAGCCCATCAGCAGCCAGGACCAGCCCAATCAGCAGCCAGGACAAGCCCATCAGCAGCCAGCAGCCAGGACCAGCCCATCAGCAGCCAGGACCAGCCCATCAGCAGCCAGGATCAGCCCTATCAGCAGCCAGCAGCCAGGACCAACTCATCAGCAGCCAGCAGCCAAGACCAGCCCAATCAGCAGCCAGCCCCAGGACCAGCCCAATCAACAGCCAGCCTCAGGACCAGCCCAATCAGCAGCCAGGACCAGCCCATCAGCAGCCAGGACCAGCCCATCAACAGCCAGCCCCAGGACCAGCCCCAGGACCAGCCCATCAGCAGCCAGGACCAGGACCAGCCCATCAGCAGCCAGCCCCAGGACCAACACATCAGCAGCCAGCCCCAGGACCAGCCCATCAGCAGCCAGCCCCAGGACCAGCCCATCAGCAGCCAGCCCCAGAACCAGCCCATCAGCAGCCAGCCCCAGGACCAGCCCATCAGCAGCCAGCCCCAGGACCAGCCCAATCAGCAGCCAGGACCAGCCCATCAGCAGCCAGGACCAGCCCATCAGCAGCCAGGACCAGCCCATCAGCAGCCAGGACCAGCCCATCAGCAGCCAGCCCCAGGACTAGCCCATCAGCCCCAGGACCAGCCCATCAGCAGCCAGCCCCAGGACCAGCCCATCAGCAGCCAGCCCCAGGACCAGCCCATCAGCAGCCAGCCCCAGGACTAGCCCATCAGCCCCAGGACCAGCCCATCAGCAGCCAGCCCCAGGACCAGCCCAATCAGCAGCCAGGACCAGCCCATCAGCAGCCAGCCCCAGGACCAGCCCATCAGCAGCCAGCCCCAGGACCAGCCCAATCAGCAGCCAGGACCAGCCCATCAGCAGCCAGCCCCAGGACCAGCCCATCAGCAGCCAGCCCCAGGACTAGCCCATCAGCCCCAGGACCAGCCCATCAGCAGCCAGCCCCAGGACCAGCCCAATCAGCAGCCAGGACCAGCCCATCAGCAGCCAGCCCCAGGACCAGCCCATCAGCAGCCAGCCCCAGGACCAGCCCAATCAGCAGCCAGGACCAGCCCATCAGCAGCCAGCCCCAGGACTAGCCCATCAGCCCCAGGACTAGCCCATCAGCAGCCAGCCCCAGGACCAGCCCATCAGCAACCAGCCCCAGGACCAGCCCATCAGCAACCAGCTCATCAGCAGCCAGCCCCAGGACTAGCCCATCAGCAGCCTGTAGGACATAAAGTCTTCTTTTGAATTGTTCATCCCAGACACCATCCAGAAAATCATTCTGAACTGCACTAATTTGAAGGGAAGGTGTGATTTCGGAGAGAGATGGAAGGAGATGGACCAAACTCATTTACATGCAAACTTTGGGGTTCTTATCCTTGCTGGTGTTTTCACATCCAATGGGGAATCCACAGGATCCCTGTGGGATGCAGAAACTGGCAGAGAACTTTTCCGTGCAACAATGTCTCTGGAAAACTTCACATTATTTCCAGGATTATTCATCTCGATAACTGAGACACCAGACCAGCTTGGTGGCAAAGAGACAAGCTAGCTGCATCAGGACAGTGTGGGTCAAGTGGGTGGACCGCCTTCCCCTGTTTTACAACCCTGGGGTCAACGTTACTGTTGACAAGCAGCTTATGCCATTTAGGGGCCGCTTCCCCTTCAGGCAGTACATACCCGCAAAATATGGAATCAAGGTCTGGGCTGCCTGTGATGAAGCTTCATCACGTGTGTGGAACTTGCAAGTGTATACAGGGAAGCCAGATGGAGGAGCCCCTGAGAAGAACCAATCAATGGATGTGGGTTGTCCTGGACGTGACACAGGGACTTTGTGGCCACAGCATCACATGCAATAACTTTTTTACTTCGCACAAGCTGGGACAGGAGCTCCTCAAGAGGAAGCTGACGATGGAAGGAACAGTAGGAAAAAAAACAAGCCAGAGCTCCCACCTCAGCTGTTGAATACACTGTACAGGCCTATCAATTCCTCTAAGTTTGTGTTCACGGCCGACACGTCCCTAGTGTCATATGCCAAAGAAAGGCAAAAAATGTGGTACTCATGAGTACGCTGCATAGGGATGGGAGAATCTGTGGCCAGGAACATCAAAAACCAGAAATCATAATGATTTACAATGCCACAACAGGAGGGTGGACAATTTAGACAAGCTGGTGACTGGCTGCAGCTGCGACAGAAGAACCCTACACTGACCTCTTGTGATATTCTTCAACATCTTGGACATCTCGGCATACAACGCATTTGTCATCTGGATGGCGTTGAACCCAGATTGGAACAGAGGGAAGCTCCAGAGGAGACGGCTCTTTCTCGAGGAGCTGGGCAAGGCATTGGTAAGACCTCAAATCCAGAGGAGGCAACATGTCCCAAGGATCCCAGCTCCTGCAGCCATCATGAGGAGGATTCAGGAGGAGGATGCTGGTGCCCCATCCGTCAGACCCACAGAACCAACAACTCCAATACCAGAAGTAAGTGTGAGTGATGTTGTTGCATGTGTGTGTGTCTGAATCTCCTACCTTGGCCTGCTGTAACTATATATGTGAGTGTGTGAGTGAGATGTTAGTAAAATTCCTGAACTAAGTGTTTTCATCATTCTAGATTGCAGCCGGTAGCAACAAGAAGAAGCACTGCGATGTGTGTGGACCCAAGAAGGACAGGAAGACACAGTACACGTGCATCAAATGCAAGAAATACATTTGCAACACACACACAGTAAAACTCCAGTCCCTCAGGTGGTGTGTAGAAAGGCCTTAATTTGTGTCCAATAGGGCTCATTTATCATTTCCATCAAATACTGAATATAACATTTGTCCTTCCAATTTGTTCAGTTCAAAGCAATAAACATCAATAGTGATGACAACCTTGTTTCAGTTATATTAGTTATATTAGTTATATTTCAAGATAAACATGACATATTCCACCCATGTCTTGATTATAATTGATTTTTGTTTACAAAAATCCCATTTTATAAAAAAAAATGAATAGCATTTTTATTGATAAATGTGATCTGGCAGAGATAAATGGCAAATATTAGCCATGTATGCTGTCTATATTGCTTGTAATTGATTCAAGTCAAGTATTAAGTATTTTTTACGTAAATTGTTATGGCTGTATTGTTTTAAACTGAATAATGTTGTGGATCCATCAGACCCACGAACATTGGGTGAAAAACATGAACACCACACAAGGGTTAATACCGGTGTAATGTGTGCTCTCTGTCTGGTTTTGGTCAGTACCCGTGTTTCAGCATTCGGTATGTTTTGCAGTTGACCAATGGCTTTTCAGTCATCTTCAGCCAATACATCCAGCCTTCAACATGTTCTTACAGACTATATTCTTACCTCCTTGTTGACTGATACATTGAATTGTGTCCATTTTCTGTTTTAGAAAGATTTGCACACATATGAAAAGATAGATGGTGTCATCATAAAACAATATCAATTTAGATCATACAAGGGACCAACCTTAAATTGAGATCTTTACATTTTTCAGTTAAGTGCCTGCACCTGCTGTCCTTTCAAATCCAAATGTTTCAGTTGGGCAGTTAAGTTCCTGCAAGAACCCCCACCAACTAAGGAGGTTCCTCGATGAACCCCACCTCCTATGGGGTTCTTGGAAGAAGCTTTTGGGGGCCATTTTCAGTGCCTTTAAACCCAAGGTTATTTGAAGAACTTTGAGGATCTTAGCAGAACCCTTGTTGAACCCCTAATTTTTAGAGTACACCTCACCATGGCCGTTAGAAGAGTGTATGATAGACTGAAATTGCCAGGGGGAAACTTGGTGGGGTGGTGTGTGTGTGTGTGTGTGCGCCCGTGATATGTAGGCTTAAAGGCAGAGGCAATAAAAGACACAGTGGCAGAATAAATTCAACCACACCTTTGTTTGGGCTTTCTGCTCCTGAGTGGCACAGCGGTTTAAGGCACTGCATCTCAGTGCAAGAGGTGTCACTGTAGTCCCTGGTTCGAATCCAGACTGCATCACATTTGACTGTGATTAGGAGTCCCATTGGGCCAGGGTAGGTCATCACTATAAATAAGAATTTGTTCTTAACTGACTTGCCTGGTTAAATAATAATAATTTGTTTTATCACAAAACCGGATAGCAACCTCTGTCCTGTGAAGTCCACAGAGCGTACTGTATTTAACAGACAGTTACTACATGACCTACAGCATGGTCAAACAAGTGAATGTTTCAGACATTTTCAGACTATTAAACAACTGTTGATTTAGAATCACAGAAAGTTACCGAAGTCCCAAAGAAAACAGGAGCTGCCTTCACTATTCCAGCACCATTTCAACTTCAACATGTCAGCATCATCAAATCACCTCTGCTAATATAATTGACCGGTTTCTCGTAGTTATTTATCACAGTAAATTTTGATAACTGGGTTTACTTTTATGCTGTTGAGGGGAGTTTCTTCCTCTGCAGTGCCTTCAAACACAAACCTAAACTTCTTCTTCAGACTGGCTTTATGTTCCTCTTTAACTCTCTGTATGAGTTCTGTAAGGACAGAGTCAGAATAAAACAGCTTTGTTATTAGAGCATAAGATTAAGAAGAAGTCTTATCCACCTTTCACTCATACGGTTGAGACTGTCTACTAATAAACCACTATAAGGTCTAGTGAGGTGCTGTGGGGTTTTCATGAGACTGTCTACTAATAAACCACTATAAGGTCTAGTGAGGTGCTGTGGGGGTTTCATGAGACTGTCTACTAATAAACCACTATAAGGTCTAGTGAGGTGCTGTGGGGTTTTCATGAGACTGTCTACTAATAAACCACTATAATGTCTAGTGAGGTGCTGTGGGGTTTTCATGAGACTGTCTACTAATAAACCACTATAAGGTCTAGTGAGGTGCTGTGGGGTTTTCATGAGACTGCCTACTAATAAACCACTATAATGTCTAGTGAGGTGCTGTGGGGTTTTCATGAGACTGTCTACAAATAAACCACTATAAGGTCTAGTGAGGTGCTGTGGGGTTTTCATGAGACTGTCTACTAATAAACCACTATAAGGTCTAGTGAGGTGCTGTGGGGGTTTCATGAGACTGTCTACTAATAAACCACTATAAGGTCTAGTGAGGTGCTGTGGGGTTTTCATGAGACTGTCTACTAATAAACCACTATAATGTCTAGTGAGGTGCTGTGGGGTTTTCATGAGACTGTCTACTAATAAACCACTATAAGGTCTAGTGAGGTGCTGTGGGGTTTTCATGAGACTGTCTACTAATAAACCACTATAAGGTCTAGTGAGGTGCTGTGGGGTTTTCATGAGACTGTCTACTAATAAACCACTATAAGGTCTAGTGAGGTGCTGTGGGGTTTTCATGAGACTGCCCACTAATAAGCCACTAACTCTAAACTTAATTGTAACCCCAACCCTAACCCCTAAGTTTAAAATAGCCTTTGTCCTCTAAGGGAAGGGACGAGGGAAATGTCCCCACGATGGAGAATTGTACTTGTTTTGTTGATTTTAGGTACCCACAAAAATAGGAGAAAACACACACACACACACACACACACACACACACACACACACACACACACACACACACACACACACACACACACACACACACACACACACACACACACACACACACACACACACACACACACACACACACACACACACACACACACACACACACACACACACACACACCTAAAGGTATAGTTTCGGCCTGGTAATTATTCAGCGTGAAATACTAAGGAAAAACTATGACAAAAAGAGAAGAGGAAGTTCCATCAGTGTCTGTCTACATTTATTTTCTAGTGACGGTGAGAAAGAGCTCTGGCTGGACTCCTGTTTCAACATGGTAAGAATCTCTGTTACTGGACTCCTGTTTCAACATGGTAAGAATCTCTGTTACTGGACTCCTGTTTCAACATGGTAAGAGTCTCTGTTACTGGACTCCTGTTTAACATGGTAAGAGTCTCTGTTACTGGACTCCTGTTTCAACATGGTAAGAATCTCTGTTACTGGACTCCTGTTTCAACATGGTAAGAGTCTCTGTTACTGGACTCCTGTTTAACATGGTAATAGTCTCTGTTACTGGACTCCTGTTTAACATGGTAAGAGTCTCTGTTACTAGACTCCTGTTTAACATGGTAAGAGTCTCTGTTACTGGACTCCTGTTCAACATGGTAAGAGTCTCTGTTACTGGACTCCTGTTTAACATGGTAAGAATCTCTGTTACTGGACTCCTGTTTCAACATGGTAAGAGTCTGTTATTGTTACTATGTTACTATGTTACTATGTTACTATGTTACTATGTTAGTGTTACTGTAATTTAATTTAATATGTTTTCATTAATTGAATTCCCTTAATCTATTTTATGAGAATTTGTAAGATTCTTGTTTGCATAAAATAGACGGAGACCAGTCTTATCAATAAAATATAAAAGTATTTATTCTCGGAGCGCGTTACCACGAGCAACAGTTTATATACAATAACATGACGTCATTTCATTGCTTCTAAAATGAATCTCCTCCTCCAGACCGAGACAAAGGGAACTTTAAAGGTTTATTCTGAGTTCATTCTGACCAACTAGCACATACACAGGACACACAACACAACTGAAATAACTTTTGACCCCTCAACATTATCGATCACCACTTAGCTGACAGTTCTAATTAACAGAAAACCTAGGAATGCACTCACTGCCTTATCTAAAACACACCAGAGCTCAGTTTTGTCGGTTCAACCATAGGTTAACTATCTTATCTGCTTACTTAATCCACAACTCATTCCTTTCTGCTTAGTTGGAATGGTGTTCATTAACTTTAATTACTCCTTCTCCGTGTCACACAATCCCATCTTATGAACTCATATTGTTAATCAGATATAATAAAACAGAGTATAAGTTTACTTAGTTACAGTTCCATTTAAAATGATTTGTTCAGTCATTTAGTCATAATATTCCTAACACTAGACCCCTGTTTAACATGGTAATAGTCTCTGTTACTAGACTCCTGTTTAACATGGTAAGAGTCTCTGTTACTGGACTCCTGTTTAACATGGTAAGAGTCTCTGTTACTGGACTCCTGTTTAACATGGTAAGAGTCTCTGTTACTGGACTCCTGTTTAACATGGTAAGAGTCTCTGTTACTGGACTCCTGTTTAACATGGTAAGAGTCTCTGTTACTGGACTCCTGTTTCAACATGGTAAGAGTCTCTGTTACTGGACTCCTGTTTCAACATGGTAAGAGTCTCTGTTACTGGACTCCTGTTTAACATGGTAAGAGTCTCTGTTACTGGACTCCTGTTTCAACATGGTAAGAGTCTCTGTTACTGGACTCCTGTTTAACATGGTAAGAGTCTCTGTTACTGGACTCCTGTTTCAACATGGTAAGAGTCTCTGTTACTGGACTCCTGTTTAACATGGTAAGAGTCTCTGTTACTGGACTCCTGTTTAACATGGTAAGAGTCTCTGTTACTGGACTCCTGTTTCAACATGGTAAGAGTCTCTGTTACTGGACTCCTGTTTCAACATGGTAAGAGTACTTCTATATTATTTTATCTTTGTTCAAGTTCAACTAGTTCATTGGTACTAAAATAAATACATACATTGGAAGGATTTGGTTAGAGATCTCACACAGTAGTATAAATACACACACAGTAGTATAAATACACTCACAGTAGTATAAATACACACACAGTAGTATAAATACACACACAGTAGTATAAATACACACACAGTAGTATAAATACACACACAGTAGTATAAATACACACACAGTAGTATAAATACACTCACAGTAGTATAAATACACACACAGTAGTATAAATACACACACAGTAGTATAAATACACTCACAGTAGTATAAATACACTCACAGTAGTATAAATACACACACAGTAGTATAAATACACACACAGTAGTATAAATACACACACAGTAGTATAAATACACACACAGTAGTATAAATACACACACAGTAGTATAAATACACACACAGTAGTATAAATACACACACAGTAGTATAAATACACTCACAGTAGTATAAATACACACACAGTAGTATAAATACACTCACAGTAGTATAAATACACTCACAGTAGTATAAATACACACACAGTAGTATAAATACACACACAGTAGTATAAATACACACACAGTAGTATAAATACACACACAGTAGTATAAATACACACACAGTAGTATAAATACACACACAGTAGTATAAATACACACACAGTAGTATAAATACACACACAGTAGTATAAATACACACACAGTAGTATAAATACACACACAGTAGTATAAATACACTCACAGTAGTATAAATACACACACAGTAGTATAAATACACTCACAGTAGTATAAATACACTCACAGTAGTATAAATACACACACAGTAGTATAAATACACACACAGTAGTATAAATACACACACAGTAGTATAAATACACACACAGTAGTATAAATACACACACAGTAGTATAAATACACACACAGTAGTATAAATACACACACAGTAGTATAAATACACACACAGTAGTATAAATACACTCACAGTAGTATAAATACACACACAGTAGTATAAATACACACACAGTAGTATAAATACACACACAGTAGTATAAATACACACACAGTAGTATAAATACACACACAGTAGTATAAATACACACACAGTAGTATAAATACACACACAGTAGTATAAATACACACACAGTAGTATAAATACACACACAGTAGTATAAATACACACACAGTAGTATAAATACACACACAGTAGTATAAATACACTCACAGTAGTATAAATACACACACAGTAGTATAAATACACACACAGTAGTATAAATACACACACAGTAGTATAAATACACACACAGTAGTATAAATACACACACAGTAGTATAAATACACACACAGTAGTATAAATACACACACAGTAGTATAAATACACTCACAGTAGTATAAATACACACACAGTAGTATAAATACACACACAGTAGTATAAATACACACACAGTAGTATAAATACACACACAGTAGTATAAATACACACACAGTAGTATACATACACACACAGTAGTATAAATACACACACAGTAGTATAAATACACACACAGTAGTATAAATACACACACAGTAGTATAAATACACACACAGTAGTATAAATACACTCACAGTAGTATAAATACACACACAGTAGTATAAATACACACACAGTAGTATAAATACACACACAGTAGTATAAATACACACACAGTAGTATAAATACACACACAGTAGTATAAATACACACACAGTAGTATAAATACACACACAGTAGTATAAATACACACACAGTAGTATAAATACACACACAGTAGTATAAATACACACACAGTAGTATAAATACACACACAGTAGTATAAATACACTCACAGTAGTATAAATACACACACAGTAGTATAAATACACACACAGTAGTATAAATACACACACAGTAGTATAAATACACACACAGTAGTATAAATACACACACAGTAGTATAAATACACACACAGTAGTATAAATACACACACAGTAGTATAAATACACTCACAGTAGTATAAATACACACACAGTAGTATAAATACACTCACAGTAGTATAAATACACACACAGTAGTATAAATACACACACAGTAGTATAAATACACACACAGTAGTATAAATACACACACAGTAGTATAAATACACACACAGTAGTATAAATACACACACAGTAGTATAAATACACACACAGTAGTATAAATACACACACAGTAGTATAAATACACACACAGTAGTATACATACACACACAGTAGTATAAATACACACACAGTAGTATAAATACACACACAGTAGTATAAATACACACACAGTAGTATAAATACACACACAGTAGTATAAATACACTCACAGTAGTATAAATACACACACAGTAGTATAAATACACACACAGTAGTATAAATACACACACAGTAGTATAAATACACTCACAGTAGTATAAATACACACACAGTAGTATAAATACACACACAGTAGTATAAATACACACACAGTAGTATAAATACACTCACAGTAGTATAAATACACACACAGTAGTATAAATACACACACAGTAGTATAAATACACACACAGTAGTATAAATACACTCACAGTAGTATAAATACACACACAGTAGTATAAATACACACACAGTAGTATAAATACACACACAGTAGTATAAATACACACACAGTAGTATAAATACACACACAGTAGTATAAATACACACACAGTAGTATAAATACACACACAGTAGTATAAATACACTCACAGTAGTATAAATACACACACAGTAGTATAAATACACACACAGTAGTATAAATACACACACAGTAGTATAAATACACTCACAGTAGTATAAATACACACACAGTAGTATAAATACACACACAGTAGTATAAATACACTCACAGTAGTATAAATACACACACAGTAGTATAAATACACACACAGTAGTATAAATACACACACAGTAGTATAAATACACTCACAGTAGTATAAATACACACACAGTAGTATAAATACACTCACAGTAGTATAAATACACTCACAGTAGTATAAATACACACACAGTAGTATAAATACACACACAGTAGTATAAATACACTCACAGTAGTATAAATACACACACAGTAGTATAAATACACTCACAGTAGTATAAATACACACACAGTAGTATAAATACACACACAGTAGTATAAATACACACACAGTAGTATAAATACACACACAGTAGTATAAATACACACACAGTAGTATAAATACACACACAGTAGTATAAATACACTCACAGTAGTATAAATACACACACAGTAGTATAAATACACACACAGTAGTATAAATACACACACAGTAGTATAAATACACACACAGTAGGAGGATCTGAATCACCATGAAGGGTATTTGATAGTCCCTTGTGGTGGTCTGGATGTGAAGACTCCACTATCGAGAAAAATATAGCTGTAGTATTAGAATAGAATGATTTGTTAAAACCAGGTTTAATTAGCCATTTAGTATTATGTATGTTGTACTTCTGAACAGGTGTCCCTCTTATCAGGCCTTGTGTGTCCTCTCATACTTTTCATATCATAGTATTTCTTCTCATATTATTTTGCATTGAGTATACTGCACATGAAGTATGTTCTGTCATGATGTTGACTGGTTAGTATACTGTACATGAAGTATGTTCTGTCATGATGTTGACTGGTTAGTATACTGCACATGAAGTATGTTCTGTCATGATGATGATGTTGACTGGTTAGTATACTGCACATGAAGTATGTTCTGTCATGATGTTGACTGGTTAGTATACTGCACATGAAGTATGTTCTGTCATGATGTTGACTGGTTAGTATACTGTACATGAAGTATGTTCTGTCATGATGTTGACTGGTTAGTATACTGTACATGAAGTATGTTCTGTCATGATGATGACTGGTTAGTATACTGTACATGAAGTATGTTCTGTCATGATGTTGACTGGTTAGTATACTGTACATGAAGTATGTTCTGTCATGATGTTGACTGGTTAGTATACTGTACATGAAGTATGTTCTGTAATGATGATGATAATGATGATGCTTTTGTATCCTCTTCTTCGTCATCTTGTTTCTCTGCAGGGTGCTGGATCTCTCCAACCTGGTAACCTGGTAAAGTGGTATTCCAACCTGGTAATCATCCTGCTCATGACTACAGGTAAACTGGATGAGATTAAATATTATTTTAGTTGTATTTGTTTGTTTACCTCCTGAAAAGGAATGATCTGGATTTATGACGTTGTTGAGCATATAGCAGTATACAGTCATACAGGGAAAATAGGGTGCTCCAGTTGACAACTAAACCTCACAGTACTTCTCTTTTGGTGTTTTTTTCTCTAACACTTGGAACTCTCCTAGAATAGATTTCAACAACACAAATGTACTTCTTACTTCTTGGAACTTCTCCTTTAGTTTGTCAGTAAAAAACACATTCACCACAAGAGGTTGACTTCTCATAGTATATAGAGTGTGACCATCTTCAGTATCAATTAATTAATGATGGAATTACGATTCAGCGTCCTGATGTGTGACCTATGTTTCAGGGTGTCTGGGTCAGGACAACGGGAGTGTGACTTACACCCCAAGGAGAGTCTGCTCCTTAGAGGGCTCTTCTGTGACCATGCCCTGCTCTTACACATTTCCCAAGGGTCACAAAGTCACAACAGCTTTCTGGTTCAAAGGTCAAGTGCCTGGTGCTGAGTCTCTGGATCTGAATTTGAACCCTGAGTACAAAGGCCGTGTGGAGTATCTAGGGGACAGTAACCAACTATGTACACTGAGAATCACAGACCTGAGAGAGAGCGATTCAGGAACCTACAGCTTCCTGTTTGGGACTGACGTCAATCCTGGGGGATGGATGGGGAATCCAGGAGTCAGGTTAAATGTCACAGGTAAGGCCACGGCATGAATTCATCCACATGAATATGGATAAAATCGTTGTCCGCCAATGTTCAACTCAGCCATTTTTGGACGAGTTGCATATGCACAAAGTCTTCACAAAGGCAGACAAAAGCCTGTACGTAGAAAAAGAAGGGAAGCGCTGCTAAGGTACACAGTAGTAGATGTTGGTAGACTGAAGGTGCTCTATGGTAAAAGGGGTAAATTGGTCATCAAAAAGAAAGAAGGACCAAGGCCCTCTTCATATAAAACACAGTTTAAAAAGTCCAACGCGTTTCAGCTGCATGGACTTCGTCATGTACACTTTTTGGGGGAAAAAGCTGTTCAAAAGAGGACATTGTATTATCACTTCTTTGTCCCCCCCCTGACGAAGGCCATGCAGCCGAAACGCGGAAGAGTTTGTCAACTCTGTTTCCATTGAACATGCCATACTAATAAAGGCATGTTAATTAATTATATAAAGAGTGACTTGGTCCTCTATTCTTTTTGAAAAGCAGATGCATCTTTTAGACGGACAATCATCTCCTCTGTCCATCATCCGTCAGCGGATTCACATTGAAAAAAACATTGGCTTCATCTGTCATTTTAAGAAACAATAACATAGGAGAATCTTGTAGAAGCTTTGGGAGAAGAATGTATTATTCTTTATGTTACTGTCTGTTCTTTTCCTGGGTTTGACTTGATCTAATAAAGCTATTTTGTTTGAAATCAAATCAAAACTCGAATTAAAATGACCCCCACTCTACCCAGGGCTCCATGTTGATTTGACCCCTGACCTAGCTTTGGACGGCGAGTGGGCAGACCTTACCTGTGGCTCCTGCTTCTTGAGTGAAAATCCCACCTACACCTGGTACAGGAACAAACAGCCTTTGAACTACACCAACAAGGTCAAGGTTATGGCCAACTACCTGGAACTAGACCCGGTAGGCAGGGAAGATGCAGGCAGCTACTCCTGTGCGGTGAGCGGCAGAGAGGATTCCCCTGGTCCGGCAGTGATCCTTGTAGTGGGATGTAAGTAGTGTATAGAGAGGATATTAGAAATGTATGAATTTCATCTGTTTATGTCACTAGCAAATCATCTATTGGTTCTGAGAGTCAGCAACCCAAATATGGCTTTGTTTACTGACCTATATCTTAGCATTAGCTTGAAAAACAACGAAGGGGTATACTACAGCTAACTTTGATAAACAACCAGAAATAACCATTGATTTCCTGATTCATTAAGAAAGCTGAACTTCAATGTGTGTTTTTGGTTGTTCAGTCAATTAGACCATGTCATTTTAAGCTTGTTTTCTATGAATAAAACATTATTTTAGAATATTTAGGCAACTGGCTAACTCATTGACCCTGCTTCGTAGTAACCCCCTCTGGAGTGGAAGGACCCCAGTCAGCATGTGCTAAATAACATGCCATAAACAGCTCAATGTCACCACAACATGAGCTGTGGGTGTTAATCTAGATGTCACAAACTGTCTTCATTTTCTCCTCCAGACTTCCCAAAGAACACCTCAGTGTCAGTCACAGTCAGTCCCTCTGGTGAAATAGTGGAGGGCAGATCAGTGACTCTGACCTGCAGCAGTGATGCCAACCCACCAGTGGACAAATACACCTGGTACAAGAAGAATGAAGAACGGACGGGGTTCTCAGAAAAAGGATCAGGGCAGAGTTACGTCATCCTTAAAATGAGCAATGAGGACAGCGGGCAGTACTTCTGTAAGGCTGAGAATCAATACGGACCACTTGACTCTGCACCTGTGCATCTCAGTGTAGCAGGTAAGACATCCATTTACTTAAGGCAGAATAGACCGGCCATACTGTAGGTCGGGCAAACGTCAGATGGGCTGGTTAATATTTTTCCTATTGGGCCATTCTACATGATAATGATTAATTGTCAGATATGCTGGTTTATATTTGGCCTAGTGGGCCGGTCTCAACTAGTCAACTTCTGTAGGTGGTCACCTTCACCAGGGTTGTAGGATAAATGTTCTGATGTGAGTCATGATGTGTCTTTATCTGGTAATTCATCCTCTCCCAGGTAAACCAGTGTTTCCCTGGGCTCCCGTTGTGGGGGTGGTGGCTGTGTTGGCAGCTGGAGCTCTGCTAGTCATCCTCTATGGCACATTGAAGAAGAGGTGAGTCCATTAAGATACCAGGGTTGGGGTCAATTCCACTTAAATTCCAGTCAATTCAGAAAGTAAACCAAAATCCAATTTCAAACGTTCCTAATTGAAAAGTATTGACATTTCAGTTTACTTCCTGAAATGACTTGAATGGAATTGATCCCAACCCTGCCATTAGGATACCTATGTTTTAAAGACATAGCCTTTCATTGAACAGCTTATTGTGCTTCTAAGAGGCAAAGTATTTAGAATCCAGTTAAGAAATTATGGCATACAAAAAAATAAGTGTGTCTTTACTCTACAGTGTTATGGTCTGTTGTCCTGAGACTACTACATGACCTTTACTCTACAGTGTTATGGTCTGTTGTCCTGAGACTACTACATGACCTTTACTCTACAGTGTTATGGCCTGTTGTCCTGAGACTACAGCATTATGGTCTGTTGTCCTGAGACTACAGCATTATGGCCTGTTGTCCTGAGACTACTACATTACAGCGTTATTGCCTGTTGACCTGGGACTCCTACATGTCATCTGTCACTCTCTCCAGGAAAGCCCCAAGAGGAATGAACTTTATCGGGGAGGCACAGATGGTACCTTGTGGTAAACCGACACACAAGGCGCAGTCTGATGACACGTACATGACTCTGAATAAAAGGACAATGTCTCCTGAGTATGACACTCTGGCTGTAAGTTTCTCCCTTGAAAAGAACTTTGATGATTTACGGGTTAGTCACAATAATATTTCCTTTCTCCCGAAGTGTGCACACGTTCCCCAAGTTTAAAGTGACATCTGGTTCGCTCTCTCCTTTCAGAATGTCAGAAACACTGTTGGCTGAAGAAGACCGTCTGGCTGAAGAAGACCCTATGCCTGCGACCTCAACATAAATAGGGTTAGAAGTGAACACCATATAACCGGTTGAAAATTATTAAAAAGGGTATAATTTTTAAAATGATCAAATTTAGAGTTGTATATTTGTTTTTCTATAGGTACGCCTAAAGGTTTTTAGGCAAAATAACCCATTCAAAACGGAAAGCTAATTGAACGTGGGAATGTGCCAGGGCTATTGTATAAATAGAACAAAAACGAACTAAACGTTTAAGGGATCTGAATTTTAGTTTAAATATTTTGCTACAATGACAGTTATCTACCCAACTCGTTCCTTTCTTTTTTCATGTGCACGTAGTAAGTACACCATCATACCTTTCAAAGGCACTAAGTCATTTGTTTAATTTGTATTTAATTATAAGTCACAGCACTCTCTCTTGGTCCTCATTTTTGTAAGTCACCTTGCTTTAGCACATGCGCGTTTGATCAGTTTCTTTATGGAAATATTTAGTGAACTCCATGACAGTAGCTAAAGCAAAGGGATATAGCAGCACACAAGTAGACTACAAATGCATGCTGGGCCCAGCATCTACTGAGCGCAACTTGGAGTGTTATTGAAGCGGGCGAGAAGGCCGCTCCAGGTTTCGGGAATCTCGCTCCTTGCTCCGCTCAGATACTCCGTCTAGAGAAGCAGAGCCATTGTGCCACTAGAGGGCGGTCTCCCTCCATTTGATCCTGCTTACTGATATATTTTATTTAACCAGGAAGGGCTCATTGAGATTTGAAATATATAGTAAAGGCATAAATGTAGCTGATACTAGCTGATTGACAGAAAGGAGGGCCCATAAGTGTCTTTCTATTCAACTTGTTTCTACCAAAAACAAAGACACAAGTCCAAATAGCCAAAAGCCACTTTATTTATGAAACAACCTTAAAGTGACTAGACCAGGAGTATGAAGAAGTGGTACAACCCAGTAACTGGCGGTACAACTCAGTAACTGGCGGTACAACTCAGTAACTGGCGGTACAACTCAGTAACTGGCGGTACAACTCAGTAACTGGCGGTACAACTCAGTAACTGGCGGTACAACTCAGTAACTGGCGGTACAACTCAGTAACTGGCGGTACAACTCAGTAACTGGCGGTACAACTCAGTAACTGGCGGTACAACTCAGTAACTGGCGGTACAACTCAGTAACTGGCGGTACAACCCAGTAACTGGCGGTACAACTCAGTAACTGGCGGTACAACTCAGTAACTGGCGGTATGCTGTCTAGTCTCTCAAAGTGGAATGTCTTCTAGCAGTGTTGCTCAACTCCGTCACAGGTCCCCCTAGGGCAGGGGGTACTCAACTCTTACCCTACGAGGTCCAGAGCCTGTTGGTTTCCTGTTCTACCTGAATTAGTTGCACCCACCTGGTGTCCCAGGTCTAAAATCAGTCCCTGATTAGAGGGCAACAATGAAAACTTGCAGTAGAACCGGCTTCGAGGTCCAGAGTTGAGTTTGAGGACCCTAAGGGTTGCACAATTGTTAACATTAGTCCAGCACTACAGTAACACAACTGCTGCAACGATCAACAAGCTCTTGAGTAGTTGCGTCAAGTGTGTTAGTGCTGGACTATACAAATATGTGCAACAGGGGGGCGAGGGCATGAGACTACACTCCCAGAGAGTTGAGTAACACTATTAGAACTGGGCAATGTAACACTACCATAGGTTACACTCAGTAACTACTGAATCTTTAGGGGGATTCTTCCTCTGCTCATCCTGCTGGCAACACCAGGGTCATTGTGGGTTCACCTCAGCCCACATATTACATCAGTCATTTGGGATGAGACTAGAAAGTGTCCAATGACCACATTTAGCATAATTCCAACCAATAAAACAGCATGTTTTCACTCAAAGTGTTGGTCTGACACCTTTCAGTGTGTAAATACCTGTTTTTGTCCTCCGATTCTCTTGTCTAACACTTCAGATACCTGTGGACTGAAGTAATTAAAATGTTGCAGATTGAAATACATGGTATAGAATGAACGCTGTTTCGATCTCCACAGAAGAGAATCACGTTTTCTCTGACACGTTCTATTATTTCAACCTCTTGGGGAAAAGTCCCTGGCTTCAGCTATTAAGACTGTAAAGCTAGAGATATTAGCAAATTACACATTACTCATTTGCAAAGGCCGATTGAGTTTTGAGATAATTCAGCTCAAATTCTTGACCACTAAACCACCATGCCACTTAGCACGAAACTATTGGGCATGCACTAAGGAGTATGCTAGCATGGACATTGGAACACATCCAGAATTTGTATCTGAAATAATACCACACGACAGACATCAAAATGGAATCTGGCGATCAGAAGTCACAATAGACATGTTCATGTGCACAACTTTACCTTTAATGGACCTCAAGCTAGGACACTGAACAGCTAGCCTAAATAATTGGACATGATCCTATAGAAATGGCAACAGTATAAGGCCGTGCTCACACAGGCAGCCTAATTCTGATATTTTCCTTACTAACTGGTCTTTTGACCAATCAAATCAGCTATTTTGCCAATAATTGGGGGGGAAAAAAAATAAATCCCAATTGAGCTGCCCATGTAAACGCTGCCTAATGACACAATAGTAAGTTGTGGCCTTCGACTCTGTGATTGGATTTTTTTTTAAATACAGAAAGTGAGAGTGAGGCTAGTGAGGACCAAAATACCTTCTCTATTACAGCCCTGCTGAATCGTTTAAAAAACAATAACAGAGATAGCCACTTGTGTAAATACTGAAGAGAAAACTACCTTGGAATGCAAGAAAAGCTAGCCTACACTGGCTTCTTGCAATGCAGAACACGTTGGCAAAGAACAAAAATCTATTTTTTCCCCCTTAGGGTGAAAAAATAAACAAGATGATCATTTGGAATGTGTAGCTATGAGACTTGCACCATTAATTAATCAATTAATTACTCCTCAGATATTTACCACTAGGGGCAGTAAAGTGACGTTCATATTTAAACCAACCGAAGATGGCGGCTTTAAACCCAGTCTATAAATCCCCTCTTCAACACTACAACTTCTAGTTTCTTGTTACAATTGTCAGAAAACAACGTGCATGAACTGAAGTCACAATTCTAATGGAGCAGCCAATGAGAAGCAACAGGAAGTGAAGTTTCCGTTACTGCGGTAACGACACTAATGACAGAAAGTGGAACTTGATGCGTTCACCATTCCAGATCCCCTGTCAATACGAGAGGTAACGTCTCCCATGTGGTAAAGGAACTGCAGTGTGTTGGGGGGGGGTTATGGGCTATGTGCAGTGTGGTGTTATAGAATGGTGCAACGTCTCTGAGTGCTTTTCTTGCTCTTCTTGTTGCTGCGGTTGGTTTCCTTATACCTCCTGATCTCTCTGACTAGAGAGTAGAACGCCTCCTCCACGCCCTGAAACAAAGACGCAAAAAGCAGAAACTTTACACTCAAATGAAGCGTGATGGAATGCAGCTTGGTCACCTTCAGTAGACTCAAAAACAGAGGAAACGAGTAGAATAGAAGAGTGCTACCTGAAGGTATCCAATATCAAAGTTATCCCATTTGTGCCCTCAAATACTGACACGACAGCTGTGTATAAATGTGTTATGTTACCCAATACCTTTAGTGAGTCTGTTGAGTTTATTCAAATGATACACACAACAGTTAAGACACAGGAGTCTGTCAGGACAACACATCTCCTCTGACCCTCCCTGTTTAGGACCAAAACGCTCCTTAACAGCTTCTACCCCCAAGCCATAAAACTGCTGAACAATTAATCAACTGGCCTACATGTACAAATGACCTCTAACCTGTACACCCGCACACTGACCCGGTACCGGTACCCCCTTTATATAGCCTCGTTATTGTTATATTATAGTGTTACTTTGTATAAAAAAAAAATGTTAACTTTAGTTTATTTGGTAAATATTTTCTTAGCTTTTCTTGAACTGCACTGTTGGTTAAAGGCTTGTAAGTAAACATTTCACGGTAAGGTCTACACTTGTATTCGGCGCATGTGACAAATAAAGTTTGTTTAGATTTGTCCAGTTTGAGGCCTAACAGGCCTGCTACAAGAAGTAGGAGAGCGAGGCGCTGCTCAGCGTCTGGTTCTATTTCAACATTCCCGCCTGTGAACACGTGATGAAGTGGATCACGTGCTGCTAAAAGTTCTGCTTCCAGTGTAGCTGGTCCATTCCTACTGCTCCCCCGTGTCGCACCCCCGTGTCGTTCCCCTGGCTGGAAAACCCACCTGTCTGGTTTTGGCAGAGGTCTCCACGAAGGGCACACCATAGCCGCGGGCCAGCTCCTGAGCCTGCCTGCTCTCCACGCTCCGACTCCCCAGGTCACTCTTGTTCCCCACCAGCACCATAGGCACACTGTCACTGTCCTTCACCCTGTTGATCTGTTCTCTGAGGAGGAGAAAAAAGGAGGGAGAAGTGGAAAGGAAGAATAGGACCAAGAGGTAGAGTCATGTGCCAAACAAATGGACATGACAAAAAACATGAAATATACTTCCAATTCCAAAGCCTCGTCTCCATTGTCAGTGACAACGCAGTTCCTCCATGTCCGCCCGGCCGGACGGGAACCCACATGGTTCAAATGATCACGTTGACTTCATGGACCGTCAGTCCTTGCATTCATAGAGCCATCTATACATTTGAGTGGCTACAGATATCCAGTCCCATCCCTCAGCTTTAACCTTTTGCGTGTAGGGGGCAGTATTTTAGTTTTTGGCTAAAAAACATACCATTTGAAACGGCCTATTTCTCAGCCCCAGAAACTAGAATCAGATTAGGATGGAAAATTCTAAAGTTTCCAAAACTGTAAAAATATTGTCTGTGAGTATAACAGAACTGATATTGCAGGCGAAAGCTTGAGGAAAATCCAATCAGGAAGTGCCTCTTATTTTGAAACCTCTCTGTTCCTATGCATGCCTATCATCCATTCAAAGAGATATCAACCAGATTCCCCTTTCTATGGCTTCCCTAAGGTGTCAACAGTGTTTAGACATAGTTTCAGGCTTTTATTTTGAAAGATGAGCGTGAAGGATCACATTGCGTAAGTGGATAGGTGGGGGCTCTCAGAGTGAGTTTTGCGCAACTGAGTAAAGCCGTCATTGTTCCTCCCTCTGTTATTGAAAAACCTACACACCCGGTTGATATATTATCGAATATATATTTTAAAAACAACATGAGGATTGATTATAAAAAACGTTTGACATGTTACTGTGGACATTATGGATATTATTTGGAATATACGTCAAGGTTGTCGTGACCGCTCTTTCCTGTGGATTTCTGAACATAACGCGACAAACAAACATCTGTATTTTGGGTATAAAAATAATCTTTATGGAACAAAAGAAACATTTGTTGTGTAACTGGGAGTCTCGTGTGAAAAAATCTGAAGATCAAAGGTAAACTATTTGTTTGATTGATTTTCGTGACCAAGCTACTTAATGCTTAGTGTACTTAATGTTATGCTATCGATAAACTTACACAAACGCTTGGATTGCGTTCGCTATAAAGCATCATTTCAAAATCTGAGACGACAGGTGGATTAATAAAAGGCTAAGCTGGGTTTTCACTTGTGATTTTATGAATATTTTTTTGTAATATTATTTGACTGTGGCGCTATGCTATTCAGCAGTTGCTGATGGCAATTATCCCACTACCGGGATGTGGTGCGTCAACAAGTTAAAGCAAACCAAGTAGTGGGAACGCCGTTTAGCTGTTGTTCCACATTTAGAGTTGGGCCTTAATTGGGGGGTGATGCCTAACGGAGTCTGACAACAGTGAAAAGAATGCATGCTAATGGAACATGATAATGACTCCACAGCGTTGTATTCAGTAGTCGGGAACCGTAGCAAAACCTTTGGTCTGTTGTGGACCATTTTGCAATGGAAACTAGAGTTTATATCGGACAAATTCAAGTAGGTCCCTCCCAGTTTCCTTCTGTTTGCTTCCTAGTGCAAACGGTTTCCGTTGCAAAACTTTTCACAAACAGGCCAAACGTTTCACTACGGTCTGCAAATAATGAATACACTCCAGGTGTTAGACAGCAGCCACTGTGACAGAGTCAGTCAGTACCTGTACAGGTGAACGTCCTCAAAGGACTTGATGTTGTTGATGGCGAACACACAAAGGAAGCCTTCCCCTGTCCTCATGTACTGGTCCCTCATGGCGCTGTACTCCTCCTGACCTGCTGTGTCCAGGATGTCCAGCAGACACGTCTCTCCGTCAATCACCACCTGCTTCCTGTACGAGTCCTAGATTGAACATAAAGCTTAAGAACAGGATTCTAATATCCTAGAACTCTTAGCATAAATTAGGAGTAATTCAAAACAATGGGACCAGCGATGCTATTAAGCAACACCGCTGGGAATCTGTTAATTTTCAGAAGCTTCCACATGAAATTATTAGGTTTTGCTAACCTGGGTATATTCAACCTAGTACAAGTCCTAAAATAGGGGTGTGTTCATTCGGCACCAAATGGAAGGAAACAAGCAGAAACAGGGAGGGACTACCTGGACTTGTCCAATGAGAAAATGTTTATTTTTTGTTTTCCATTGCAAAACTGTATTTTTTTCCTGTTGCTCTAATGCAGTGGGTCCCAACTCCTGTCCTGGAGAAACCCACAGCAGAACACATTTTTGTAGCCCTGGACAAACAGACCTGATTCAACTCATTGAGGGCCTGATGACTAGATAGAATCAGGTGTGCTTCTCCGGGGCTACAATAAAAACGTGTACTGTTGGGGGTACTCGAGGACTGGATTTAGGAACCGCTGCCCAAATGAACATTATCCGGAGACAACAGGTGCCAATTTCTAATAGACTCCTACCACCTACCCATAGGTACTGGTGTGAATCTGAATGGATTGGAAAGCATTATGGTAACAATGTTTGGAAAGTAATAACCCCTCCCCTTTGCCACCCTCATAGCTTACAGAACCACTCTGTAAATCATTCTAACCATTTAGCTAGCGGCAACACTTATCCTAATGATCAGGAGACTGTGGATAGATATTATAGAATAGAATCTACATAGACTCCATATAGTGGGTTGCTACTTTTGAAGCAGACGATTTCAATCAAATTAACTTACTATTAAATGGCAACTCCACAACTTTCTAACCTCCTATTCATTATTTCCATCACCAAACCAGTGTCTATATGTGGAAACGGCTCATTTCTACATTTAAAAAAAAAAGAAGATTTTTCAATGACATCAAAAGTAAAAAGACAAAAAATGATTTTCAAACACTGACATTCGCGTTGATGTGGGGAGCAAGAAATAGCATCCTTTGGCTAGAAACTCATTGCAGTTTTTGAAAATCACAGTTTCTCTTACTTCTAATCCCACCCTGTGATGTCACAGAAGCATTTTAGAGGAACCCTTCTTATACTTTTTAACTACAGATCATAACAACGTGCCATTTTCATATATGTAGGCACTGGTATGGTGCTGGAGATATAAGGGGAAAAGTGGCGGAGTTGCCCTTTAATAAGAGTCACACAGAGACAAACACCTGCAACTCACCTCGATGGTGGGGTCATATTCATCCACAAAGTGATTCTGGATGAGCTGGATAGTTAAGGCACTCTTCCCAACACCTCCAGCACCCACCACAACAAGCTTATACTCAGTCATGCCTAGAGAGAGTGGGAGAAAGAGAAACACACGTTTCCATTAAATCTTCACGTAGAAATGTGTGTTATAGATCTATCCTTCTCATTGAAAGCAAGTCTACGTGGTAGATCTGTTCTATGTAAGCTATTACTATGCTTCCCGTTCTTATGTTTTGTTTCTGCTTCTTTTGGTTTCTTACACCAGCTTCAAAACAGCTGAAAATACAATATTTTTTGTAATAGAAAATACAATATTTTTTGTAATAGAAAATACAATATTTTTTGTAATAGAAAATACAATATTTTTGTTTATGTAAAATATATTTCACAGCGGTTTAGGTGGTACAATGATTCTCTACACAATGACGGCTTGTTTTGTCACAACTGAAATTAGGGAAACTATTTAGAATTTTAGCAACTAGAAAATGGCAGAGCGATTCCTGCATATTGCATCTTTAATAGCACACATGGAACAGATCTACCACTTAGACTAAATGAGAATGACAGACCTATAACTCCCATTTCTATATACATTGTTGGGTCACCCAAAAAGTTACATATTGTAGCTTTTAATGTTGAATCCATGTACATTTATTAATTATTATTATTATTATTTTTTTTTAACCTTTATTTAACTAGGCAAGTCAGTTAAGAACAAATTCTTATTTTCAATGACGGCCTAGGAACAGTGGGTTAACTGATTTAAGTACTATTTATTACTTGTAAATAAGTTCAGAAATGTCTGTGTGTGTAATTGTGTGTGTGCATGTCAGATTTACACCTGACTGTATGGTTCATTGTAGAGACCTTAACCCAATGACCTCAAAGAGACTTGGACCTCCTGCCGTAATGATTCATGTGTTGGGCTTTACAGTAGCTGGACCCAGATTTGAGTCCTGGTCAGTGCTACCCCCTCGAAATTGGCTACACTGGTGTCAGATGTGGGATGGCACCCGTGAGGCCATCTGAGAGGGGTGTACACCTGAGGAACTTGTTATAGAGAAGCGTGGGTCACACTCTCCTGAAGGAACGTGGTAATGTAGAGACCTTAACCAAACCTCAGCAAGAGATTCTGACCTCTTTGCATAATGGTTAAGGTGTTGACTTGACAGTCTCTAGATCAAGGTTTGTGTCCCAGTCAGGGCTAGTCCCCGAATTCATAACTCATTTCTGAACCAAATGAGTCCAACATTTTAGGCAAATTATATACTTTCTGTTCAAGTGTGATGAGGTGTTCGTCTTTCTGTCTAATTAGGTAGATTCTAGACAATATTTCTGTACACTTGGGGGACCCCTTTTGAGTGAAGAGCATCCCCCAAAGGCAAACGCTCTCTATACTATTTCAATTGAAAACAATGCATTAGTAAGACAAAGGCACGAGGAAACCTGTGGTGTCTACAGTACAGCCAACAACAAGTTCACATAATATGCTTTTTTCAGTGATTTGGAATAGCCTACGGCCCGGAGTATTGTCTGATCATTGCAGGATATCAATCTTTATTCGCGGTCATTACAAACATATGCTGGTATCTACTAGCAAAGAGGCCGGCTCTAATTTGACCCAGATTTGTATGGGGGCTAACGTTAGCTAGCATAGCATAACTAACAGACTGCGGTATATGACACACTAGGCAGAATACAATCACTGCATTTCTGCGATAATAATGTAGGCCTATTGCATGAGGAAATTGACAAAAATCAGAGCGCTTACCTTAATTTGGTTGGTCTTTTTTCACCAAACAAAAATGCAGCGTTTGAATGACAAAATGAGATTAGTGCTACATAGCCTGAAACAATTTCCTGATTGAAGCCAGCTAAGAACAAATATATGCTTTTAGAAACTGCAATTTTTGCCGCAATTGAGCCACAAATATGATAAATCACTGTTGGCAATGAACGGGAAATATAGGCTGAATATAACCCGATTTAATTTAAAGGTAAGAATTAGTAGTAGGGGAGTAAATCTCTCTAGACTCCATTGTGGTTGAAAAGGGGTAAGGCTTTCACGGCAAACGCAATCAATGGTATTGATTTAACAGCCAATACCATTGTGGTGAAATAGACAGACAGTAGAGTAACCTAACCAGAATGGGGCTTTCGTTCTACTTCCGGTTATACCCGCCTTCAAATCAGAAACTGACCAATCAGGAACAGACTGAAAGCCTCATTGGTCGTGTCCGAAAAAATAAATCGCATGCTCTCAACGCCTTGATAGTCCCGCCTTTGTACGAAGATTAACCAATCAAAGACATTGCTGCAGGGAGGTTTGGAAGAGCGCACTCGAGTCTGATTGGCTCGATTATTTGGGTTGTTGAGTGTGCGGAGATAATTTGACCACTAGATGGAATCACTGTACTAGCGGCTAACCAACCGAAAGGCTGTAAAAAGAGCTAACCGCTCCCGACCAAAATATACAATATTTAGATGTCTGTGAAAAACAGACACACAGTCAAGATCGCTTTGTTCATTGCAGGCGATTGACACGTTTCAAGCACAAGGTTGATGGCCCAATTTTATGGGGTTTCCTTAAAAAACGATATTCAAACTGACAAATTGGTTGAGGATAATATTGGGAAATAAAACTTAATGGAATACCTTAATCTCTATTGGGTTTGCTGTAAGTATCGAACTGCATTCGTTAAAGAGAGGATTGGTGCTGTAAAGGTCAGTAGTGGAACCCTGACAGTGATGGATCAAACTGTGTTACAGCTCACTAAGGATTTAGGGAAGCGCGCGCGCACACACACACACACACACACACACACACACCAGTCTCTCCCCCTCACCTCCCTGCCATAACCTAGGCTATAGCCAATCCCCTGCATCCTGCCCCATTTCTCTCTCTCTCTCTCTCTCTCTCTCTCTCTCTCTCTCTCTCTCTCTCTCTCTCTCTCTCTCTCTCTCTCTCTCTCTCTCTCTCCTACTGAGTGCATCTGCTCTTCTCACTAATCTTTGCCTAAAATCACAGAGATAATCCAGCATCCATCTGTCATGGAGGAGAGAGAGAGAGAGAGAGAGAGAGAGAGAGAGAGAGAGAACATTGGGAATATGAATGTGAATATTATGTAAAAAGTTACAAATTCCTTGTGCTCTTACAATACCAATCGCTGTATTTACTAAAATGTACCAGTGCTATACGACTACTGTAACCAATATGCTATTGTAAACTTAGAAAGGAATAAAACCAGAACTATGGATCGATTGTAAACAGTAATGACAACAGGGGTGTAATAACGATGAGACCATGTTATATATATGTATATATGCTATATGACTAATAACGATGGTTATATATATGTATATATGCTATATGACTAATAACGATGGTTATATATATGTATATATGCTATATGACTAATAACGATGGTTATATATATGTATATATGCTATATGACTAATAACGATGGTTATATATATGTATATATGCTATATGACTAATAACGATGGTTATATATATGTATATATGCTATATGACTAATAACGATGGTTATATATATGTATATATGCTATATGACTAATAACGATGATACCATTTTATATATATGTATATATGCTATGTGACTAATAACGATGGTTATATATATGTATATATGCTATATGACTAATAACGATGGTTATATATATGTATATATGCTATATGACTAATAATGATGATACCATTTTATATATATGTATATATGCTATGTGACTAATAACGATGGTTATATATATGTATATATGCTATATGACTAATAACAATGGTTATATATATGTATATATGCTATATGACTAATAACGATGAGACCATGTTATATATATGTATATATGCTATATGACTAATAACGATGGTTATATATATGTATATATGCTATATGACTAATAACGATGGTTATATATATGTATATATGCTATATGACTAATAACGATGGTTATATATATGTATATATGCTATGTGACTAATAACGATGAGACCATGTTATATATATGTATATATGCTATGTGACTAATAACGATGGTTATATATATGTATATATGCTATATGACTAATAACGATGGTTATATATATGTATATATGCTATATGACTAATAACGATGGTTATATATATGTATATATGCTATATGACTAATAACGATGGTTATATATATATGCTATATGACTAATAACGATGGTTATATATATGTATATATGCTATATGACTAATAACGATGGTTATATATATGTATATATGCTATATGACTAATAACGATGGTTATATATATGTATATATGCTATGTGATTAATAACGATGGTTATATATATGTATATATGCTATATGACTAATAACGATGGTTATATATATGTATATATGCTATGTGACTAATAACGATGGTTATATATATGTATATATGCTATATGACTAATAAAGATGGTTATATATATGTATATATGCTATATGACTAATAACGATGGTTATATATATATGTATATATGCTATATGACTAATAACGATGGTTATATATATGTATATATGCTATGTGACTAATAACGATGAGACCATGTTATATATATGTATATATGCTATATGACTAATAACGATGGTTATATATATGTATATATGCTATATGACTAATAACGATGGTTATATATATGTATATATGCTATATGACTAATAACGATGGTTATATATATATGTATATATGCTATGTGACTAATAACGATGAGACCATGTTATATATATGTATATATGCTATATGACTAATAACGATGGTTATATATATGTATATATGCTATATGACTAATAACGATGGTTATATATATGTATATATGCTATATGACTAATAACGATGGTTATATATATATGTATATATGCTATGTGACTAATAACGATGAGACCATGTTATATATATGTATATATGCTATATGACTAATAACGATGGTTATATATATGTATATATGCTATATGACTAATAACGATGGTTATATATATGTATATATGCTATATGACTAATAACGATGGTTATATATATATGTATATATGCTATATGACTAATAACGATGGTTATATATATGTATATATGCTATGTGACTAATAACGATGAGACCATTTTATATATATGTATATATGCTATATGACTAATAACGATGGTTATATATATATGTATATATGCTATATGACTAATAACAATGGTTATATATATGTATATATGCTATGTGACTAATAACGATGAGACCATTTTATATATATGTATATATGCTATATGACTAATAACGATGGTTATATATATATGTATATATGCTATATGACTAATAACGATGAGACCATTTTATATATATGTATATATGCTATGTGACTAATAACGATGGTTATATATATGTATATATGCTATATGACTAATAACGATGGTTATATATATGTATATATGCTATATGACTAATAACGATGAGACCATTTTATATATATGTATATATGCTATGTGACTAATAACGATGGTTATATATATGTATATATGCTATATGACTAATAACGATGGTTATATATATGTATATATGCTATGTGACTAATAACGATGAGACCATTTTATATACACCTTTTATTTTACACATATACATATTTCATACATGTCATATTTGTTGTGTGTTTTTGTATGTATATGTCTGTATGTGTTTTCACATGTTGTATCCCCACAGGTACGTTTCAACAAGACGGAGGAGAACATGGAAACAGGAAAGTAAGAATCCAAGAGACAAAAGAAATCAACAGAAAAACAACAACAACAACAACAACTAGAGTAACAAGTCCAGGATTGGTTGCTCAAATGTTCTGTTCAGGACACGTAAAGCATACAGTCCCCCTTAGCCTCGCAAACATACACTGTATAGTATGACAGAACACACACACCTGAAGATACAGTTCATATTGCTAAAGACCAGTACTAGACACACATTGCACGCTGTGGTGCAATGGCAACCGCACATGTTTTCCATCACTGCACAAAAGGTTAACACACAATTCACCAACAGTCAGTCATTCACTGACAGGCCGACAAGTTTCATCAAATGAAATAATAAAGCAGCGTGTGTTCACACATTAACATCCTAAGTCATCATTACTTCTCTTGTCACATGGACACGTTGTGTGGTGCACTCACTGCACCCATGAAACCATCATTACAGCATGCTCACCGCACAATGTTCCAGCACCTGCACCCGACACACACACACACACACACACACACACACACACACACACACACACACACACACACACACACACACACACAGACACACACACACACACACACACACACACACACACACACACACACACACACACACACACACACACACACTTCGGGAGAATACTGTCTAATACATAGAAACGTATATAGAAAGGAACAGTAGCCTACATACAGTAAATATTGACTTCTACATATAAGTGCATTCAGTGATTTTGGCAAAATGCCTAAAATACTGAGAGGGTAATGTGACAATAATGACAGAATTCTGGAGCACCATTTAACTGCTCTCTGACAGGATTCAGTGGAGTAACCCATGGCCCTTTCTCATGGATATAATGCCCACTTTGCCGATGCTCGAAACATTGGACTGCTGTGTGCAACATAGGCCAGTAGCAACTGAAAATAAGCATTGGGCCGAGTCGCAGTCATCCATACCACCCATGCTTATAAACAACAAGCTTTTCAAAAACGAGACACTTACATTTGATTTCCAGAGACACTCACAAAGCCGACAGACAGCTCATGGAGAATTATTCGTTTGAAAGTAAATTACATGTAAATTAAACTCAACTGATGAGTGAGCAACAGTGACCCAATTAGAGTTTCAGGGTCAACAGGCAAAATGTTCATGCACGCACGCACGCACGCACACGCACGCACGCGCGCGCACACACACACACACACACACACACACACACATACACACACACACACACACTTATTCAAATGCATACAATTCATATAATGTCCCACATGTGTAAATGTACGTATATACAAAAACACACCTATGACAATTTGCTAACCCTCTATCTTCCCTCACTACATGTCATTTTCCAAACCATCTGCCCTTTCTTATTTCACCTCTCTCTCTCTTCCCTATCTCCCCTCTCTTCCCTATCTCCCCTCTCTTCCCCATCTCCCCTATCTCCCCTCTCTTCCCTATCTCCCCTCTCTTCCCTATCTCCCCTTTCTTCAGACTTGAGAAAGGGACAGTATACTTAACATGGACTTAAGTCAGCCTTTTTAGACTAAGGTCCACGTTTAGTCAACTTATCTCAAGTCTGAATAGGGCATTATGTGAGCTCCCTCTCTCCCTCCCCTCTGTAGAGTTACTGGTTGTATCCCGGAGGCTGAACATATTCCTCCGTCTTCTCCCAGTCCTGGACCCACCCTGCCCCCCCTCCAGCACCCCCTCCTCCGTTGGGGCCCGCTGTTGGCTGGCTCATGGCTCCGTACTGCCCCCCTCCGCCAGTGCGGTACATCTCTTCCGTCTCATTGGCCAGTTCGTCCTCGTCGATGATGCCACACTTCTCATCGCTGGTGTCCTCCTGGTCCGCCCACGGCTGCTTCTCCCCTGACGCAAAGATTCCTGGGAAAGAGCCAGGAGGATAATTCAGAATCAGGTTTGGGTCACATTAGATTCACACCTCGGTCTATTCATAAGGCACCAATTGGAAGAAAACTGATGGAAACAGAAAGGGACTAACTGAGCTTGTCCAATTAGAAAGGTGAGCGAAACCTTTTGCTACGATGTGATTAATACTTTATGTGGCAAAGTGAATTCAAATGAGTAATCACATTCTCAATTGTGATTGAATTCACGCAATTAGTTTCAAACATGATTTTTAAATTTAATTCATTCTGAATTTCCTTTAGGGTTCACACATGATTGATTTGGTGAAGGATTTATATCAGTCATTCATCTTGGATTCAAATAAGATTTCGGCAGAACTCAAGTTGCATTCATTCGTATATTGGTGATTTACATGAGCCACAGTCGATTCATTTGTGGTTCACACTAAATTGGCACTGGATTCCCAGTATTTTACACATCATTTAATTGCGATTCACATAGGAGTCATGTGATTTAGAAACCCCTCACACGTGGTTTGTTGATGAAATTAACCATTTGTATACAATTCACAAAGACTCCCTGAACTATAGGTTCATTGAAGGACTGACTGGAGCTTCACACAGGAACCAACACATAAACACATACCATAGAAAATCACTCCACCATAGTGAACAACTGAAGCAATGAGGAAGACACCCTGCCAATCTTCACGTGTCTGAGAGAGAGAGAGAGAAGAGGTTTTAAGATCGGGAATTATGGAAATAGAAACATGTTAGAACCATCACGTTGACAAATTCTGGACAGCTGAATAGTTTACAAGCAGTTTATGATTAGACCTAATGCCTTGTCCTGGAGTAAAAACCATTCTCATTAAATCATGTCCATTGAAATTTCATTTCAGTCTTTTTCTGCTGTCTTGCCGACAACTCATGGAATTGTCTTGACAATGACAATGAAGTAGGTAAAGCACAGACTGATCTGGGACCTGCCTACATGTTAGTCCAGGACTAGGCTTAATCTGTGTCTGGGAAACTGCTCCTACATGTAACTGGCTAAATGTAATGCCAGTTTGATTGAACAGAGCTCTGTGTGTCTTAATTCACCTCCATGTAACTGGCTAAATGTAATGCCAGTTTGATTGAACAGAGCTCTGTGTGTCTTAATTCACCTCCATGTAACTGGCTAAATGTAATGCCAGTTTGATTGAACAGAGCTCTGTGTGTCTTGGTAATTCACCTCCATGTAACTGGCTAAATGTAATGCCAGTTTGATTGAACAGAGCTCTGTGTGTCTTAATTCACCTCCATGTAACTGGCTAAATGTAATGCCAGTTTGATTGAACAGAGCTCTGTGTGTCTTAATTCACCTCCATGTAACTGGCTAAATGTAATGCCAGTTTGATTGAACAGAGCTCTGTGTGTCTTAATTCACCTCCATGTAACTGGCTAAATGTAATGCCAGTTTGATTGAACAGAGCTCTGTGTGTCTTAATTCACCTCCATGTAACTGGCTAAATGTAATGCCAGTTTGATTGAACAGAGCTCTGTGTGTCTTGGTAATTCACCTCCATGTAACTGGCTAGATGTAATGCCAGTTTGATTGAACAGAGCTCTGTGTGTCTTGGTAATTCACCTCCATGTAACTGGCTAAATGTAATGCCAGTTTGATTGAACAGAGCTCTGTGTGTCTTAATTCACCTCCATGTAACTGGCTAAATGTAATGCCAGTTTGATTGAACAGAGCTCTGTGTGTCTTGGTAATTCCCCTCCATGTAACTGTTAAAATGTAATGCCAGTTCGATTGAACAGAGCTCTGTGTGTCTTAATTCACCTCCATGTAACTGGCTAAATGTAATGCCAGTTTGATTGAACAGAGCTCTGTGTGTCTTAATTCACCTCCATGTAACTGGCTAAATGTAATGCCAGTTTGATTGAACAGAGCGCTGTGTGTCTTGGTACCTTGTGTTTGGTCATGGCGCCCACTATAAGAGGGCACACCATTCCCGACAAGGTGCCCACTCCGTTGGAAATGCCCATCAAAATGCTGGCATAGCGGGGGGCAATATCCAAGTGATTCACGTTGAAACCTGAAGAGAGAGGGAGGGATGGGGGGACAGGAGAAATGCAGAGAAATATGTTGGTTTGGAACCCAGAACCAAATCTCCCGCTATGTAGCAGCCTGTCTGGAGAGACTCACCATCTGACCATGCTACAAACAACTGAAGTATGAGGCTTTCCTTATCACCAGTAGGCTGCCTAATCTAATCTAACCACAACCTTACCCAAACCCTAACTACAACATTACCTTAACCATACCATTACCATAACCACAACCTTATCCTAAACCTAACCTTATCCTAACCCTAACCACAACCTTATCCTAACCCTAACTACAACATTACCTTAACCACAACATTACCATAACCACAACCTTATCCTAACCCTAACCACAACCTTATCCTAACCCTAACCACAACCTTACCCAAACCCTAACTACAACATTACCTTAACCACAACGTTCCCATAACCACAACATTACCATAACCACAACCTTATCCTAACCCTAACCACAACCTTATCCCAGCCCTAACCACAACATTACCATAACCACAACCTTATCCTAACCCTAACCACAACATTACCTTAACCACAACATTACCATAACCACAACCTTATCCTAACCTTAACTACAACATTACCATAACCACAACCTTATCCTAACCCTAACCACAACCTTATCCCAACCCTAACCACAACATTACCATAACCACAACCTTATCCTAACCCTAACCACAACATTACCTTAACCACAACATTACCATAACCACAACCTTATCCTAACCTTAACTACAACATTACCATAACCACAACCTTATCCTAACCCTAACCACAACCTTATCCCAACCCTAACCACAACATTACCATAACCACAACCTTATCCTAACCCTAACCACAACATTACCATAACCACAACCTTACCTTAACCCTAACCACAACATTATCATAACCACAACCTTATCTTAACCATAACCACAACCTTATCTTAACCCTAACCACAACATTATCCTAACCCTAACCACAACATTACCATAACCACAACCTTATCCTAACCCTAACCACAACACTACCATAACCACAACCTTATCCTAACCCTAACCACAACACTACCATAACCACAACCTTATCCTAACCCTAAAATAAGACTAAAAACCTCATAAGAATCTGATTATAGCCCATTTTTTCCCCATAGCATGACCATTTCAACCAAAATCACTTTCAATGTCTGAAAATGAAAGAACAGTCCTTAGGTTTGGTATTATCTTCCTGACTGTTGTTACTCAGTAAACCTAACAGACAGTTTGGTATTATCTTCCTGACTGTTGATACTCAGTAAACCTAACAGACAGTTTGGTATTGTCTTCCTGACTGTTGATACTCAGTAAACCTAACAGACAGTTTGGTATTATCTTCCTGACTGTTGTTACTCAGTAAACCTAACTGACAGTTTGGTATTGTCTTCATGACTGTTGTTACTCAGTAAACCTAACAGACAGTTTGGTATTATCTTCCTGACTGTTGTTACTCAGTAAACCTAACAGACAGTTTGGTATTGTCTTCATGACTGTTGATACTCAGTAAACCTAACTGACAGTTTGGTATTGTCTTCCTGACTGTTGTTACTCAGTAAACCTAACTGACAGTTTGGTATTGTCTTCATGACTGTTGATACTCAGTAAACCTAACTGACAGTTTGGTATTATCTTCCTGACTGTTGTTACTCATTAAACCTAACAGACAGTTTGGTATTATCTTCCTGACTGTTGTTACTCATTAAACCTAACAGACAGTTTGGTATTATCTTCCTGACTGTTGTTACTCAGTAAACCTAACAGACAGTTTGGTATTATCTTCCTGACTGTTGTTACTCAGTAAACCTAACAGACAGTTTGGTATTATCTTCCTGACTGTTGTTACTCGGTAAACCTAACAGACAGTTTGGTATTATCTTCCTGACTGTTGTTACTCATTAAACCTAACAGACAGTTTGGTATTATCTTCCTGACTGTTGTTACTCAGTAAACCTAACAGACAGTTTGGTATTATCTTCCTGACTGTTGTTACTCATTAAACCTAACAGACAGTTTGGTATTATCTTCCTGACTGTTGTTACTCAGTAAACCTAACAGACAGTTTGGTATTATCTTCCTGACTGTTGTTACTCAGTAAACCTAACAGACAGTTTGGTATTATCTTCCTGACTGTTGTTACTCATTAAACCTAACAGACAGTTTGGTATTATCTTCCTGACTGTTGTTACTCATTAAACCTAACAGACAGTTTGGTATTATCTTCCTGACTGTTGTTACTCAGTAAACCTAACAGACAGTTTGGTATTATCTTCCTGACTGTTGTTACTCATTAAACCTAACAGACAGTTTGGTATTATCTTCCTGACTGTTGTTACTCAGTAAACCTAACAGACAGTTTGGTATTATCTTCCTGACTGTTGTTACTCATTAAACCTAACAGACAGTTTGGTATTATCTTCCTGACTGTTGTTACTCAGTAAACCTAACAGACAGTTTGGTATTGTCTTCCTGACTGTTGTTACTCAGTAAACCTAACAGACAGTTTGGTATGATCTTCCTGACTGTTGTTACTCAGTAAACCTAACAGACAGTTTGGTATGATCTTCCTGACTGTTGTTACTCAGTAAACCTAACAGACAGTTTGGTATTATCTTCCTGACTGTTGTTACTCAGTAAACCTAACAGACAGTTTGGTATTATCTTCCTGACTGTTGTTACTCGGTAAACCTAACAGACAGTTTGGTATTATCTTCATGACTGTTGTTACTCAGTAAACCTAACAGACAGTTTGGTATGATCTTCCTGACTGTTGTTACTCAGTAAACCTAACTGACAGTTTGGTATTATCTTCATGACTGTTGTTACTCAGTAAACCTAACAGACAGTTTGGTATTGTCTTCATGACTGTTGATACTCAGTAAACCTAACTGACAGTTTGGTATTGTCTTCCTGACTGTTGTTACTCAGTAAACCTAACTGACAGTTTGGTATTGTCTTCATGACTGTTGATACTCAGTAAACCTAACTGACAGTTTGGTATTATCTTCCTGACTGTTGTTACTCATTAAACCTAACAGACAGTTTGGTATTATCTTCCTGACTGTTGTTACTCATTAAACCTAACAGACAGTTTGGTATTATCTTCCTGACTGTTGTTACTCAGTAAACCTAACAGACAGTTTGGTATTATCTTCCTGACTGTTGTTACTCAGTAAACCTAACAGACAGTTTGGTATTATCTTCCTGACTGTTGTTACTCGGTAAACCTAACAGACAGTTTGGTATTATCTTCCTGACTGTTGTTACTCATTAAACCTAACAGACAGTTTGGTATTATCTTCCTGACTGTTGTTACTCAGTAAACCTAACAGACAGTTTGGTATTATCTTCCTGACTGTTGTTACTCATTAAACCTAACAGACAGTTTGGTATTATCTTCCTGACTGTTGTTACTCAGTAAACCTAACAGACAGTTTGGTATTATCTTCCTGACTGTTGTTACTCAGTAAACCTAACAGACAGTTTGGTATTATCTTCCTGACTGTTGTTACTCATTAAACCTAACAGACAGTTTGGTATTATCTTCCTGACTGTTGTTACTCATTAAACCTAACAGACAGTTTGGTATTATCTTCCTGACTGTTGTTACTCAGTAAACCTAACAGACAGTTTGGTATTATCTTCCTGACTGTTGTTACTCATTAAACCTAACAGACAGTTTGGTATTATCTTCCTGACTGTTGTTACTCAGTAAACCTAACAGACAGTTTGGTATTATCTTCCTGACTGTTGTTACTCATTAAACCTAACAGACAGTTTGGTATTATCTTCCTGACTGTTGTTACTCAGTAAACCTAACAGACAGTTTGGTATTGTCTTCCTGACTGTTGTTACTCAGTAAACCTAACAGACAGTTTGGTATGATCTTCCTGACTGTTGTTACTCAGTAAACCTAACAGACAGTTTGGTATGATCTTCCTGACTGTTGTTACTCAGTAAACCTAACAGACAGTTTGGTATTATCTTCCTGACTGTTGTTACTCAGTAAACCTAACAGACAGTTTGGTATTATCTTCCTGACTGTTGTTACTCGGTAAACCTAACAGACAGTTTGGTATTATCTTCATGACTGTTGTTACTCAGTAAACCTAACAGACAGTTTGGTATGATCTTCCTGACTGTTGTTACTCAGTAAACCTAACTGACAGTTTGGTATTATCTTCATGACTGTTGTTGCTCAGTAAACCTAACAGACAGTTTGGTATTATCTTCCTGACTGTTGTTACTCAGTAAACCTAACAGACAGTTTGGTATTATCTTCCTGACTGTTGTTACTCAGTAAACCTAACAGACAGTTTGGTATTGTCTTCCTGACTGTTGTTACTCAGTAAACCTAACAGACAGTTTGGTATGATCTTCCTGACTGTTGTTACTCGGTAAACCTAACAGACAGTTTGGTATTGTCTTCCTGACTGTTGTTACTCAGTAAACCTAACTGACAGTTTGGTATGATCTTCCTGACTGTTGATACTCAGTAAACCTAACAGACAGTTTGGTATTGTCTTCATGACTGTTGTTACTCAGTAAACCTAACTGACAGTTTGGTATTATCTTAATGACTGTTGTTACTCAGTAAACCTAACTGACAGTTTGGTATTGTCTTCCTGACTGTTGTTACTCATTAAACCTAACAGACAGTTTGGTATTGTCTTCCTGACTGTTGTTACTCATTAAACCTAACAGACAGTTTGGTATTATCTTCCTGACTGTTGTTACTCGGTAAATCTAACTGACAGTTTGGATTGTCTTCATGACTGTTGTTACTCAGTAAACCTAACTGACAGTTTGGTATTATCTTCCTGACTGTTGTTACTCGGTAAACCTACATGTATTGAATTACGAGTGGGACATTTCACTTCCATTTATCCAGCGAGTGGTGCAACTGAGCATCGTCTCTCAGACCTACAATTTGACAGAAGAATACCCTCACTGATTGGTTGTTGTCTTTCTCCAAAGTGAATTGACAAATCAGATTACAGAGTCAGAGGCGGGAGATGACACCCATACCTTTGCATCACAAAGCATTCATCACTGAGGATTCTACCAATGCTCATGCACAGACAGTGTAACACGTTCCAGTCTGACTACACTTCAGACACATGATCTCACAATGCCTGGATAGGTGTTTAATAGCTAGCCACAAACATACGTCATCAACAGAACATCCCTGACAGTTCAAAACAAATAGATCATTAATAATTCATGGATTGGATTTATATAGTGCTTTTCTACCAACTGAGGTCCTCAAAGCGTTTTACATAGCAAGGAGGAAACTCACCTCATCCCCCACCAATGTGGAGCACCCACCATTTTTGTGCCAGAACGCTCATCACACAACAACTGAATATGAATTTAAATATGGTTTCTCACAGCTCTGTAGCGATGTAGTGACGGTCCTAAAGTCTGTTTGTTTGTGGGAGAGAAAATCCTTCACGTTCTTACCTGAGATGGCAAATCCGCTGAAGCCCACAGCGATGACTAAAAAGGAGATGGCCATGACCTTGGTGTGAGAGTATCCCACCACCAGCAAGAAGGTGGCCTCCATTCCAAACCCTGGTGATAAAACAGGAACCACAACTAAACATATTACAATCACCACTAACAACAAACACGAAAGATCAGAATATGGAAAGGACCCTTTGACTCTAATGTTTGTCCTGGTATTAGGGGTGGGTGGGGGTGTTGATCATCATTTAGTTTTGCACTCTGTGACAAACATAGGTTGTGGGCAGAGACATATATTTAGAGAGCTGGGATAACTTTTAGAATTTTTCGCCCCAAAAATTTACATATTGCAATTTTATCATTAATGTCTTGTCCTAGTCGTGTTTGTTGAGTGGATCATTTTAATTTGCCCCTTCTGTCATGCCCATGCCCTGTGCCAGTGACGTGATGATGATGATCCTGTGTGGCTCAATTGGTGAGAGCAGAGCGCTAGCAATGCCAAGGTCATGGGTTCAATTCCCACAGGAATTGTGTATATACAGATACTATAATGTTTGCCCTCACTGAACTGTAAAGTCATTCTGGATTAAAGCATCTACCATTTGGCACATATTATATCCCTTCTGTTTTATATAACAATTAGAGAACGTTCTGCATTCCTTCTGTTTATATAACAATTAGAGAACGTTCTGCATTCCTTCTGTTTATATAACAATTAGAGAACGTTCTGCATTCCTTCTGTTTATATAACAATTAGAGAACGTTCTGCATTCCTTCTGTTTTATATAACAATTAGAGAACGTTCTGCATTCCTTCTGTTTATATAACAATTAGAGAACGTTCTGCATTCCTTCTGTTTATATAACAATTAGAGAACGTTCTGCATTCCTTCTGTTTATATAACAATTAGAGAACGTTCTGCATTCCTTCTGTTTATATAACAATTAGAGAACGTTCTGCATTCCTTCTGTTTATATAACAATTAGAGAACGTTCTGCATTCCTTCTGTTTATATAACAATTAGAGAACGTTCTGCATTCCTTCTGTTTATATAACAATTAGAGAACGTTCTGCATTCCTTCTGTTTATATAACAATTAGAGAACGTTCTGCATTCCTTCTGTTTATATAACAATTAGAGAACGTTCTGCATTCCTTCTGTTTATATAACAATTAGAGAACGTTCTGCATTCCTTCTGTTTTATATAACAATTAGAGAACGTTCTGCATTCCTTCTGTTTATATAACAATTAGAGAACGTTCTGCATTCCTTCTGTTTATATAACAATTAGAGAACGTTCTGCATTCCTTCTGTTTATATAACAATTAGAGAACGTTCTGCATTCCTTCTGTTTATATAACAATTAGAGAACGTTCTGCATTCCTTCTGTTTATATAACAATTAGAGAACGTTCTGCATTCCTTCTGTTTATATAACAATTAGAGAACGTTCTGCATTCCTTCTGTTTATATAACAATTAGAGAACGTTCTGCATTCCTTCTGTTTATATAACAATTAGAGAACGTTCTGCATTCCTTCTGTTTATATAACAATTAGAGAACGTTCTGCATTCCTTCTGTTTATATAACAATTAGAGAACGTTCTGCATTCCTTCTGTTTATATAACAATTAGAGAACGTTCTGCATTCCTTCTGTTTTATATAACAATTAGAGAACGTTCTGCATTCCTTCTGTTTTATATAACAATTAGAGAACGTTCTGCATTCCTTCTGTTTATATAACAATTAGAGAACGTTCTGCATTCCTTCTGTTTATATAACAATTAGAGAACGTTCTGCATTCCTTCTGTTTATATAACAATTAGAGAACGTTCTGCATTCCTTCTGTTTATATAACAATTAGAGAACGTTCTGCATTCCTTCTGTTTATATAACAATTAGAGAACGTTCTGCATTCCTTCTGTTTATATAACAATTAGAGAACGTTCTGCATTCCTTCTGTTTTATATAACAATTAGAGAACGTTCTGCATTCCTTCTGTTTATATAACAATTAGAGAACGTTCTGCATTCCTTCTGTTTATATAACAATTAGAGAACGTTCTGCATTCCTTCTGTTTATATAACAATTAGAGAACGTTCTGCATTCCTTCTGTTTTATATAACAATTAGAGAACGTTCTGCATTCCTTCTGTTTATATAACAATTAGAGAACGTTCTGCATTCCTTCTGTTTATATAACAATTAGAGAACGTTCTGCATTCCTTCTGTTTATATAACAATTAGAGAACGTTCTGCATTCCTTCTGTTTATATAACAATTAGAGAATGTTCTGCATTCCTTCTGTTTATATAACAATTAGAGAACGTTCTGCATTCCTTCTGTTTTATATAACAATTAGAGAACGTTCTGCATTCCTTCTGTTTATATAACAATTAGAGAACGTTCTGCATTCCTTCTGTTTATATAACAATTAGAGAACGTTCTGCATTCCTTCTGTTTATATAACAATTAGAGAACGTTCTGCATTCCTTCTGTTTATATAACAATTATAGAACGTTCTGCATTCCTTCTGTTTATATAACAATTAGAGAACGTTCTGCATTCCTTCTGTTTATATAACAATTAGAGAACGTTCTGCATTCCTTCTGTTTATATAACAATTAGAGAACGTTCTGCATTCCTTCTGTTTATATAACAATTAGAGAACGTTCTGCATTCCTTCTGTTTATATAACAATTAGAGAACGTTCTGCATTTCTTCTGTTTATATAACAATTAGAGAACGTTCTGCATTCCTTCTGTTTATATAACAATTAGAGAATGTTCTGCATTCCTTCTGTTTATATAACAATTAGAGAATGTTCTGCATTCCTTCTGTTTATATAACAATTAGAGAATGTTCTGCATTCCTTCTGTTTATATAACAATTAGAGAACGTTCTGCATTCCTTCTGTTTATATAACAATTAGAGAACGTTCTGCATTCCTTCTGTTTATATAACAATTAGAGAACGTTCTGCATTCCTTCTGTTTATATAACAATTAGAGAACGTTCTGCATTCCTTCTGTTTATATAACAATTAGAGAACGTTCTGCATTCCTTTTTATTGGTTCGATGGTTTTGTTCTTCCCCTCTCTGACACAAATAGGTTGTGTTGGGACGTTGAGCTAACGTAGTTCTGGCACTGAGAGTTACCTATCTCCTGTTCTATTCTGTGAGACTGCTCTCATTAGCAGAGGGACCAGTGATGCGTACACAGCATGCTTGTGTTAGCGCAGTCCCAGCTGTAGAATCATCAGTTTGATCCCGGCTAGCGCACCACTACCACTAGCTCACAGCAGCAGAACATGTCTGTGTGGTGCCACCGTCATACACCGTGCTCTCTCAGGCACTTTAATACTGCTGTTACACACATGATGCCCTCATGAACAAGCTGCCGCCACAGTCACACACTTTATTTTACACTCACAATCACACATCTTCGTCATCAGCTGTTTGGGCCTTCTCTCTCTCTCTCTATCTCTCTCTCTCTCTCTCTCTCTCTCTCTCTCATAACTACAGGATTTTCATTTGAGCCAGTTTGCTACAGCATGAAACTAATCCAGCAGCAACAGGAAATGTGAATTATTATGTGGATTAGAATTCATGGACAGTTTTTGAAAGGTTGAATCTGAAATTACACTACAAATTTGAAATGAAGTGTATTACATAAAAGTTATCCTGCAACACGACCCACCCCTCTCTGACTCGGTCTCTCCCTCCCCCTGCTCAGCTAACACCAGCTAACACCTCTCAAATGGGTTTGTTTTCGAATCTAAGTTTCCCTGAAGTACAGATCTAGGATCAACTTCCCCTCCCCCAATCCTAACTTGAACCACTAGTGAGGGAAATGCAAAACTGACCCCAGATCTGTGTCTATATAGGGGAACGTTCACTGTGGAGTGGCCTCTCACCTCCACAGTTCATGAGCTTCCTGACGTTGGTGGTGGTCATGATGTTGTGTGTTCGAAGGTAGTCGGCCAGCTGTCCCCCGATGGGCACAATGATGGTCATCACCAGATGTGGCAAGGCCGACACCATCCCCACCTGACAGAGAGAGAGAGAGAATTCACAAAATGGAACAAACACCAAATTAAGACTCTGCATGCAGACTTCTGCAAAAACATCCTCTGTGTACAACTTAAAACATCAAACAATGCATGCAGAACAGAATGAGGACGATACCCCCTAATTATCAAAATCCAGAAAATAGTTAAAATAGTTCAATTCCACCTAAAACGAAGCAATTCCTCAACCTTCTATAACAAAGCCATCACAAACATAAACAGACCCCACAGATCCCCAGGACAGCAACACAATTAGACCAAACCGAATCATTGAGAAAACAAAAAGATAATTACACATTGGAAAGAATTTACCAAAAAACAGAGCAAACTGGAATGCTGTTTGTCCCTAAACAGAGAGAACACAGTGGCAGAATACCTGACCACTGTGACTGACATACATTTTGACTATGTACTGTACAGACTCAGTGAGCATAGCCTTGCTATTGAGAAAGGCTCCCGTAGGCAGACATGACTCTCAAGAGAAAACAGGCTATGTGCTCACTGCACACAAAATGAGGTGGAAACTGAGCTGCACTTCCTAACCTCCTGCCAAATGTATGACCATATTAGATACACATATTTCCCTCAGATCACAATGACCCACAAAGAATTCCAAAACAAACCCAATTTTTCTATACTCCCATATCTACTGGGTGAAATACCACAGTGTGTCATAGCAGCAAGATTTGTGACATTTTGCCACAAGAAAAGGTCAACCAGTGAAGAACAAACACCACAACCCATATTTATTTATGTTTATATTTATGTTTATTTATTTTTCACATCAATATAACACTGTATATAGCCATAATATGACATTTGAAATGTGTCTATTCCTTTGAAACGTGTCAGTGTAATGTTTAATGTTAATTTTTGATTGTTTATTTCACTTTAGTTTATTATCTATTTCACTTGCTTTGTAAATGTAAACATATGTTTCCCATGCCCATGCCTGTTTTCTTCACAAAAACAAAAAATGTGAAACTATGGTGGGCCAAATTTAACCCGTAGACCACCAGTTGTTTTTCTCTGGGCTAGGGGTTAGAGGCCAGGGGATAGGGGCTAGGTTAGGGGACAGGGGCTAGGCTAGGGGATAGGGGCTAGGCTAGGGGATAGGGGCTAGGTTAGGGGCTAGGGATAGGGGATAGGCTAGGGGCTAGGGGATAGGGGCTAGGCTAGGGGATAGAGGCTAGGGGATAGGTGCTAGGCTAGGGGATAGGGGCTAGGGTAGGGGATAGAGGCTAGGCTAGGGGATAGGGGCTATGGGATAGAGGCTAGGGGCTATGGGATAGAGGCTAGGGGATAGGGGCCAGGGGATAGGCTAGGGGATAGAGGCTAGGGGCTAGGCTAGGGGGATAGAGGCTAGGGGATAGGGGCTAGGCTAGGGGATAGGGGCTAGGCTAGGGGATAGGGGCTAGGTTAGGGGATAGGGGCTAGGCTAGGGGATAGGGGCTAGGTTAGGGGACAGGGGCTAGGCTAGGGGATAGGGGATAGGCTAGGGGATAGGGGCTAGGCTAGGGGATAGGGGCTAGGGTAGGGGATAGAGGCTAGGCTAGGGGATAGGGGCTATGGGATAGAGGCTTGGGGCTATGGGATAGAGGCTAGGGGCTAGGGGATAGGGGCCAGGGGATAGGGGCTAGGCTAGGGGATAGAGGCTAGGGGCTAGGCTAGGGGGATAGAGGCTAGGGGATAGGGGATAGGTAATAGGGGATAGGGGTTAATTCATAATTAAAACTCTGTCTCACCTTGCTGATCTCAAAGCCAAACACTTCCTCAAAGTAGGCCGGCTGGCTGATGAGAAGCAGGTAGAAAGTCCAGCTCCTGCAGAAGTTGGCTACGATAATGGCGTACACCGGCATGGACGTGAAGAATGCTCTCCACGGGGTTTTGAATTTCTGCAACAAGGAGGAATTAGAGATGGTTGTGCTCACAGTCCTCACCAGCTCTCACACAGCAAAAAAGTGAAATTATAGAGGGATGTGGTGTGTGTGTGTGTGTGTGTGTGTGTGTGTGTGTGTGTGTGTGTGTGTGTGTGTGTGTGTGTGTGTGTGTGTGTGTGTGTGTGTGTGTGTGTGTGTGTGTGTGTGCACAAGTCACAAGCAAAAAGAAAAGTGGTGCAGTGTGTGTGTGTGAGACAGTGCAGTTTGTTTGAAATAAAATGTTTCATGCGTCTTGGTGCTTACCTGTAGAGGATTGGCAAAACCTGCTGACTCTCCGATGGCTTCCTCAATGTACTTCCTCTCCTCAGGGGTGATAGTGGGGTGGGCTGCCGGGCTTTCATACGACACCAGGATCCAGAAGAGATACCATGCTATCCCAAAACTGCCTGGGAGAGGGAGGGAGAGGGAGAGAGAGGAGGAGAGAGGTAAAGGGGGAGAGAGAGGATGACAGAGGTAGAGAGATAAAGAGGAGAGAGAGAGAGGAGAGAGGAGGAAAGAGGAAGAGATGTAAAGAGGAGAAGGAGGAGAGAGGTAGATGTAAAGAGGAGGGAGAAAGGAGGAGAGAGGTAGAGAGGTAAAGAGGAGAGAGAAAGCAGTAGAGGTAGAGAGGTAGAGAGGTAGAGAGGTAGAGAGGTAAAGAGGAGAGAGAAAGGAGGAGAGAGGTAGAGAGGTAAAGAGGAGAGAGAGAGGAGGAGAGAGGTAGAGAGGTGAAGGGGGAGAGGAGGAGAGAGGTAAGAGGTGAAGGGGGAGAGGAGGAGAGAGGTAAGAGGGAGAGAGAGGAGAAGAGCGGTAGAGAGGTAAAGGGGGAGAGAGAGGAGGAGAGAGGTAGAGAGGTAAAGAGGGGAGAGAGAGGAGAAGAGAGGTAGAGAGATAAAGGGGGAGAGAGATGAGGAGAGAGGTAGAGAGGTAAAGAGGAGAGAGAAAGCAGTAGAGGTAGAGAGGTAGAGAGGTAAAGGGGGAGAGGAGGAGAGAGGTAGAGAGGTAAGAGGGAGAGAGAGGAGGAGAGCGGTAGAGAGGTAAAGGGGGAGAGAGAGGAGGAGAGAGGTAGAGAGGTAAAGAGGGGAGAGAGAGGAGAAGAGAGGTAGAGAGGTAAAGGGGGGAGAGGAGGAGAGAGGTAAAGGGGGAGAGAGAGGAGGAGAGAGGTAGAGAGGTAAGAGGGAGAGAGAGGAGGAGAGCGGTAGAGTTAAAGAGGCGCGAGAGAGGAGAGAGGTCAAATGGAGAGAGAGAGCAGAGAGAGAGGATGAGAGTGGAAGAGAGGTAAAGAGGGGAGAGAAGGGTAGGAAATGAGAAGGGTGGAGTAAGGAGAAAGGTAGGGTCGGGAGAATGGTCTCTACAGTACACTACAGTGATGACACGTTTGCAATAACATAAATTGTGTCAGTTTGGATGTCATTGTCACAGAAAAAATACCCAGCAAGCTTAGCAAGACCCATGTCTCTACCGCTCTCCTCCTATGAACTGGTGCTATACCGCTAGCTCCCCAAAGGAGGGTAGCACTGGCTAACTGAGTAGTCAGCATACCACTTTCAATAGTCTGGGCTACCAACACTGGGTCATGGGCAGTAGGCAGCTGAGCAGGGGCCACCCACTAATTTTTTTTTGTATTTTACCTTTATTTAACTAGTTAAGAACGGCCTAGGAACAGAGAGTTAACTGCCTGTTCAGGGGCAGAACGACAGATTTGTACCTTGTCAGCTCTGGGATTTGAACTTGCAACCTTCCGGTTACTAGTCCAACGCTCTAACCACTAGGCTAAGCTTGCAGGGGTTTATCTTAGGGGACCTGTATGGTGATGAGACAGTTAAACTCGGTACTGCCCGGTTGGTTTTACTCACCATAGACGTAGAAGACTGAAGGCCACCCTACATACTGAACCAACACCCCAGCAAGAGGCATGGCCACCACAGCTCCCGCATAGGAACCTGTGACACAAAGAAAGAGCAAGACACAGAAATATGAAACATTGATGTTTCTATTGTTGTTGTGTAATGCCTCAGTCAGGCCAGATCTGAACACCTCAGCACCCACAATCAAAGTCAGTAGCAATAGCGAACTAGCTCACACAATATTTGTTTCTGGGTTTTGAGATTAGCTAGCAAGCTAATGAACTAACCTAGCCAACTAACGAACTAACGAACTAACGAACTAACTAACTAGCTAACCTAGCCAACTAACTGTGGAGAGAAACAATTAACTTACAGTAAGAACAGTTAATTAGCTCTTTGCTAGAAAATATTATGCTGCCTCCTAAACTGATAAGGTGGCTTCATTAATGTTTACACATTGACAAGTCCTGTTCATTGTCAATGTCTATGAAAAGTAACAGCACAGGAGGTTGGTGGCACCTTAATTGGGGAGGATGGGCTCGTGGTAATGGCTGGAGCGGAATAGGTGGAATGGTATGAGATACATCAAACATATGGTTTCCATGGTTTCCATGTGTTTGATGCCATTCCATTCGCTCCGTTCCAGACATTTTTATGAGCCGTCCTCCCCTCAACAGCCTCCACTGATTCACAGCATTACAGTTATAACCTGTTACATACTGTATGTGGACAGGGACAAACAGAAATGGGCCTCCACTGATTCACAGCATTACAGTTATAACCCATTACATACTGTATGTGGACAGGGACAAACAGAAATGGGCCTTCACTGATTCACAGCATTACAGTTATAACCCATTACATACTGTATGTGGACAGGGACAAACAGAAATGTTTCTAACAGAAAACATTTAAAAAGCATAACCATGGTAGCAGTTGAAAGAGAAGACATTTAAAAAGCATAACCATGGTAGCAGTTGAAAGAGAAGACATTTAATAAGCATAACCATGGTAGCAGTTGAAAGAGAAGACATTTAAAAAGCATAACCATGGTAGCAGTTGAAAGAGAAGACATTTAAAAATCATAATCATGGTAGCAGTTGAAAGAGAAGACATTTAAAAAGCATAACCATGGTAGCAGTTGAAAGAGAAGACATTTAAAAAGCATAACCATGGTAGCAGTTGAAAGAGAAGACATTTAATAAGCATAACCATGGTAGCAGTTGAAAGAGAAGACATTTAAAAAGCATAACCATGGTAGCAGTTGAAAGAGAAGACATTTAAAAATCATAATCATGGTAGCAGTTGAAAGAGAAGACATTTAAAAAGCATAACCATGGTAGCAGTTGAAAGAGAAGACATTTAAAAATCATAACCATGGTAGCAGTTGAAAGAGAAGACATTTAAAAAGCATAACCATGGTAGCAGTTGAAAGAGAAGACATTTAAAAAGCATAACCATGGTAGCAGTTGAAAGAGAAGACATTTAAAAAGCATAACCATGGTAGCAGTTGAAAGAGAAGACATTTAAAAAGCATAACCATGGTAGCAGTTGAAAGAGAAGACATTTAAAAAGCATAACCATGGTAGCAGTTGAAAGAGAAGACATTTAAAAAGCATAACCATGGTAGCAGTTGAAAGGGAAAACAGAACAAAGGTGAGGATACAATCCAAGCAATTACATTACTGTTGATATTTACATTTACTGGACTTTTCACAGCATTTGTCAATAATATAATCTGGAAATATGCTGGATACATTCAGTGACATAATAAGAATATTCATGCAGCATTTGGGCTAGGTGAAACATTTTATTTGGAACAAAGCCCTGCATTTGCATATGTGAACTGATTGCCCCGCATCTATCTTCAGAGCTCGTGCTGCTAGGTGACCTAAACTGGGACATGCTTAACACCCCAGCCCTCCCACAATCTAAGCTTGATGCCCTCAGTCTCACACAAAATATCAATGAACCTACCAGGTACCACCCCAAAGCCATAAACACGGGCACCCTCATAGATATTATCCTAACCAACTTGCCCTCTAAATACACCTCTGCTGTTTTCAACCAAGATCTCAGTGATCACTGCCTCATTGCCTGCATCCGTAATGGGTCAGTGGTCAAACGACCTCCACTCATCACTGTCAAACGCTCCCTGAAACACTTCAGCGAGCAGGCCTTTCTAATCGACCTGGCCTGGGTATCCTGGGGGGATATTGACCTCATCCCGTCAGTAGAGGATACCTGGTTATTTTTTTAAATGCCTTCCTCACCATCTTAAATAAGCATGCCCCATTCAAGAAATTTAGAACCAGGAACAGATATAGCCCTTGGTTCTCTCCAGACCTGACTGCCCTTAACCAACACAATAACACTCTGTGGCGTTCTGCATTAGCATCAAACAGCCCCCGTGATATGCAACTTTTCAGTGAAGTTAGAAACCAATATACACAGGCAGTTAGAAAAGCCAAGGCTAGCTTTTTCAAGCAGAAATTTGCTTTCTGCAACACAAACTCAAAAAAGTTCTGGGACACTGTAAAGTCCATGGAGAATAAGAACACCTCCTCCCAGCTGCCCACTGCACTGAGGATAGGAAACTGTCACCACCGATAAATCCACTATAATTGAGAATTTCAATAAGCATTTTTCTACGGCTAGCCATGCTTTCCACCTGGCTACCCCTACCCCGGTCAACAGCAATGCACCCCCCACAGCAACCTGCCCAAGCCTTACCCATTTCTCCTTCTCCCAAATCCAGTCAGCTGATGTTCTGAAAGAGCTGCAAAATCTGGATCCCTACAAATCAGCCGGGCTAGACAATCTGGACCCTTTCTTTCTAAAAATGATCTGCCGAAATTGTTGCAACCCCTATTACTAGCCTGTTCAATCTCTCTTTCGTGTCGTCTGAGATTCCCAAAGATTGGAAAGCAGCTGCGGTCATCCCCCTCTTCAAAGGGGACACACACTCTTGACCCAAACTGCTACAGACCTATCTATCCTACCCTGCCTTTCTAAGGTCTTCGAAAGCCAAGTCAACAAACAGATCACCGACCATTTCGAATCCCACCGCACCTTCTCCGCTAAGCAATCTGGTTTCAGAGCTGGTCATGGGTGCACCTCAGCCACGCTCAATATCCTAAACGATATCTTAACCGCCATCGATAAGAAACAATACTGTGCGGCCGTATTCATTGACCTGGCCAAGGCTTTCGACTCTGTCAATCACCACATCCTCATCGGCAGACTCGATAGCCTTGGTCTCTCAAATGATTGCCTCGGCTGTTTCACCAACTACTTCTCTGATAGAGTTCAGTGTGTCAAATCGGAGGGCCTGTTGTCTGGGCCTCTGCCAGTCTCTATGGGGGTGCCACAGGGTTCAATTCTCGGGCCAACTCTCATCTCTGTATACATCAATGATGTCACTCTTGCTGCTGGTGATTCTCTGATTCACCTCTACGCAGATGACACTGTTCTGTATACTTCTGGCCCTTCGTTGGACACTGTGTTAACAACCCTCCAGACAAGCTTCAATGCCATTCAGCTCTCCTTCACTGGCCTCCAACTGCTCTTAAATACAAGTAAAACTAAATGCATGCTCTTCAACCGATCGCTGCCTGCACCTGCCCGCCCGTCCAGCATCACTACTCTGGACGGTTCTGCCTTAGAATATGTGGACAACTACAAATACCTAGGTGTCTGGTTAGACTGTAAACTCTCCTTCCAGACTCACATCAAACATCTCCAATCCAAAGTTAAATCTAGAATTGGCTTCCTATTTTGCAACAAAGCATCCTTCACTCATGCTGCCAAACATACCCTCGTAAAACTGACCATCCTACCGATCCTCGACTTCGGCGATGTAATTTACAATATAGCCTCCAATACCCTACTTAATAAATTGGATGCAGTCTATCACAGCCATCCATTGTCACCAAAGCCCCATATACTACCCACCACTGCAACCTGTACGCTCTCGTTGGCTGGCCTTCGCTTCATACTCGTCGCCAAACCCACTGGCTCCAGGTCATCTACAAGACCCTGCTAGGTAAAGTCCCCCCTTATCTCAGCGCACTGGTCACCTTAGCAGAACCCACCTGTAGCACACGCTCCAGCAGGTATATCTCTCTGGTCCCCCCAAAAACAATTCATCCTTTGGCCACCTCTCCTTCCAGTTCTCTGCTGCCAATGACTGGAACGAACTACAAAAATCTCTGAAACTGGAAACACTTATCTCCCTCACTAGCTTTAAGCACCAACTGTCAGAGCAGCTCACAGATTACTGCACCTGTACATAGCCCATCTATAATTTAGCCCAAACAACTACCTCTTTCCCTACTGTATTTATTTATTTATTTTGCTCCCACCCCATTATTTCTATTTCTACTTTGCACATTCTTTCACTGCAAATCTACCATTCCAGTGTTTTACTTGATATATTGTATTTACTTCGCCACCATGGCCTTTTTTGCCTTTACCTCCCTCATCTCACCTCATTTGCTCACATTGTATATAGACTTATTTTTCTACTGTATTATTGACTGTATGTTTGATTTACTCCATGTGTAACTCTGTGTTGTTGTATGTGTCAAACTGCTTTGCTTTATCTTGGCCAGGTCGCAATTGTAAATGAGAACTTGTTCTCAATTTGCCTATCTGGTTAAATAAAGGTGAAATAAATAAATAAAAATCCCCACCATCACACAATTAATCCCCACCATCACACAATGTTATGCAATCCAACAACAGTCCACTACAATCCAACAACGGTCCACTACAATCCAACAACGATCCATTACAATCCAACAACGATCCACTACAATCCAACAACGGTCCATTACAATCCAACAACGATCCATTACAATCCAACAACGATCCACTACAATCCAACAACGATCCACTACAATCCAACAACGATCCATTACAATCCAACAACGATCCACTACAATCCAACAACGGTCCACTACAATCCAACAACAATCCACTACAATCCAACAACGGTCCATTACAAATCTCCATCTAGTTTAGGTAAAAGCATCATTTGAACGTGCCTCAAATTTAAGCTCTTATCAGTGACCAAATCTGCCATTTTGATCTCTCATACCTGGACCCTGGAGTGTAAAGGGCTACATACACTTCCTGCAGCTGAGAATGCATCAATGGAGGCTGTAGAGGGGAGGACTGCTCATAATAATGGCTGGAATGGAGCGAATGGAATGGCATGTATTTGATACCATTCCATCCATTCCACTCCAGCCATTACCACGAACCCATCCTCCCCAATTAAGGTGTCACCAACCTCCTGTGGAATGCATGCATACAGTATGTAGGAAGACAATGTGCTGCACTAGATTTATTGGGGATGTTACCAATAGGGAACTTTACTATAATGTTGAGGTTGTTTATAAGCACATCTTAGCTACCCTCTTGACAAGAACATCAAGTAGACATCACAAATGGTTGGATCCAGTAATGTGTAGAGTAGTCCTTATTATCCCCGGGGGAAATTCATTCATTCATTGTGTGGTTTAAGAGAGAGAAAAGGGGAGGGAGAGCGTGAGAGGATGTTTAAATCCATTTATTTTAGTATCTTACCACAGAATGCTGTTGTGGCCAGTCGACTTCTCTCTAGAGGCGGGGCCCATTTGGCCCAGATCCCATGGCATGCTGGGTAAGATACGCCCTATAGGGAAGTAATGAAGTGATGCACACAGTAAATATCCAAACATAATATTCAACGCACGCACGCACGCACGCACGCACGCACACACACACACACACACACACACACACACACAGAGTGAGAGAGACAGATGCACTCTAAGTACCTCGACGAGGCCTTGGCATATCCTGACTAGTATGACACAGCTGTAGTGTGTACGAGCAGCAGATGGAATCAGCATGTTGAGAGTGGATGTGGCCACTATGGCGAAGCCAAACACGCTGAAACACACCAAGACAGAAACAGTCAGAGACAAACACAACCAGCCTTCATTTCAACCACTGAGAGCTATAGAGACCAGCCTTCATTTCAACCACTGAGAGCTATAGAGACCAGCTTTCATTTCAACCACTGAGAGCTATAGAGACCAGCCTTCATTTCAACCACTGAGAGCTATAGAGACCAGCTTTCATTTCAACCACTGAGAGCTATAGAGACCAGCCTTCATTTCAACCACTGAGAGCTATAGAGACCAGCCTTCATTTCAACCACTGAGAGCTATAGAGACCAGCTTTCATTTCAACCACTGAGAGCTATAGAGACCAGCCTTCATTTCAACCACTGAGAGCGATAGAGACCATGGTTCATTTGGGGTCTGTTTAATTTTCAATTTTGTTTAATTCAGGAAGTAATTATTGGCAAATATTTTCTATGAAGATGAAATATTTAAATTCTATAAAGATTTCAATTCATGAGCTGGTTTTCATTTCATTTGACTGATATCAACATGTAATTAACCCCAATCCTGAGAGAAATGTCTTTGGTGTTATTGATGAGACTGTCCCAACCTTTGTAGCAGTTCAAAATGTCTGATGGAAGGAAACCCTTGACTATAAGGGCTCCGTCTATACTTCATTAGTAAAAATGAATACATAACTTTTTGATTGAGGCAACATCATCAGCCATAGTATAATGTATATTTTAGTATACTTTAGTCAAATATAATGTATACTCTAGTAAAATATAATGTATACTTTAGTCAAATATAATGTAAACTTTAGTAAAATATAATGTATACTCTAGTAAAATATAATGTATACTTTAGTCAAATATAATGTATACTTTAGTAAAATATAATGTATACTTTAGTCAAATATAATGTAAACTTTAGTCAAATATAATGTATACTCTAGTAAAATATAATGTATAGTTTAGTAAAATATAATGTATATTTTAGTATACTTTAGTCAAATATAATGTATACTCTAGTAAAATATAATGTATACTTTAGTCAAATATAATGTATACTCTAGTAAAATAGAATGTATATTTTAGTCAAAATAATGTACACTTTAGTCAAATATAATGTATACTCTAGTAAAATATAATGTATACTCTAGTAAAATATAATGTATACTCTAGTAAAATATAATGTATACTTTAGTCAAATATAATGTAAACTTTAGTCAAATATAATGTATACTCTAGTAAAATATAATGTATAGTTTAGTAAAATATAATGTATATTTTAGTATACTTTAGTCAAATATAATGTATACTCTAGTAAAATATAATGTATACTTTAGTCAAATATAATGTATACTCTAGTAAAATAGAATGTATATTTTAGTCAAAATAATGTACACTTTAGTCAAATATAATGTATACTCTAGTAAAATATAATGTATAGTTTAGTAAAATATAATGTATATTTTAGTAAATATAATGTAAACTTTAGTAAAATATAATGTATACTCTAGTAAAATATAAAGCATAGTTTAGTAAAATATAATGTATACTTTAGTCAAATATGTTTACTCTAGTATAATATAATGTAAATTTTTGTAAAATAGAATGTATACTTAAGTCAAATATAATGTATACTTAGGTCAACTATAACGTATATTTGAGTCAAATATAATGTATACTTTAGTCAAATGAATCCTAGTAGTAAAAAAGTTGACCTCCGACACGTTTGAGGAAAGGTATTGACATACAATAAGAAAATCAGTCAATCAATACAGGAATAATCATCCCAAAGCATGCTAAAACATACATACTTGTTAGCTTTATATTTTTGACATATGAGACCTCCAGGAATCTGTGTGACAATGTATCCTAAAATGTACTTACTTGTTAGCTTTATATTTTTGACATATAAAACCTCCGGGAATCTGTGTGACGATGTATCCCCAGAAGAAGGACCCGTGGATCATCCCCACGGTCTCTGGATCCCAGCTGAACTGTGCTGCCTGGGGGGAGAGAAAGAGGAGGAGTGACCATGGTTGTGCTCATAAGGCACCAAACGGAAGAAAACCATCTGGGAGCAAGGGACTACCTGGATTTGTACAATAAGAAACGCTCATTTAGATTTTCAGTGGCAGAACATTTTTGAAGCATTTTTTCGTTGCGTGTCCTAATGAACACAACCCATGACTACGGATGTGTAGCGGAGTGGGTTCGTTAAATAATGCTTGAGTGATGAGAAACCTTGCCTGAGACCTGAAGACTTGTGTTAGCTTCCCAAGCACCTTGATAAAGGCTACACTTCAAAAGGTGCTGATTGTGATTATAAATAAGTATTTTCAAGTCAAAGTACATTGTCCATTGACGGTATTCTTCTTCCTCTGCACAAAAATAAAGCTTGGACACACTCCAACCTCAGCGAGGTCGGAAACAACCGGAAGTATGCGGTTTTCATTGATACAGTATCTTCAACCTAGCTTGCTTTTCCCCTGAAACATGGATGTGTGGACCCCGCTCAGGTATTTATTTTTACACCTGCTACGTTAGGTTACACACACTATGAGCCTCCAAGCCCAAAGGTACAACCTTTGTTGTGGCCTGTAGCCAGCCCTCCCCCTGACCTGACCCCCTGACCCCAAACCCCCTGACCCCAACCCTCCTCTTCCCACATCACTAGCTAGCAAGGTTATTTGCTACCATTCAGACAGCGAAGAAAGAAGGGGAAAACCCGCTTCAAGAAAATGGTTCTTTGAGAAGAAAGAGTGCCACATAGAACCATCGGTCACTTCAAAGAGCCTCCCCTTTTCAGATATTTACATTTGATTCGTTAGCGCAGACAGTCATAGTAAATATTTTCCTCATTAAACAGACAGTCATAGTAAATATTTTCCTCATTAAACAGACAGTCATAGTAAATATTTTCCTCATTAAACAGACAGTCATAGTAAATGTTTTCCTCATTAAACAGACAGTCATAGTAAATGTTTTCCTCATTAAAGCAGACAGTCATAGTAAATGTTTTCCTCATTAAAGCAGACAGTCATAGTAAATGTTTTCCTCATTAAACAGACAGTCATAGACATAAATGTTTTCCTCATTAAACAGACAGTCATAGTAAATGTTTTCCTCATTAAAGCAGACACTCATAGTAAATGTTTTCCTCATTAAACAGACAGTCATAGTAAATGTTTTCCTCGTTAAACAGACAGTCATAGTAAATGTTTTCCTCATTAAACAGACAGTCATAGACATAAATGTTTTACTCATTAAACAGACAGTCATAGACATAAATGTTTTCCTCATTAAACAGACAGTCATAGTAAATGTTTTCCTCATTAAACAGACAGTCATAGATATAAATGTTTTCCTCATTAAACAGACAGTCATAGTAAATGTTTTCCTCATTAAACAGACAGTCATAGACATAAATGTTTTCCTCATTAAACAGACAGTCATAGACATAAATGTTTTCCTCATTAAACAGACAGTCATAGTAAATGTTTTCCTCATTAAACAGACAGTCATAGTAAATGTTTTCCTCATTAAACAGACAGTCATAGTAAATGTTTTCCTCATTAAACAGACACTCATAGTAAATGTTTTCCTCATTAAACAGACAGTCATAGTAAATGTTTTCCTCATTAAACAGACAGTCATAGTAAGTAAATGTTTTCCTCATTAAACAGACAGTCATAGTAAGTAAATGTTTTCCTCATTAAAGCAGACAGTCATAGTAAATGTTTTCCTCATTAAAGCAGACAGTCATAGTAAATGTTTTCCTCATTAAACAGACAGTCATAGTAAGTAAATGTTTTCCTCATTAAACAGACACTCATAGTAAATGTTTTCCTCATTAAAGCAGACAGTCATAGTAAGTAAATGTTTTCCTCATTAAACAGACAGTCATAGTAAATGTTTTCCTCATTAAAGCAGACAGTCATAGTAAATGTTTTCCTCATTAAAGCAGACACTCATAGTAAATGTTTTCCTCATTAAAGCAGACACTCATAGTAAATGTTTTCCTCATTAAACAGACAGTCATAGTAAATGTTTTCCTCATTAAACAGACAGTCATAGACATAAATGTTTTCCTCATTAAACAGACAGTCATAGACATAAATGTTTTCCTCATTAAACAGACAGTCATAGTAAATGTTTTCCTCATTAAACAGACAGTCATAGTAAATGTTTTCCTCATTAAACAGACAGTCATAGTAAATGTTTTCCTCATTAAACAGACACTCATAGTAAATGTTTTCCTCATTAAACAGACAGTCATAGTAAATGTTTTCCTCATTAAACAGACAGTCATAGTAAGTAAATGTTTTCCTCATTAAACAGACAGTCATAGTAAGTAAATGTTTTCCTCATTAAAGCAGACAGTCATAGTAAATGTTTTCCTCATTAAAGCAGACAGTCATAGTAAATGTTTTCCTCATTAAACAGACAGTCATAGTAAATGTTTTCCTCATTAAACAGACAGTCATAGTAAGTAAATGTTTTCCTCATTAAACAGACACTCATAGTAAATGTTTTCCTCATTAAAGCAGACAGTCATAGTAAGTAAATGTTTTCCTCATTAAACAGACAGTCATAGTAAATGTTTTCCTCATTAAAGCAGACAGTCATAGTAAATGTTTTCCTCATTAAAGCAGACACTCATAGTAAATGTTTTCCTCATTAAAGCAGACACTCATAGTAAATGTTTTCCTCATTAAACAGACAGTCATAGTAAATGTTTTCCTCATTAAACAGACAGTCATAGTAAATGTTTTCCTCATTAAAGCAGACACTCATAGTAAATGTTTTCCTCATTAAAGCAGACACTCATAGTAAATGTTTTCCTCATTAAACAGACAGTCATAGACATAAATGTTTTCCTCATTAAAGCAGACACTCATAGTAAATGTTTTCCTCATTAAAGCAGCCATCAGCAAAGTCAGAACTACAGTCTTAGACAAAAAGGTTCCACAAGGGTTCTTCGGCTGTCCTATAAAGGAAAGTCCTTTTTGGTTCCACGTGAGACTGTTTCGGTTCCAGGTAGAACCTTTTTCCAAAAGAGGTCTACCTGGAACCAAAAATAATCATTTTCCAAATGGGTTTTTACTTGGAACCAAAAGTGTTCTACCTGGAACCGAAAAGGATTCTTTAAAGGGTTCTCCTATGGGGACAGCCGAATAACCTTTTTAGGTTCTAGATAGCACCTTTTTAGTTCTAGAAGTGTAGGAAGAAAATAGAAGTGTGAGTGTAAGTGCCAGAACACTGTGCCTCACCACCAGGACCTCCTTGTTACCCTTCCAGACGGTGTGGTCGTTGACCATGCTGACGATGGCCACGCCCAGGTTGCAGCGGATGCCGAAGGAGATGCAGAAGCCCAGACCTGAGAGGATGGCGATGATGTAACGACGGGGAAGGCCGAAGCAGGTGCAGTCCACCACGGGCATCTCCTTCTCCTCCACAAGCTCTGGGCGGCCCTCGGCCGAAAGCTCGATGGTCTCCCCATTGGGCTGACGCTTTTCTAGGATTCTGGTGAAGAGCAGAGGGAGAGAGAGGGACAAAGTTAGTAGCAATAGTAATAATTACACATGGTATGTAGCGCTCTTCAAGCACCCAAAGTGGCTTTACAATTCTATAAAATAAAAAGAAGAAACTGAAATCTAGTGAGAATTGAACCCTGTGGTGCTCAGTTGGAAGAAGGAGCATTGTGTTAACAACGGCAAGGGTTCAATTCCCATATCATTTATTATTATTATTTCTTATTTAACTTTATTTAACTAGGCAAGTCAGTTAAGAACAAATTCTTATTTACAATGACGGACTAGGAACAGTGGGTTAACTGCCTGTTCAGGTCGCAGAATGACAGATTTTTACCTCATTGGCTCAGGGATTCGATCTAGCAACCTTACGGTTACTGGCCCAACGCTCTAACCACTAGAGGTAAAACCACCTGCCGCCCTGAATCACATAGTATACTTCACACGTGTGTACTGTGTGTATGTACTCGCTGTGTGTACTCAGCTGTACTGTATGTCTCCTTGGGTGAAGGCGTCTGTTAGTGTCAATAAGCAGGGAGAATGTGGACCTAACCAATGCAACAGCCAAGTCAAATTTCCATTGATGTGTCGAAAGGACACCTTTTTGTAAACCAACGTGTTTGTAATGTCGACAAGGTCAAGGTCATCTACATGTTTACCAGGGTTGGGCTCAATTCCCTTTTCAGTTCAGTCATATCATGAATTTCAGTTTGAAGCTAGAGATGACAACACAACCATTTTTTGAAGGGCCTGGGAGGTCGTAAGCCCCACCCCCCCAGCCGTGGTATAACATGAACATGAACATCACTGATACTGTGGATAGCATGACTGCCTCACAGCCAGAAGGTTGTAGGTCCGAGTCCCGGGTGGGCTACCCCCCCCAGCCGTGGTATAACATGAACATCACTGATACTGTGGATAGCATGACTGCCTCACAGCCAGAAGGTTGTAGGTCCGAGTCCCGGGTGGGCTACCCCCCCCAGCCGTGGTATAACATGAACATCACTGATACTGTGGATAGCATGACTGCCTCACAGCCAGAAGGTTGTAGGTCCGAGTCCCGGGTGGGCTACCCCCCCCAGCCGTGGTATAACATGAACATCACTGATACTGTGGATAGCATGACTGCCTCACAGCCAGAAGGTTGTAGGTCCGAGTCCCGGGTGGGCTACCCCCCCCAGCCGTGGTATAACATGAACATCACTGATACTGTGGATAGCATGACTGCCTCACAGCCAGAAGGTTGTAGGTCCGAGTCCCGGGTGGGCTACCCCCCCCAGCCGTGGTATAACATGAACATCACTGATACTGTGGATAGCATGACTGCCTCACAGCCAGAAGGTTGTAGGTCCGAGTCCCGGTTGGGCTACCCCCCCTCCCTGAATTCAGTACTGTGTATTGGCAATCCATACAGACTGCGTTAACATGACCCTAGCCATGTGTACACATGGTTAAGATATCAAGCAAACATTTCACATAGATTGTCTTTCCACAGTTTTATAGGGGTTTCATGATCAAAAAGCCTGTCTCTCCCAAGCTTACACACACACACACACACACACACACACGCATATGTTAAGTATGTTAAGGTCATCTCTGAATCAGCAACTCCCCCTGTGTAGGAGCATCTGTTGTTTGCCTGGTCCCTAGGTGGGTGGGTACCAGCTATGGCACATTCCCCCAGTGTTCAGTCCTTCACAGTAGCCTATACCTGCTGCTGCTCTGGCACTGACCACTCTGTCACACACACACACACACACTTTAGACACTAAAGCACAGTTCAGTTCAGAGTCCAAAGCAGCTGAGTCGTGATAGTCCGTGTGTCACATGCGCAGTGAAATGCTTACTTAACCAACAATGCAGCATTTTGGATCTTGCTCTGCGATCACCATCTGCAGGGAACACACAGCCCGAACATGCATCTCCCACAAATTCTCAACCAAAGCATCTCCGTGTACAAAGCTCCTACACATTTCATTGTGGTGACGGCTGCAGAAATGTCTTCAGCCACACTGAGAATTCATAAAGTATGAAAACCAACGGTCTAGTTTTCTAGAACTCTGCTGTGCGGACCATCACTGATAAGCTCTTAGCCCTTCTGACACTGTCCACTCTGTCATACACACACTGGCACCAGCACCCACCCACCCACACAGAGCTGTGGTATCTAATCAAATGTGGAGCCGTGTGTATCCACGGTAAAGACGTAGCCATACAGAACCTTGGACCTCGATAACAAAACCACCATGATCATTATTGAACGCGCGCACACGCACACACACACACAGAAAGACAGAGAGAGACAGAGACATAATTAGAGAGAGAGAATGAGAGAGGGGTAGAGAGAGAGACCGAGAGGGGTAGAGAGAAAGACAGATAGGGACAGAGACATAATTAGAGAGAGAGAATGAGAGAGGGGTAGAGAGAGAGAGACCGAGAGGGGTAGAGAGAGAGACAGAGAGGGGCAGAGACAGAATTAGAGAGAGAGAATGAGAGAAGGGTAGAGAGAGAGACCGAGAAGGGTAGAGAGAATGACAGATAGGGACAGAGACATAATTAGAGAGAGAGAATGAGAGAGGGGTAGAGAGAAAGACAGAGAGGGGCAGAGACAGAATTAGAGAGAGAGAATGAGAGAGGGGTAGAGAGAGAGACCGAGAGGGGTAGAGCGAAAGACAGAGAGGGACAGAGACAGAATTAGAGAGAGAGAATGAGAGAGGGGTAGAGAGAGAGACAGAGAGGGGCAGAGACAGAATTAGAGAGAGAGAATGAGAGAGGGGTAGAGAGAGAGACCGAGAGGGGTAGAGCGAAAGACAGAGAGGGACAGAAATAGAATTAGAGATACAGAATGAGAGAGGGGTAGAGAGATACAGAGTGAGAGAGGGGTAGAGAGATACAGAGTGAGAGAGGGGTAGAGAGATACAGAATGAGAGAGGGGTAGAGAGATACAGAATGAGAGAGGGGTAGAGAGAGACAGAGAGGGACAGAGACAGAATTAGAGATACAGAATGAGAGAGGGGTAGAGAGATACAGAATGAGAGAGGGGTAGAGAGATACAGAATGAGAGAGGGGTAGAGAGATACAGAATGAGAGAGGGGTAGAGAGATACAGAGTGAGAGAGGGGTAGAGAGATACAGAGTGAGAGAGGGGTAGAGAGATACAGAATGAGAGAGGGGTAGAGAGAGACAGAGAGGGACAGAGACAGAATTAGAGATACAGAATGAGAGAGGGGTAGAGAGATACAGAGTGAGAGAGGGGTAGAGAGATACAGAATGAGAGAGGGGTAGAGAGATACAGAATGAGAGAGGGGTAGAGAGATACAGAGTGAGAGAGGGGTAGAGAGATACAGAGTGAGAGAGGGGTAGAGAGAGACAGAGAGGGACAGAGACAGAATTAGAGATGTTTCGTGTGTGTGTATAGGTGTGTGTGTGTGTGTATATAGGTGTATGTATAGGTGTGTTTGTGTGCGTGTGTGTGTGTGTATATATATATAGGTGTGTGTAGGTGTGTGTGTGTATCAGTGTTTTAGTGTGTGCCTGCATGAGCATGTGTGTGTGTGTGTTTGTACAGGGTCACACAGGAGCTCACAGGTTGTCTGGTTTCCATGGAGGTTCCAGTTACTCAGTGAGGTCGACAAAAGCAGCCGGAATCAATGCTAGGAGTCATTGTGTTCCAAAGAGTTGATTCATTGTGAATCAGTCCGGACTAAATCAAATAGAATGTCTAAATAGAAAGACTCATCCTTTATTCAAATCAAGTGATTTAGAGATTCCTGGAGATGATTCTTGCCTCACTCTATTCTCCTCTTCCATTATTTTTCTCCCACAAGTATGAACACACACACACTGAACACACACTGGACAAACACACAGACACACACTGAACACACACACAGACACACAATAAGCATTTCACTGTAAGGTAGACCTGTTGTATTCAGCGCATGTTACAAATATAATTTGATTTGAATGAACACAAATACACAATACACACAAGCAAGTCCAACTCTTAGATTGATTCAATATTAATAGATTTTTGGGGGAGATGAATTATTGAGTTATACCCCTTCTAATATTCTCTCTTTCCATCATCATTCTCTCTCTCTCTCTCTCTCTCTCTCTCTCTCTCTCTCTCTCCCTATCTATCGCTCTCTCGTTGTCAGTCAGCCAGCCAGCCAGTCAGTCAGTCTGTCTGTCTGTCTGTCTGTCTGTCTGTCTGTCTGCACTGAAGAAAAATATATAAACGCAACATGTAAAGTGTTGGTCCCCATGTTTCATGAGCTGAAATAAAAGATCCCAGAAATATTTTCCAGATGCACAAACAGCTTATTTCTTTCAAATTTTGTGCACGAATTTGTTTAAATCCCTGTTAGTGAGCATTTCTCCCTTTGCCAAGATAATCCATCCACCTGACAGGTGTGGCATATGAAGAAGCTAATTAAACAGCATTATCATTACACAGGTGCATGCTGATTGCATGAATGTCCACCAGAGCTGTTGCCAGAGAATTTAATATTCATTCCTCCACCATAAGAAACCTCCAACGTAGTTTTAGAGAATTTGGCAGGACATGTATATGCATTTATTTCAATTGACTGATTTCCTTATATGAACTCTAACTCAATAAAATGGTTGAAATTGATGCATGTTGCGTGTATATTTTTGTTCAGTATATCTCTCTATATGTATGTTGGTCAATGCTCTTATGTTGCAGCTTGTACCTCCCCCTTTCAACAAAGCAGATTTGTTGTAATCCCTTCAAACGCTGAAAACACGCAATCAGTAAGACGCAAACCAAGAACAGCATAGAAGATAGAGAGAAAACTTGGTTCTAGATTGAAATGTACATAATATTTATTTAGCAAAGTAGTATACAGTGTATTGTTATAGTGACTAATACAATGTATAGATAGAGGGATAAAAAACAGTTTATTTGGATGTAAATGGGATTAAATGTTATTCCCTCCCTCCCTCCCTCCCTCCCTCCCTCCCTCCCTCCCTCCCTCCCTCCCTCCCTCCCTCTATCCTATCCCCTGCTACTGTACCTCTTCCGGTGTATTCTCCCTCCCTCCTCACTCGCTCTCTCCCTTTTTCCATCTCTCATGCGCTGTTCAAGTGATCCCAATCTCTCCTCCCACTCCCTCTTAATCTGTCACAACATTCAGATTAGGATTACCAAAAAATATTTACTTCCGGAAATGAATATGGAGGAATAAACGATGGCATCAAGCGCAACACATACTACGCTAGTGGGTCATCCTCTATTCCTCATTCTACCTCTCCATCCTCTAGTCCTCATTCTACCTCTCCATCCTCTAGTCCTCATTCTACCACTCCATCCTCTAGTCCTCATTCTACCTCTCCATCCTCTAGTCCTCATTCTACCCCTCCATCCTCTAGTCCTCATTCTACCTCTCCATCCTCTAGTCCTCATTCTACCTCTCCATCCTCTAGTCCTCATTCTACCTCTCCATCCTCTAGTCCTCATTCTACCTCTCCATTCTCTAGTCCTCATTCTACCTCTCCATCATCTAGTCCTCATTCTACCTCTCCATCCTCTAGTCCTCATTCTACCTCTCCATCCTCTAGTCCTCATTCTACCTCTCCATCCTCTAGTCCTCATTCTACCTCTCCATCCTCTAGTCCTCATTGTATCTCTCCATCCTCTAGTCCTCATTGTACCTCTCCATACTCTCGTCCTCATTTTACCTCTCCATCCTCTAGTCCTCATTTTACCTCCACATCCTCTAGTCCTCATTCTACCTCTCCATCCTCTAGTCCTCATTCTACCACTCCACCCTCTAGTCCTCATTCTATCTCTCCATCCTCTAGTCCTCATTCTACCTCCACATCCTCTGTTCCTCAATCTACCTCTCCACCCTCTAGTCTTTATTCTACCTCTCCATCCTCTAGTCCTCATTATATCTCTTAATCCTCTAGTCCTCATTCTACCTCTCCATCCTCTAGTCCTCATTCTACCACTCCATCCTCTAGTCCTCATTCTACCTCTCCATCCTCTAGTCCTCATTCTACCTCTCCATCCTCTAGTCCTCATTCTACCTCTCCATCCTCTAGTCCTCATTCTACCTCTCCATCCTCTAGTCCTCATTCTACCACTCCATCCTCTAGTCCTCATTCTACCTCTCCATCCTCTAGTCCTCATTCTACCTCTCCATCCTCTAGTCCTCATTCTACCTCTCCATCCTCTAGTCCTCATTCTATCTCTCCATCCTCTAGTCCTCATTCTACCTCTCCATCCTCTAGTCCTCATTCTACCTCTCCATCCTCTAGTCCTCATTCTATCTCTCCATCCTCTAGTCCTCATTCTACCTCTCCATCCTCTAGTCCTCATTCTACCTCCACATCCTCTGTTCCTCAATCTACCTCTCCATCCTCTAGTCCTCATTCTACCTCCACATCCTCTGTTCCTCAATCTACCTCTCCATCCTCTAGTCCTCATTCTACCTCTCCATCCTCTAGTCTTTATTCTACCTCTCCATCCTCTAGTCCTCATTCTACCTCTCCATCCTCTAGTCCTCATTCTACCTCTCCATCCTCTAGTCCTCATTCTATCTCTCCATCCTCTAGTCCTCATTCTACCTCTCCATCCTCTAGTCCTCATTCTACCTCTCCATCCTCTAGTCCTCATTCTATCTCTCCATCCTCTAGTCCTCATTCTACCTCTCCATCCTCTAGTCCTCATTCTACCTCCACATCCTCTGTTCCTCAATCTACCTCTCCATCCTCTAGTCCTCATTCTACCTCTCCATCCTCTAGTCCTCATTCTACCTCTCCATCCTCTCGTCCTCATTCTACCTCTCCATCCTCTAGTCCTCATTCTACCTCTCCATCCTCTAGTCCTCATTCTATCTCTCATCCTCTAGTCCTCATTCTACCTCTCCATCCTCTAGTCCTCATTCTACCTCCACATCCTCTGTTCCTCAATCTACCTCTCCATCCTCTAGTCCTCATTCTACCTCTCCATCCTCTAGTCCTCATTCTACCTCTCCATCCTCTAGTCCTCATTCTATCTCTCCATCCTCTAGTCCTCATTCTACCTCTCCATCCTCTAGTCCTCATTCTACCTCTCCATCCTCTAGTCCTCATTCTATCTCTCCATCCTCTAGTCCTCATTCTACCTCTCCATCCTCTAGTCCTCATTCTACCTCCACATCCTCTGTTCCTCAATCTACCTCTCCATCCTCTAGTCCTCATTCTACCTCTCCATCCTCTAGTCCTCATTCTACCTCTCCATCCTCTCGTCCTCATTCTACCTCTCCATCCTCTCGTCCTCATTCTACCTCTCCATCCTCTAGTCCTCATTCTACCTCTCCATCCTCTAGTCCTCATTCTACCTCTCCATCCTCTAGTCTTTATTCTACCTCTCCATCCTCTAGTCCTCATTCTACCTCTCCATCCTCTAGTCCTCATTCTACCTCTCCATCCTCTAGTCCTCATTCTACCTCTCCATCCTCTCGTCCTCATTCTACCTCTCCATCCTCTCGTCCTCATTCTACCTCTCCATCCTCTAGTCCTCATTCTACCTCTCCATCCTCTAGTCATCATTCTACCTCTCCATCCTCTAGTCTTTATTCTACCTCTCCATCCTCTAGTCCTCATTCTACCTCTCCATCCTCTAGTCCTCATTCTACCTCTCCATCCTCTAGTCTTTATTCTACCTCTCCATCCTCTAGTCCTCATTCTACCTCTCCATCCTCTAGTCCTCATTCTACCTCTCCATCCTCTAGTCCTCATTCTACCTCTCCATCCTCTAGTCTTTACTTTTCTCTGGCTGTCTTTATTCTATAGTGGAACACCATCTCTCTCTCTCACTCTCTGTCTCTCTCTCGCTCACTCTCTCTCGCTCACTCTCTCTTCCACTTTCTCCCTCTAACTCTAACACACTCAACCCATCTGCTCCAACATGTCTTTCCCTAACTCCACCCTTTCTTTTATATCTCTCTTTTTTGGATGGACATACAGTATTCTTTACTAACCATCTCTTGGTTTTA